>NC_088775.1:79698944-80073836 GCF_954871325.1 Gordionus sp. m RMFG-2023
TATATATACTATCGGCGATTCATTAAGTTATATACACATCATTGTGTATATGATAAATTAACAAACTTCCTGTTAAAAGGTATAACCCATAAGGATCTAGAGAGAGACATGATACCGAATCTAAATGAGCTATCATTTTGTGAATGCATTTACCTATACGATAAATATAATAATAACAGCATATAAAATTGTTCTTTAAAATTAAAAATATTGTACCTGTATATATATTGAAAAATCGAATGTAATTATCATTGTGTCCCGATATAAGCACAGGAAACGTAGGATGACAGGCAATGAAGTTAATGTATAACGTATCTAAAATAACAGTTTTAATATTTTTGTTTATTTATCATCCATTCAAATATAATATCAAACACAGTCCACATTCAAATATAATATCAAACACAGTCCAGTTAACTAGGCTAATGCTTGTACAACCTTAGATTCTCTTACATCCAATTACAATTATGACTCTCCTTTAAATTCCAAACCTTCAACCTATACCCATAATCTCCCAAACAAATAATTCACTGCAATTTTAGCACTACTACAGATTTTTAAGTTACACTTCTTTACTAAAAAGTGTATTTCAAACACAGGCCCGATTCTAGTTTTGTTTATGGGGGAGGCAGGGAGTAAAGATTTTTTTAGCACTACAGAACGAATATTATTTGAATACAAAATTGAAATATCCAATGATTAAAAAATACCACTTGAAGAAATAATATATGTAAGTGAAAATAATGTCAAAGAAATCCTGCATTTCAGAGATCATTTCTAAAATACCTTTCCGACTGCAATCTATGAATAAAGCAATGAATGTAAATAACATAGTGTCCAACTACTTTGCTTAAATATGCCTTAACATACCTTTTCTCCACTCATGACATTAACACTGAGCAACTAGGTTATAAGAATTGAGCTGATATTCAATGAAAAGTTCATTAACTGTATTTGCTATTATTTCTTTAGCCTCAAAACTTTTAATTGCTTTGAAAAATACGCAATTTTCAGTCACTATCTTATCACCTTTGATAGTATTTCTGTGTGTGATCGTAAATTAACTTTTTATTGAATATAATAAGCTCAATTATTTTAACCTATTTGCTCAGTGTTATGATGGGGCTAATGTTATGAGTGGATAAAAGGGAGGTGCTCAGCATGCAAAGTAGCTGGGCAGCATGTTCCTTACATTCATCGCTCAATCATAATTGCACTTAGTTTTAAAGGACACTATAGAAATTATCTCTGAAATGGAGGATTTCTTTGACATTTGTTCTCATTTACATAAAATAATTTCTCCAAGTTATATTTTTTTAAATAAAATCGTTGTATATTTCAATTGTGTTTAAAACTCAAATATTCGTTCTATGGCCATCAAACAGAAAGTTTTCTCAAAGTGGTTTTGTGGCATGTTTTACGCTAATTTTTTTTATTTCCGAGCAGAGAATAATAATTTGTCAAATTAATTCTTTTATATAAATAAATTATTTTAAATAATCCGGAAGACCCAGAACGATGTGAATGAAAGTGGCAACGGAAATGACATAAGAATGGATCTTACAGATAGTTATGCCCATGGAGAAGGGGGATCAGAGGAGAAACTGGTTTGTTTGGAGTCTTCATTGTTGAACACAATTAAAGGTATAATAAATAAGCATATTTTTAATAAAAATTAATTTTTTTTCTCTAAAAATATTTGTTTTATTTACTATTATATTGCATTTATTATACATCAAAATAACAATTATTTTTAAACATAGCAAATATATTGTTTTATTTATATGAAATTTAAAAATAATTTATTCATAAAAGTTTTGAATGAACGTGAACGCGTGCCTTTTTTTATAGGTGAACGTTGAACGTAAACGCGTTCGATTTTTTTAGAAATGTTTACAGCACTATTTAAATTTAAAAAATGGGATCCCAGATGATTCTTTCCCTCGTAGATCAAAACATAATTCTATTATAAATGATATGAAAAGTAAGATTGATATATTTACCAGACATATCACATTCAGGTTTAAACGAAATAACGGGTATAAAACTTTGAATATCAAATATAACGATATACGACGAAGCATAAGATACCGCCACGTGATTAAAATTTTCGGAAGGCAATAGATCTAAAGAGGTAGCCGAGTCTTCTTTAATAACATAAATATAATTTAATATCTCAAAATAAAATAGGAAAATAAATTAATTTTTTTTAAAATAAATATATTAGCTTATTTTGTAATTGGTGATTAGATGATCATCAAATAAAATGTATTTTTTTAAAAAAAACATGTGTTTTTAAATTTATCTCAAAAAAAATCGTTTTGAGACTTTTATTTTAAAATTGTTTCATATAATTACAATATTGTTTCTAAAGTCTTAGTAGTTTTGTTAAATCAACATTTTTAGCCAATTCGAAAACCGTTTAGCCGGTTTAAGTCAATTTTTTAGGCTAAAAACTTGAAGTAGTCGTATTGGAGTGGGCTAAAGTGAAGTGATTCATGCGCGTACGCAGGAATTTGGTGTGAGGGAGGGGGATAAAATTTTTTAAATAAAATTATTGTTATTTAAAAATATCAAGCATAAATTTATTAGGACTAATAACTATTTCTAATATACAAATTTAAATTTATATGAATTATAAAAAATTAAATATATAAACCGGTATATAAAAATAAATTTGAATTAAAAAATATTATACGGATATAACTGGCGGCATATAAATACTTTAAATAAATCTGAATTATAAAATATTAAGTGGATATAACCAGGATATGAATGACTATAAAATAAATAACCCATAACAGAAATTTAAATTTTTTTGAGCCTTTAAAATTTATATATAAAGTATAAAAAATTTAAATGTTGGAAATATGAATAATTATATTTTTTATGTAAAAGAAAAATATATAAGACATTAAAAAATGATTGCACAAAAAATATTATAGAAACATTATATTTTTATAATGTAAAATCGAATCTTCGTTGGGATTGAGCTAATTTTTCAATTATCTCATCCGGCTTGGCGTCAAATGCCTATGAATATTCAAAAGGGCCAGACCATTCAATCTACTTTCAGAAGTTGTACTTCTTAGGTACGTTTTTAATCTTCTTAAAGAAGAGAATGTTCTCTCATTAGTTGCAGTACTATTGGGAAGAGTTGCTAATATATATAATAATTTCAATATATTGGGAAAATAATCTAAAAGATGTTTGAAATGATGCAAAGCACCCATAGCATTTTTGGGGACTATATCAACCATATATTATTAAAATTTAAGCTTCCTGAATCCTTGTGGCCACGTAGTGCTAGGCCTTGTAAGCCACAATATAAAATAGCATCAATAGTTAGTTTTATCTTACATCTATTTTCTTTTGCGATTTTAACCCTTTTATCAATAAGTGATGAAATGGGAATCATATCCCCCTTTTGAATAGTCTGACGAAACCATCAGTTCACAGCTTTTGTGATAATTTGTTTTCTGATGATTGTCAAAAATTTCCCCCACATCTTTGTATTTGTTGAAAGGAATCTTAACAAGAGTGTTAAGCTTAACTAGATTTCTGCCAGCATATCGTGGTCCAAACAGGACACATATCTTGCAATAAGCTCCATTGTCTCAGATGGAGTATGCTAGCTATAACCATCTAGTAAAATAGCTATTTTTGAAATTTTAACTTTCAATTAGCATATAAAGTTTGGGGATATTGAAAATTGAGGGGTGGAATATAAATCTATTATTAAATAAAATATTTATCATAGGTATCTTTAATATATACCTTTTTAAGAAGTATATGTCTTTCTTCTAGGCTAATATTATCTTTATTTAAAAAATTGGCTATATCATATGGATGTTCATTGTACTCTAATTTTGTATAAATAAAGATTTTAGTTTTAAGTTTGTCTAAATATTGAAATATAAATTAAAATTATTCTTAAAAAAATTATTGCTGCACATTTTTGCAATCTCATTCTTTTACTAAATTAAATATCTAAAATTATCATTTATTAAATAATACCAGCTAAGTTATTATAAAACTGCCCAAATGTATTTTTAGAATAACTAACCTTTAGATGGCTCTATATCCTGACTCTCAATTATTCTTTCAACAATTCTCATTATTTGCTATTATGGGAGGGGTTTTAATTGCTAAAAATATGGGAGGGGTTTTAATTGCTAAAAATATTTTAAAATTAAAATTTTATTAAATTATTATATACTTTTTTGCTTTTTGGTATGATTTTCACTATCTTCAGTTTTTTTTTAAAAAAATCCATGACTAAAATAATACCGGGAAATTTAAAAATAATAGATAAATATTATGGCAAGGAAAACTTGAAAATGAAATTAATTTATAAAATATAGTAAATGAAAAAGGTAATAATATAAAAATTTAAAAAGAACGAGATATGAATAATTATAATAAAATATAAATGAATATAAACAATAATATTTTTGAAAAATATATCCGGCATCTGCATTTTTTGGCTTTGGGGGGGGGGGGGGTTCGCTGCGTACGCCAATGAGTGATTTAACAACACCATCGTTATTAATGACGTCATTTTTACAGTACTGAAAAAATAGTCATATTACTTATTTTTATACTCATTAAAGCATGATCAAGAGAAAAAAAAATATATAACACAATTTAAAAAACGCAAACCTATATGATTCGAGATATGAGGTGGAAGCAGTCGTTTAATAATTTTTCCGCTTTCAAATACATCCCAAAGTAAAAGTGAGCCGTCGGCAGAACAAGTTATGCTTATGTTAGTCTTAGGGTGAAACTTAACCATCCAAACCGCGTCGCTGTGGGCCTTCTCCAAAGATAAATAGGGTTTTTCGAAGACATCTGTCATAGCAATTTAGAACAAAGTTTGCAAAAAAAATTGTAATATCAGAAATAATTTTCATGCATAAGAATTACAACATATTTACTTATGATTGTTTCTCAAATTCTGATTTTTGAAAAAAATTTATATTATTCAAAATATATAAAAATTTATATTATTCAAAATAAATTGGGAAAATTGATAAAAATGACTCACCACACTGAGATTCAAATTGATCTGTTTCGGGATCGGGCGTTTTCCAGCATATAACTTTACCATCTATTCCACCTGATAAAAAGTATTCACCGTTTGAATTAAAGGTTACAGAGAGAACTGCGCCACTTCAAAAAAATAAATATGGTTTTAATTTCTTTTAAAATGCACTTTTAAATTCGAAATTATATAAGCACAAAATAATTCATTTAAAGTAGTATATTAAAAATACAATATTACATTTTTCCAATTTACAAAAATTAATTTATTATCAAAGATAGTGTTGTTAAAAAGCCCGATTCGAGTCGATTTTTAAAAACAGTCTGATTAAGATTTTATCTAAAAAATATTATATAAGCCTTGAGATTTGGGAAATAGAGGTCCAAACCTGACTGCCATGTATGAGCAAAATATCCAGGCTTACATAATATTATTTTTGACTAAAATAATATTTTAAAATTTGGTTATTCATCAATAATTTTGGCAGAATTTTGTAAAAATGGTTTCAAAAGAAATGGAATAATATGTAACACAAAATGAATGTTTATTAAATGATCCATTGGGCGATTCATCTCTAGTAAATTTGATATAATTTAGCTTTATATAATCAAACAGTAATTTATTATATCAAAATTAATAGTTATTTTAAAAAATCTGTATCAAGATTCAAGAGATAATTTTCGTGCACATTGAAAAGCGATAAATATACAATATTATAAATCAAATGCTAGGGTATTGTGATAATAGTGCATTGTCTAATTCAATAAGGAAAGGCGCATAAATAGTTTATAACAATAGAGTTAAATTTAAAAGAAAATTGATGTGAATAAAAAATATGTTTACAAATTTTGTGTTACCAGATTATTTTGTATAAAAGGAAAGTCCCAAAAGCATCGGTCCCCGTCGAGCTCAACTTTTTAAAATCGGAAACACTAACACCTAAAGAACATTTTTAAATGAGCAGTTTCCACTAATTTTTATTTCTGACAAAACGACCAAAAAAAGCGGTTTTGGACATCAAAACGAATGATTTTGAAAGATCAGTTGATTGAATTAGTTGTAAATTTTACACAAATTAAATTTTTTAGAGCTTTAGCTAAACTAAATCCTGGGCCATGAGATTTTAAAATAAAGGGTAGGCCACATCTGGATTTAACGAATCTCAAATTAATCAAAAAATATTGCTGGAACTTGTAACCTCCTAAAATTTTCGAATGAAAAACGAAATTTTAGGAAAAACATTTTCTTCTCTGAGCAAGCAACTTTCTATGAAGCTAAAACTCATTCCGAAATGTCTGCTCCCTTTAAATTTAAAATTAGAGTTTAGAATGTTTTTCAAACCAAAAAAATATTCGATCTCCGAAGATAATAAAGATTTTTTTGAAATGGGTCAAGCAAAATTTTTTATCAAATTTAACATTAAAATTCTTATTATTTTAAAAATAATTTTTTTGTAATTTTTATGTATAAAAATTCTTTCACAGTGAAATCCAATTTTTTTTACACTTTGATTTTCTTTATAAAAAAATCTCTCATTTTGTTGATCGAAAAAAAATTTATCAAAATTTTTGGATATTTTTAAAAAACTGATAGCGCAGTAGTATCTGGAGGACAGACCCCAAAATATGACAACCCCCCGCTCCCAGGTTTTCCCAAAATGTTAAATATGTTATTTATTATTTATGCTTAAAAGTAAAATTAAAAAATATCGAATAAATTGGTCTAATCCAAATTTACTATATATAAAATGAATATGATTTGGATTCCAAAATCATTGAAACACTTAGACGAATAATACAATTTTAGTTTGTAAGAATAAAAATATCTAATATTGTATACTTGTGACTTCTAAACGTGGCTATCGATTCGATTTCGTTGAATGCGTTTCTACTATAATAAAAGATTTTTTTTAGATATAAGTAAAAATCTAATATTTTTGAAGGAACAAAATTAATACTTTTTAGGAGATATATTTTTTTCGATATTCCAATATTTAATCGTTTGGTCCTCTGAGGCAGTTAAAAGACACGGGAGACAAGGATGAAATGCTAAACATCTAATCGAATCCAAATGGCTTGTTTTTAAAAACATATAAATACAATTTGATCTTTAGAAAATAGTTTATTTTTCAGGTTTATAAAAAATATATTCTAAGGAATAACATTAAGTAAATCTTTTGTAAATGAGTGATTATATATATAAATTACACCTAGGCAAACGAATCATGCATGGCTGCCGCCAATTAAAGTACAGAAGAGTAGGTTTAACAAGTATAAAGAGATATAAAAAACAATTAGTTCAATTACCCACGGAGTGACGATCTAATATGCCAGGTTTTTGAGTTTTTATCGTTATCTGAGTTGGCCATTTGTTCCTGGAAAAAAAATCAATATTTTTATAATACTAGACATGTAAAAAATATTTAAAATGTATTTCTTAATCATAAATAAAACTTCAATCGTGTCATCGTTGACTATGTTTAAATTTGCTAATTCATCATCCAAATCGTTCAACATTGTTTTATCGCCGAAAGTATGGGTGAGATCTATGTTTAAAAAAATTTAAATTATAAGTTAATTCAAATTAAAATCTAAGATATATGTTGTAGGCAAGGCTGTGTCGATCTAGAAACTTTTCATCGATCTGATTACAAAACCGATATTTAGATGCATATTATTTAGCATTTATCTTTGAACCAATGTCATATAAAAATATTTTCTATCCAAAAAAAATAACAAACTGTAAATTGTAGGCAAAACAAGAGACCTTATATTTCCCGGCCAAGGCGATATTTCGTGCATTTATCAAATGCGATGACGTTAATTTGTTTTTAAAATTCCATAAATTATTTATATTTAAAATATTATGAGCAATTGTACTGAATGTGACTCATTAAATATTTTTTTTTTGCAAATAATACGACAAAAACGATTATGTCCGATTTTTAGCGATTATTGTCCAACTCAATTGATGATTTTTTTTAATTACCATTTGTCTATTTACAATCACAATGACATGTCAGATTCGACAGTTTATTAATAAATCGATTAAATTTTACTAAAAACAATTTTTAATAGATATTTTAAGCCCGAACCTATATCTCTTAAACCTTACATTAACCCTAATCCACATCTCTAACCTTTAATTCTACTCTACTTCATATAGTTATTTATTTTTAAGTATATATAATCCAATTTAAAATTTTTTTTACAGTTGAACCCTTGAATTGAGCTATTATAACTTTAAATACTCTTTCTTTTAACTTTAAAATAATAATTTCTTTTAAGCATTTACAAATATATAATTGAGGTTTCTTTTGCCCATTTATTATTAGAAAATTATGTTTTAAGCGGAAAAAATATTAATATGGGATCGGGTTTTCTTTAAAAAATATCGACTCGGTCTGAATTTTTTTTCTAAAACAGCGAATATCGGCACCGATCTAATTGTAATATCGAAGTAAAAGAAGATATTTTTTTAAATCTAAGTTTCACTAAACGCAAGTTTATACATTATATGAAGTTGAATGAACAAAAAATAGAAGATATACTTCCATTTAAACTCAAATTGTTTATAATGAATATTATTAACATTATAAATACAAACATTATTAGAATTAAATTGAATTGTAAATCTAATTTATAATTAAAAAATATATGCAAACAACCCTGTAAATACAAATTTTTAAATTATTATGCCAGAAAGTAGCCTGGCTCAAAATATTTATATATTTTAATACTCAGGCCAGATCTAATTTGATTGATAATGGCCAACTTTTAAAAATTTAATTATGTTATCTATATCTATATATTTATAAAAAATTAAAATAGTGTCATAAAGTTATGTCAAAAAACGTGTTACTTTTTTTGTAAAGTAAATAACTTAGTAAGAGAAAAGAGTTACTTTAAAAGGTAATGTTTACAGCAGTTAATACTAATAATTAATATGATTTGATTTAGAGTCATATTGCTAAATTTTATGATTACTTAATTTTCCATTTTGCATTATATTACCGAAAGATGACAAATTTGGGAGTTGTGACATTTTATTATAATTGATATTTGAGTCCTTTTTATCTATAGTTAAATATTAAAAAAATGTCATATAAATTATTTTATTAAAAAGAAAATATCTATGCACCTTGGTACCATTAGAAGGGGGGGGGAGATAAAGAGACTTGTACCATTGGAAGGGGGATGCAGATACCTTCCATTCATGGGCAGGCCAATACCCAAGTAATAGGCCGGGTATGGGTACAATATTATATTTTCTAACAAGCCTGAGTTTTTAATAAAAAATTTTAATGGGTTTGTGACTTTTTTAATTTAAATTTAGTTTATTTATTGCTAACTTAAAAAAAATATATTGCACTATATTTTTTTAATAATAATAAATTTCAGAATTGCAAAAACTGAATGCCTAAATATACTTAAATTATGTTTATTTTTATAAAAAATAAATTAAATTATTAGATATAGGCTAAAAAAAAATTGAAACTTACTATGGACTTGAGCAGGACTTGGGTAATATTAAATATGGGTCGGGCTTGAGCCTAGAAAAATTTCTATGTGCCTGAATCAAGCTTAATAAAAAAAACTCAGGCCCATGAATATATCTGGAAGAGGGTGATGCAAGATATCATAAAAATGGGGGGAGGAGACTATTTTAAAGGCATTAACATCATTTGAATAAAAGTGAAGAGGGTAATTATAATTTGAATTTCCGTTTTTGCTAACTTGGTAGGAGGGGAGTAAATTTTAGAAGGTAAAATTTTCAAGTGGTAATATTGTCATCAGTTTGGGGGGGGGGGGTGTAAAAATCTCTGTTTGTGTACAATCATTCATTATTTAGCCATGATGATTGAGATGGTGTCACCAGGTCTAAAAGTTTTGTAATTTAAATAATTAAACACTCCAAAAATGCTCCCTCATTTTAACAACTTTGGCTTGGCATCCCAAACCAAACTTCTTAAATGTATATTTAGACCAAAAATATAACAACCTGTTGTCAAACGGCTTGATTTAGTAGATTTTTAATTCAAAATTTAACCAAAGCAATATTACGCAAGCCTCAATATTTCGTTATGAGATGTCCAAACCTTACTGCCATCTATGAGCAAAATTTTTAAGCTTGCCTAATATATCTTGGCTAAAATGGAGTAGCCGTTTTTAAAAATCGAGCCCTTTAACAATACTATAACCATCTGAAGGTTACCAAGTTGCGGAGGTTTAATTTGCTATATAATAAGAATATTTTAAAAACATTCATTCGAATGATGTTTATCATCTTCGTTAAGATCGTCATAATTTGTTTCGATGTTATTGTTCGAAGAAGTCAGGAAATTAAACTCGTTCAAAGCTTCGTTATGATCTAAATCTAAATCGTCCTTTTTTAAAAAAATATATATATACTCATGTTATCTGTGTCACTGGATTTATAAACTCGGATTAAAAAAAATTATTTAAAAAAAGAATTCTTTCTAGCCCTTAATGTTAATATAATTATCGTTAATTATTTATATTAGCTTTACTATGGGTCCATTATGTAGGAATTCTGATTTTTTGAATCTTGATCCAGAGGGAATTCTGTCAGTACATTTAAAAAAAATATATATAATATAAATATAATATTTCTTTTAAGATCGTTTCTTTTACAAACCGGAAATGCAACATTTTAACCAATTATTTATAATTTGCTTTTCTGAATCCTTGCACATTATTCTTAAATATTATACATATGGGGCAAGGTGGTGAGGGCTTAATCGGACGACCAGTTCAGATGATACAATTCAAATATTCTTTTTGAAAAAAATGCGTTGACTGCATTTAGATAGTTTAGAAATAAAAACAAAAATGCAATCTATTTATTTTGTAGGACAAATCTTTTCAAATGGTCGAGGTCCTAGCTAGCCGGGTATGGTCTAAATGAGGTCAATGATTAGACTATGTAAAATATGTGCTAAAAAATTTGAAAATAATTTAAGATAACGGTTTTTTAGATATTATTTTCATGTCCAAGTGGAGAAAAAAGATATGCCAAAGTATATACGGTACATGGAAACGTTCTGTTGATTCTATGATGAAATATTTAATCTTTTTTTCAATAACCTTTTTGTTTGATGTCCTATATTCTATAGTAAATTAGCTATATGGAGGAAGGGGGGGGGGTGATCTATCCCATAAAAATAAATTAATGCTTAGCCTTCTCTTATGAACTTGCGTTTTTTATATAGATTAAACAAAATTGTGATACAAAATTAAATAAATCAATAACACATAAATTAGTCCTTCAAAACAAACATTTATCATAATTTGGTATGATGATTGTGTAAATGATGTATATAAACTTGTATTTATGGGGATTACTTAATTCATATTACATTAAAATAGATCTAAACTAACTATATCCCTAGTCTTAAAATTTTGCAGTCAAGCAATTTTTTAGAATGTTATATGAAATTTTCCATAAATAAAAACTGGTCACATAATGTATCCATAAATTTTTTATACTTTCCTTAAATTCCGGCCAACCTAAAAAAAATACAACAAAATTTATGAGATGAGCTATTCTACACTTACATATAATTTTTTTTAAACAGCTTTTAAATGAAGATTGACTCTTATTTTATCTTTGTTAGAATAAGCCATAAATAATAAGAATAAGAAAAAATAATATTAATTTTTGGGTTAAATGGACCAATTATAATTATACCTAATCATACCTATTAGAAAATTTGAAGGTCAAATATTTAAAATTATAGGCATAATTATTAAGGAAAAAAAGGTATTCTGGTAAACAAAATCAAAATATAAATCAGGAGATAGCCCCCATTAAGTAATCAGCTTTCCCCATAAAATTCATAATTTAAAAGTAAAATCAGTAATGTAATTTTTAAGTTGCCGCTTGGGAAAGGGGCTTATATTTATTTTGAATAAATTAGACTAAAATTAATTGTAATACAAACATATAGGGCAATAATCAGAGTATAAATAAACATGGGCAAACACTTATTCAGTTTATTATTATGGGTAGTACTTCTCAGTAGTCGTTAAATGTCCTTATTTGAGCCAATTTTATAAAATGGCTAATTCAATATTTTATCGAAAAAAATATTACGCAAGCCCCAAGATTTTGTTTATAGATGGCATAAATTTTGGACATCTATTAAATAAATTTTGAGGCTTAGGAATATTTTCTGGTTAAATATTGAGTTAGCTAGTTTAAAAAATAGGATCGAGCCATTTAACCACCACTTCTCGGGTATGTTTTTATTCTGGTTAAAGATGAAAATTTTCTTTCATTGGTAGAAGTATTACTGGGTAGATTTGCCAAAATATATAATAGAAAAATAGTCAAATGATATTTGGAACATTAGCTAGTAATTCATCATGTGATACTTTAAAATCCTCACAATAAAAATATGCCAAATATTTAATTTTTACTCTATCAAGATTTGAAATTGATGATTCTGTGGCAATAATATTTGCAGATTTATAAGTGCTCCCGATTAATCAAGAACCTTTCAATCATTTGAGATATAAAAGTATTTAAGACAGAGATAATGAGATTTATTTTATGGTATCAACGACTCTATATTATTTTGGATCAATAAGCTTGTTTTGCTGTGAGTTGAGGAAGGCAAATATTAAATTTATAGATCTCTGCTTTTGACTCAACAATGACATTTAATTTATGAAATTCATAATAATATAATGCTTTCAGTAATATTGCTAAACAGCTCGATTTGAGCCAAATTTTAAAACTGATATGTTAGCCAGAAAAATATTGCTTAAGCCTAACACTAATAGATGCCCAAACCTTTGTGCCATATATGAGGAAAGTGCCCAGGCTTGCATATTGAAAATTTGCTCAAATCGAGCCATTTAACAAGCTAGTTGAGCTATTCTCATGCAATGTAATTTTTTTTGAAATTTACTTTAGTTTATTAGTGAAAAAGTTTCAAATGATTTGATAGGAAATATAATCAATATATTGCTAAGGAAAATTTGAAATCAATATTAATTCATAAATTAGGACATATTTATTTCTGCTATGAATGTAAATTGGAATATATATGTGATAAGATATAGGGTTCTTTCTTTCTCAGTGATATTTTTAATTTATTTAGCTGAAATATAAATTTATTTTTTGGCTTGTGGGTGGGGCTGGGAGTTGTCCCCTTCTGGGCCAGCTCATTTGTAGAGAATTTTTAAAATTTTTAGACAAGGTGGGGCTAAACCCATTTTAAAATTCTTAGCAGGCAGATTGATCTCTAATGAGAATTATTATAAAAAGTATTCCATAAAATGTTTAAAATGTCACTTTAAATATCTAATTTGATTAAAATATAATTTCAATGATACTAACCATCAGTGTTGTTAATTAGCTAAGTCAAGACAAAAAGGATAATCTCATTTAGAGAATTTAGTTATAAAAAAAATCTAGACTGACAACTCATAATCAGGTTTCAGTATTTGAGTAAATTAGAGGTCAATATTTATAACTAAATCCATATGCATGTTGGCTAAACCCCACATGCAATATATGGCTAAATTTTAAATTTGATCAATATATAGAGGTGATCAAAATTTTATAGAATAATTTTGTTAGGATCAGATTTATAACATGAGATTGGATGGGATCAAACTAAGTTGGTCATCTTTGAAAAAAAAATTTGTATATATAATATTGATTTTAAACTTACTTATCTATTTTTTGGTCTTTGTTATATTTATTAGAACCTAGCATCATTTCTTCTGAAGGGAAGTTAGTAGAATTTTGATTTTTATCTAAAAATTAACATGTTTAAAAAAAATAATAATAATATTAATACTTTGATTTATATCATTATTTAAACTTTTTTGGTAAAAAAAGTGTTGTGATACTCTGGGAGATTTGTAATCATTTATGTCTGAGTCAAATACATATTTTATGTTTCTATCCATATCGAGTGAATTGTTCTCAATATTATTGGAAGAAATCGGCTGATTAATTGAAGGTAGAGAAAAGTCATAATTTTTTTCTAGGTTTAAATTATTAAAATAGTCATTTTCATTATTAAATTTTTCATGTGCATATTGTGTAGGATTATTTGAGTAATTATTTGACAATCCCAATAGAGTACGAACAGTCTGTGTTCTTGCTTCTATAACAGAGTCTGCATAACCAATTTCTTTTAAGTATCTAAACTCCAAATATAAAATATGGTGTAATTTTTAATAATATAACTGTTGGAGTAGTTGTCGCCCTTGCTTAGATGGAATTTCTGTAAAAAGATCATTTTCTTTAAGTTGGGAGATTATATTTGAATCTTCAGCTGACATATAGTGTAATTAATAATTTAATAAAATTTTACTTTCATCTTCCATAACATTTTGATCATCATCTATGCCACATTTTAGTTTATTATATTTCGATCTACATTCAATTTAGATTAGTTAATAAATATTTTGATAACCTTTCTTGAATTAAAGCATATTCTAACATTTTGATTCTCCTTATCATATCCTTTTTAATGTTTTCCTGCCCTTTTCTTTCTCCTTGTAAAAATGAAATTTTGGCCTATTAACATAATTGAGGACAAAATAATAAAAATTTTATTACATATAACTCAGCCTTTTCTATTTCCCATTGAGATTTTTCAATTTCAAATTTGGTCCATTGATGTTCTAAATAATGTATAATACCGGGTAACGAGTAATTATAAGAGTAAGTATTTGTATCATTTAATAAATTATTCGATGCTAAGTTTTGAGTTTTATCATCATGATGCACATTAAGATCAAATTCTTCAGATGTTTCTTGCATTAATTCTTGCACACAATTAAAAAAAAATAAAAGTGGATATTTGAAATAAACATCCACCAAATATTAACATTTTAAGATAGCCCATATGAAATTCAAATTCCTAATTATTATAAATAGCTTATAGCCCGTCAAGAATAGCCGTGAATTATAATTTTCTCCTTATGATTATAGTTGAGTCAGAAATTTCACCTTTATTTGATGATATATAATTCTGAGATCAGGTAATCTTATGAGGTGTGTGAATCAGAATTTTATCATTATTTGTAGTGTTTAGGAATAATTACAAAAAAAGATTGTTTTCTATCAAATTAATTTAATTTTATGTAGTCAAATCCCAGCTATTATATTAAAATAAGAACTATCTATAATTTTAGGTGAAGGCCAATTTTTTGCCACATATATAATCTTGACCGACCATACACCATAATATTTTATTATGTGTTATGACAAATATAAAAAATAAATATATAGAATATATTTATAGGTAAATAACCTTTTTAAGTAGTAGCGCCACTGGAGGGGGGGGGAAAGGCGGATTGAAAAATCACTCAAAGTTATGACTTTTTTTATATCAAATGTAATTATGGATAATGTTAACTAAAAAAAGGTAAAAGAAGGTAATTTTTAAAATAATTATAAAAAAATTTTCTGAGCTCTATGTAATTGTTTATTAATTTATATATTATATAAATTTTATTGCAAATTCAAACCTCCTAGTGTTATATACAATATGATACATAGTATTTTCATTATATCAATTATATTACAATATTCAAAATTAATTTTCTTATTTAATTTATTTCTAAATAGATAAATCGTCATATAAATTTCAAGATAAAAGCATTATATAAATTTATAAAATCAAAATAAAATTATTTACCTTGATCATAGTACAAAAAAGTATAAGAATCATTTATTTTTATTTCATGGATAACAAATAATGATGCAAACATTAATCATTAAGCATTATAAAAAGTAAATTGTTAGAATTGTTGCAGTGAACACAATTTCAATCCATATTTTTCTCTATAACTTAATTTTTGACTCCAATAATAAGAGGTATAAGGGCAGACCTGATTTTGCCATGATTCATTAATAAGTGGTTTGCCCAGGTTTTCCCAATTTCCCTTATTACAAATTCATGTTTTTTGTATGTTTAGTAGGAGTTAACCCGTAGACTAATTGGTAAATCAGATATTTCATTTCCCTTTCATTAATTATAAATTTAATATCTCCGGGCTTAGGAAAAATTTTTCAAAATTATTATGTGTTGAACTGGGTTAAAAATTATTCCTCAAAATTAATATTGGCTTGGTTTTCAAAAATATTAGGGATTGAGCTGGGCTTGGGAAAATTTTTAAAAATTATCAAGGTCTTGGATGCTTGGAAATTTTTTTCAAATATTATAGGCCTGAACCTAGCTTAGGATTTTTTAATGTTAAATGTTAGTCTTATACAGTAATATTTTTATAAAGAAATATATTTTGATTCAAAAGTTTTCAGTAACCTAAAAAATGTAGAGATCATTTTTTTTTAAAAATTAGCCTAAATTTATTTGGCAAGAAAAACAAATTTCTTAAAAAATATATAAATAAATGGCATATAGGTTTTATAAGTATTGAATGGCATTTATGTAATTGTAGAGTAACATGAATATGTGCACAAAGGTAAAAAGGTGTTTATTTATATTTAACTTTATTAATACTATTAATACTATTTTTTCCATTTCACACTTCTATTATATACATTTTTTATAAGTCCAAATTAGAATATAAACGAAATACAAAAAAGTAAAATAATATTAAAAAAGTAAGGTTACGCCGTTTATAAAATAAAATTAGATTATAACAAATAACAAAAATTATATTATATAAATAATAAAAATTAGATTATAAAAAATTCAAAAACAAAAAGAATTCAAAAACAAAAAGTATATAACGCAACATTCTCCCTCTTCTGATAATTTCATCGGAGAAGTCATAGAGAGTTTGTTGTCCAAGTGGTTTATCATTTTGGTAATCAAGTTGTATCACAAATCATCATAACGTTGGCTTGTCCCAATCGTTGGTTTGATCAATTCGATTTTGCACGTTGGTTTGTTTAATCACAAGCTTGATATCCATATCGTAAATTGTCTCCATTAATCATAGCTTGTTTGATAGTACTCAATTGTTATTATCATTTTTCCGAAATTGTTATTATCATAAATAAGTTGCAAATAAGAAATAATAGTTCATCATAAGAATAAATGAAGAATGATAAATCAATAAGATTGTTATATTTTTAGCGTTTTAATTTTTTGCGTTTTAATATAAGCGTTTTAATATTTAATTTAGTTTATGCAATTTAACATTTATTTTATATTTTAAGTTACATAGTCTTTTAAATAAGCAGGTTTTTTTTAATTCGCACAGGTCTAAAGATAGGTGTTATATCGTTATTATCAGTAATTTTTATATTTTTGTCCATACTTCCCTCCTTAAAAGAATCCTTAGAGTCATAGTTAATAATTGTGTTAAAACAGTTTCTAATTCTTATTTGATCTAAATGTCTCCTCAAAATACCTTTCTCAGTCTTAATTTGGAACATCATATCACTTTCTTTATGTGTGATCATACCTTTGCACCATTTATCATCACCTTGTATTTTATACCAAACAAAATCTCCTACATTAAAAGTTCTATTTCGTGGTAAAGTAACGTTTATTTTATTCTCCTTCTCCTCCATCGGTTTTAATACGTCCCATTTAATTATAATATCTCGATTAAACATTCTCTGTGATGGTGTAACTCCTGTAGTATCATTACGCGTATTTCTGTAATTAAGTAAAAATTTGCTAAGTGCGATATCTGGGTCTATTTTAATATTCCTTTTCATATGTGTTTTGAACGTTCTAACCATGCGTTCAACCTGGCCATTATTGCTGGTGATAAGCAGATGTAAGCACATGTTTAATACCAAAATTTTTGCAAAATTTTTCAAAATCGTTACTCGTAAAGTTAGTGCCGTTATCAGTAACTATAGTTTCAGGTATTCCGTATAGAAATAGTTTTAAAGATTTCTTTTAAAGTAACATCAGTCGTAATATTTTTAACAGGAATAATAATAGGAAATTTGCTGTAGGCATCGACTATTATCAACCAATTTTTTGTGAAAAACGGACCCGCATAATCTATATGTATCCTTTCAAACGGTTTGGTTGCCGAAACCCATGGTTTTTGTATCTTTATAGGATTATCATGATATATATTACAATCGTCACAACCTTTCACTTCCATAACGATATCATTATTTATACCAGGACACCACATGTAATCTTTGGCTAAGGATTTGATTTTTCCTGCTCCCAAGTGACCTTCATGTAATGACTGTAGTATAGTTTTTCTCATAGAAGACGGAATTATGATTTTATTGCTTTTGTAAAGACAATCCTTAATTATACTTAATTCCAATTCAATGTTTTTATAAATATTATTCATTATAGGTCTGTTGTTATTAAAATCATTTATGACTTGTTTTAATTCCGTATCTTTCAAAGTTTCATCACGAATTTGATCAAAATTAATAGGTAAATCCTCCAATTCATTTATTATGGTTACATCTTCAATAGTTTCATCACGACATTCTTGTGGTAATCTTGAAAGGCAATCAGGAACAACATTATATTTACCGGCTTTATACTTTATATTAAAATCATATCCTCCTAATGTAATATTCCACTTCTGGAGTCTTAACGACATAGTGCTATTATCCTTAAAACCCTTGGTGAAGATGTGAACTAGAGGTTTATGGTCAGTAATAATTGTAAATTTTGTGCCCATTAAATATTCCTGAAATCTCTTTATGGCGAACATTATAGCGAGAGCCTCACGCTCAATATTGGTATAGTTCATTTCAGATTTTAATAAAGTTCTCGACGCGAAAGCTATAGGTTTTTCTTTACCATCTTTTTCAATATGAAATAGTACAGCTCCTAAACCACATTTTGATGCGTCAGTGGCTATCCCTATAGGTAATTCAGGGTTAAAATATGTCAAAGCAGGTGGAAGACTAATTAACTTCTTTAGTCATTAAAACTTTTAGAGTGTTCTAGGTTCCAAGCCCATTTTTCTTTATTGACAATCTTATAAAGAGGATCGGCAATTTCCGCAAAATTGTTCAAAATTTTCTATAGTAGCCAGCCATTCCCAGAAATGTTGATAATTCAGCAGCTGATTTTGGTTCTGGCATATTAATTATTGCTTCAATTTTGTCGTGATTAGCATGAATCCCCTTAGCGTCAATATCATGACCCAGGAACCTCACTTTGTTTTTAAAGAACGCACTTTTATTAAAGTTAGGTATTAGCCCATACGATGATATCCTATCAAATACTTTTTTATGTTGTTTAGGTGGGCTTCATCGTTTTTTCCAGTTATAAGTAAATCATCAATATAAAATATAACGTCATCCATGTCACCGAAAATTTGATCCATAATCTGTTGAAAAATTGCAGATGAGGTCTTAAGCCCAAAAGGAAGTCTAGTAAATTGGTAATATCCCTTATGCGTAGATATGGTTAAAATATTTCTGCAACTTTTATCAATTGGAATCTGTAAGAAAGCATTTTTAAAGTCAATCTTCGTAAATTTCTTCCGAAAGTTTAGCAATTAGATCATTAATTCGTGGTAGAGGGTATCTAAAGTCTTCTAGAGCTGGGTTTACAGTATCCTTAAAATCAGCGCAAAGCCTAATGCTCCCATCTTCTTTGTAGACAGCGGTAACAGGACTTGCCCATCGGACATCATTCACCGGCTCAATTATTTTATCATGTATCCATTTTTTGAGTTCATTACTAACAAGATTTTTTTTTGAATAAGGGATACGTCTAGGCGGTATAATTTTAGGTTGGGCATCACTTCTTAAATGTAACTTGACACTTGCTTTGTTGATTGGCCCATTAGTTAATTTCGATTCACACTCTTTAATCAATTTTTTTATTTCATCTTCATAATTAGTGTCAATATTTGCTATAAATATATTTAAAATATTTTTGAAAGCATTGATCCACATACGTCCCAACAAGGCATTTTTCCTTGACTCAACCACTACCGCTTGTAAATATTTGGAAATACCATCATAAGTCACTTTAACTTGAGTAGTTCCTATGATTTTGATTAATTTCCCATCATAAGCCGTGAGTTGTAGCTCGGATTTCTTAAGATCTCTAATACCAAGTTTTTTAGCCAGACCATGAGGTATAATAGTGTATTTGGATCCAGTGTCCACTTGCATACAAGTAACAATGTCGTTCACTTTTAAAGTAGTCATAAAAGCGTTATCTTTGTCATTAATCATATCGCCAGATAAATTGTTGACATTAAAATCATTATCATCTTTGTTCTTTGTAGAGTCGCCTTTTTCTTCAATAATTTCTTCAATATTCATGTTGTAATCATTATTGTATTGTATTTGCTTTCTATTATTTTCGTCGCCACTTCTATAATTATTTGAGTTGTTGTTATATTGTATTTGCTTTCTCTGATTATTATCATTACCTCTATAATTATTTGAGTTGTTGTTATATTGTATTTGCTTTCTCTGATTATTATCATTACCTCTATAATTATTTGAATTGTTGTAATAAGATTGGTGATTGTTACGATTTCCGTCACCGTATTGGATTTGTTTTCTTTGATTATTATCATACCATGTATTATTTCTACCATAATTCGATTAATTATTATTATTATAGCGATAATTGTTATAGTTATAATTGTTATAATTATCGTGGTATCGCGAATTATTATTACCATAATTGTATCTAAAATTATTATTGTGATTCCCATTTCTATATCTATTATCATAATTATTTCTAAAATTATTTCTAAAATTATTATCACTTCTACTGCAAAAATTTTTATCTTTATCGGACTTTTTATCCTTATTTATATAACTTATATCATTATCCTCCG
This sequence comes from Gordionus sp. m RMFG-2023, assembly GCF_954871325.1. NCBI lineage: Eukaryota > Metazoa > Nematomorpha > Gordioida > Chordodea > Parachordodidae > Gordionus > Gordionus sp. m RMFG-2023. The sequence continues at coordinate 79,719,750 of NC_088775.1, forward strand.
ACTTAATATTACTAGAATCCAATTTCACCCCTAATTCCACCATCTGATTCAATGTAAGGTCAAAATTTTTGGAAAATTTGTATTTAATCTTATCGTTTGAGGTAGATGTCCGTAATTTCTCTTTTAATCTACTATCGTCCAAAAAATTACATTTCTTATGAAGTTTCGATACTCTAATGTACCACAGCATAAAACTCTCTGATGAGTTTTGTTGAAGAAGATTAAATTTATTAATTAAAGTATTTAAATTTAGCGCTGGTAAAAGATAGGTTAACTTTTTAATCACAATTTTAAGATCTAAAATATCGGTATCAGAACAAATTGCCTTAATGTCGTCAAAAACTTCGTCTGATAAATTATTAAGCAAAGTATTAATTTTAATAGAGTCCGATAATGTACTGGTCGAAAAGTAATTTAATATTCTGTCTAAATAAATTTCAGTAAGAGGACCCACTAACTTAGGGATCTTATGTGTAAATTCTTGTTTAATTTCCATATTTAATTAATAAGACACATAAATAAGCAATTATAACATTTATTATTTTATTAATTCAAGTTTTGGTATAACTATTTATGTTTTAACGAATATACAAATTAATTCAATGAAATCACTATCGCTGTAAATATAGTGTTTCCCGTTTAATAATTCAAAGCAATTTATCATGTCTCTTAAATTCATAAATTCAAACAGTACATCCTCCGTACCGTTTATCCTAGAAAAGTTGACATCGCAATTATAAGTTAAATCAAATAGAATATCGTAGATGGAAATTTGATGGGGTACATTTAGTACTTTGAAGGCAAACATAATTGATGAAAATAATTTTGAAATGACTTACCCTTTTTTTATCCATCTTATATAGAATTGTTTGTACAATTTTATAATTTTTTTTATTAACCATATTTACAAAGGGAAAAAAATTTTATTTTTAAAAAAAAATTTCCATGAGGCGAGTTTCTTTTGCCAAAACTGGAGCACCATGTAGAGTAACATGAATATGTGCACAAAGGTAAAAAGGTGTTTATTTATATTTAACTTTATTAATACTATTAATACTATTTTTTCCATTTCACACTTCTATTATATACATTTTTTATAAGTCCAAATTAGAATATAAACGAAATACAAAAAAGTAAAATAATATTAAAAAAGTAAGGTTACGCCGTTTATAAAATAAAATTAGATTATAACAAATAACAAAAATTAGATTATATAAATAATAAAAATTAGATTATAAAAAATTCAAAAAACAAAAAGAATTCAAAAACAAAAAGTATATAACGCAACAGTAATTTAAATAGATAGCATTTTTTTTTACTTAACATAAAGATATAGATAGCCCTTATCAAATTCTTTGATAAATAATTTCGGAAATGCAAGACATACACTAAATTTATCTGATGAAAAACAACAATAACCCAATATAATAAACAACAATTTATTTTTTAGATATAATTTTAATTGATCTTAGTACAAAAAGTATAAGAATCATTTATTTTTATTTCATGGATAACAAATAATGATGCAAACATTAATTATTAAATATTATAAAAAATAAATTTTGTTAGAATTGTTGCATTGGACATAATTTTAATCCATATTTCTCCATAACTTAATTTTTGGGGTTATCTCCAATAAAACGAAGTAGGATTTGATATTTCTTATTATAATATTAGGGCAGACCTGATTTTGTCATGATTCTCTAATAAGTGGTTTGCCCAGGCTTTCCCAGTTTCCCTTATTACGAATTCACATGTTTTTTTTATATGTATTCTAGAAATAAGTCATAGACTAATTGGTAAATCAGAGATTTTCCCTTCATTAATAATAAATTTAATATCTCCGCGCTTGGGAAAAATTTTTCAAAATTATTATTGGTTGGACTGGGCTTAAAAAATATTTCTCAAAATTAATATTGGCTTGGTTTTCAAAATTATTAGGAATTGAGCTGGGCTTGAGAATTTTTTTTAAAATTATATATCAAAAATTATCTAAAAATATTTAAATTTTGATTAAATTTTTCTTTTAAATCTTAAAACAATATATTTTAAATTTTAATACTATTTAAATTAACCAATATAAATTTTTTTTTTAAAGTATCTGTATCTTTTTTAATACAAAGTTGGTTAAGATACAAATACTTTTAAATAATATGTATCTTAGATACTGGATACAAGATACTTTCCAAAATTTTAAAAAAAATACAAATATCCGCGATACTGCCCAACCCTGGCTATAATAATGATCAGTTATGTCTAAATTTGAGACAAAAATTTACTGTACCTTCCTGGCAGCTAAAATTTAAAAATATAAGAATACCTATTTAATAGTTTGAATTATAACTTATATACACTTAATCAGTTATGTCTAAATTTGAGACAAAAATTTACTGTTAAGGATCTTGAAACAATAATACATTGCTCTTGATTTTCAGTACTACAAATTGATTGTTGATTTTCAGTATTTTTTGTTAAATGGCAGGAATCCATAAATATAATATAATGTATCAGTTATGTCTAAATTTGAAACAAAAATTTACTGTTAAGGATCTTGAAACAATAATACATTGCTCTTGATTTTCAGTACAATTTGATTGTTGATTTTCAGTATCTTTTTATTGAATGGTATCTTGTGCAGGAATCTAAAAATATAATAAAAGAGTAACTAAATCAAAAAATTTACCAAGAATATCTATTGTATAAGTTAGTTTCAGTTCAGTTGTTTGATTTATCAGATAGTTTGTAATGGAAGATGAATGAATGTTTAATATGATTCTGTGGTGATTTTCAAAAAGAATGTAAAAAATTTATACCTATTTAATAGTTTGAATTTTAAAGTAGCTACAAACTTTGAATCGTATCTTCTATTTGATTAATTTTGTCAGATTAAGGGAAAAAAATTATTTTGCTAGATTATGAAAAAAAAACCTTTGCCGGGATTCGAACCTAAGTCCAATAACCCATTAGATTTGTAAGCTTCGTTCTTGCCGATTGGGCCACATTCAAAATTGAGGATTTTTTAAATATATATTATAGATTGAAAGTGTGACAGTGTCAGCGTAACGGTATTTTTGTGACAAGGCTTTTATATATTATTATAGATGATTTTCATGGATTCATTCTCTACAACCTTTCGGTATCTTAGCCATTCGCTACATCTCTCCTGCACCTTCTTTATCCAATCAAAACATATAAACCTTAATGGCTCAAATATCGTTTAACATTGAGCGGTCCTCAAGGATCCCACTATCGCTTGCACTACCACGCCGTCCTCATACACAATTCTGCACCAACCTTTGTCCCCGATTGTACTCATGAGTTGAGCTCACATGCCATTAAACTTCAAATAATCCATAAACAATCCGCTATTGATTGAACAGCCATGATCACTGCATCCACCACCATCATTTTACTCCAAATGTTAAATCTTCCTCCTTTTCATTGCTAAATAGTCATTAATAACTTGCCCATATATATCGATGGACCTATTTGATGTATATATAACTTTAATTGACTGAGCAAACTATGCTAGGGTATCTTCGATATACCACATCAAATCTAATTTTTATAACTGGTAGACCAATCTTTAATCTTAGCACCTACCATATCGACCATGGACTAAATTGAATCAATTAATCGAAATAATAAGCGGGGACTATGGTTGATAACCTATAGCCCAGTTCATCATATGCGATTACTTAAATTTAATAAAGATGAATTTAATTAAAAAAGGAATTTATTTGGATAATAAAAGTGTTGTTTTTCCCCTTATTATTTTTCTAGAATACTTATATACCTTTTTTAAAATAGAAAAGGGTTGCTCCGTGGTGCGACTCAGACCGCTCTTTTCAAATAACCTCCCCCCCTTTAATTTATCCCGTTTTATCATAGCTTAGGAATAACCACGGGTTATCCGTGGTTCGGCTGAGGCAACGCTTGCAAATAAACCCACGTTTTCAACCCTTTTATAAAATTTATCCTAGACTATGTGGTTAAATCATCGTCACTAAAGCCGGGTCCTCATCCTTGAAAATACCGATATAGCGACCGTGATCGAACCCTCTCTCCACTCATCGCTCGAGGGGCCTGCCAATACGGCCCCAACCATTAATTTCAACTAAATAAATCATCATTAAATTATAAAAATGTTGATTAGTCTTATATTTTAAATTTGAATATTTATTTATTTTTAAAATATATTAACGTTATATCATTTGAATATCTATATTATTTAAATTGATTGTTTAATATATTCAATTAACTTTGTTTGATATTTTTTGTATAAATAGATTGTGATAGAAAAAAGAAGTTAGTAAATAAAATTTAAATTTATATTATTAAAACAAATTTGTTTAACCATATTTAAAATGGTGCCCCGGTTACGGTGGTACGTTTCTTCGTTTTTTTTAAAAAAAAAAAATATATAATAAAAGTTTAAAAATTAAAATATAATAAAAGTTTAAAAATTAAAATTATATCCTTACCTTGAAAATAAAATAATCAAAGAATTTATCCGTTTTTTTTGTCGATTTCTTTTGTAAAAATAAAAAGTAAAGGAATTACTTATCATATTCGTCGTTCGATATTGCAGATGATAAAAGGACATATAAAATTTTTTTGACTTTTCTTTTCGATAGTCAAAATTTTATCCAAATTTACAAAATTATAAAAGGTAAAAAAAAAAAGTAGAAATAAAATTTAATTTAAAATAAATATAACTTGTTAAATTTACTTGTTTTCTTTCATGGCTTCCCGTTACGTTTTTGTAAAAAAAAAAAGAAGAATATATATAAAATTTGCCTAAAATTAAAATAAAAAAGTAAAAATTAAATTAAATTCGAAATTGTGATGACTACCTTATTTATTGATTTAACTACCTATTGTGACGATTGCTTAATCCATTGAGATGACTCTATTTATATGACTACCTATTGTGGTGACTACCTATTGTGACGATTGCTTAATCCATTGAGATGACTCTATTTATGACTACCTATTGTGGTGACTAACTATTGTGACGTTTGCTTAATCCATTGAGATGACTCTATTTATATGACTACCTATTGTGATGATTGCTTAATCCATTGAGATGACTCTATTTATATGACTACCTATTGTCTAGACTACCTATTGTGTTGATTGCTTAATCTATGGAGATGACTAGAATCAAACCTTAGCACTTTCATGCAAAAAGCTTCTTTCTTCATGGTGTCCTGGCTCTGGATGCTGGAATGGAATATGATAACCAGCACCTAACCTAATGTGACAACCTAGAAAGAACCAATATGGAAGTTGGACGTTAGGTTATGAATTTTATATTGTGAGACCAATGATGATCACTTATTATTCTAATCCACGTAAGAAGAAAAGTTATTTGAAATTAAAATTTTATGCCGAGATAAAGGCATATTGTAAATTTACTTATTAAATGTAAAAATTAAACATCATTATTTTAGAAAAATATTGTGTGAAATTTAAATTTTTTTTAAGAGAGGGAAATGTGCATAATATTTGCATATTTTTACCTCGGAGATTGAAAATAAATAAAAATAAATTAAATATTAAAACGCTACTAATTAAATATTAAAACGCTACTAATAAAATATAAAACGCAATATTAAAAAAAAAAACGCGAAATTTCATATAATTTTTTTGATTTATCATTCTTATGTTATTCTACATTCCAAAAATTTTATTCCAAATTCTTTTATTCCAAAATTTTATTCCATATATTCAAACTTGATCCTTATAATAATGATAACGTACATCAACTTTTCTAACCTACAAAAACGTATGGACTCACGCAACTCTAATAAACGATTTTATCAAACCTACGTGATAGAATCAAGCCTACGAGAACATATGAGACTTATGCGCTAACCAAGAAGAAACCGAGTACAATCGAAACGGGAAAAACTTCTAGGACAACAAGCTCTCGATGACTGCTGAGAAGAAGCTTTGTGCTTTGTAGAAGAGAGGGAATGTTGATTAGTCTTATATTTTAAATTTGAATATTTATTTATTTTTAAAATATATTAACGTTATATCATTTGTATATCTTATATTATTTAAATTGATTGTTTAATATATTCAATTAACTTGAAAAAAGAAGTTAGTAAATAAAATTTAAATTTATATTATTAAAACAAATTTGTTTAACCATATTTTAAAAAAAATGTAAAACTTCCAAATATTCATAACATAGAATTATTATAACAAATTTCAATAAATCTTTATACAAAATTTTGCAATTCCGATAATTATTCAACAACATCAATAATCAGAATTTAAATTTTATCCTATTTTCCAAATTAATATCTTTTTTATATTTTCAATAATGGACATTAATCTCCCAAAGCAATTTCTATAGATACCAACATTAAGGAAACTTAATTGTTCAATATTTCTAAACAGAATTTACTTATTTAGATACGTAATCGAAAATTAAATCAACCCTTCCCCTGCCCTATCAAGTATTAAATCAGTAAAGAAGCAGCCATATAAGCACGGATTGGCAAATTTATATGATCTTTATGTTAGGTTAAAAAAATTGATACTAATTTTATAACATTTTCATTTTACAACTATAAAAAAATTATTATTTTTACTAAGTTAAAAAAATTGTATTATTTTTATTACGTTAAAAAATATATAAATGACGGAAGCACATATAAAATTGCTTATTTTTTTAACAAATAAAGAGTTTTACTACATTTTCATATTACAACTATAAAAAAAATTATTATTTTTACTAAGTTAAAAAATTTGTATTATTTTTATTACGTTAAAAAATATATAAATGACGGGAGCACATATAAAATAGCTTATTTTTTTAACAAATAAAGAGAAAATCATGCGAATGTATTGTGTAATTTTACATTTAAAAAATTAATTGGGTCAAATAAAAAAAAATTTTTTTTTATAAATAAAAGAGAAAGATAATTTTTTATATTTTTATCTTTCCTTTTTTTTTAAAATAAAAAATGTTTTCTTTTTTTAAAACAGTTTTGCAACTATGTTGTTGAATATTTATTAAAAATATCATTTAGCTCAGGAAATTTTAATGCGAGGAAATTGATTATTAAAAAAGGAAGACCTAAAACTTATTTTAATCAAATTTTTCATTCGCATTTTTTCTATCATTGAATATGAAATTTTTAATTCATTACTTTATTGGTCATGGCTATTATTCCTGTTACCACTCCTTAAATAGGATTGTAATTTATTTGTCGAAGCTAGTGGGAGAGACTTAATACAAATAAGGAACCTAGTATTAAATAAAATTAATATATAAATATTTAATAATTTCGGTTAATAATCTTACGAATGTTACACTTCCTTATATGAATTGTAATCAACTCTAATTTCTTCAATTTAAAATAACTCTAAATTTCTTCAATTTAAAATAACAACTCTAAATTTCTTCAATTTAAAATAACAACTCTAAATTTCTTCAATACAAAAAAAACTACGTACTTATTTTATTTTAAATTTTTCCATTTATATACATCTTTTTAATATGCAAAATTACAAGTATAATGAAAATTCATAAAAAAATAATGAAAATTACAAGTATTCATAAACATAATTAAAATTACCAGTCTATAAAAAAAATAATTTCCTTGACTACATATTCAAATTAATATTTAACCCTCATCGATTTATAATAAAAATTCATAAAAATTAAAAATATTAAGATTACAAGTATGTATTCTAATAATTAGTACACAAATACAATTCCCAAAGGAGAAAAAATGTTTGGATAAGAAATATTTTTTGAAACAAAGGGCATAAAGAATCATCAGTCGATGTTTTATAATTTAATCGAATTGACAATCTGATAGATTAAATGAGCATAATATCAATCAAAATTTTACTAGCCGAATTCTGTTTATTTATAGATCTTAATATTTAATAAAAATAAAGAATTTTGAAATTTTTTCGCTAGAGTAAACTTGACTCTTCGTCACTGAATTAAATATAAAGTCAAACCTATATAATTTGGATACCGTTGAGACAAAGATTTATGCTAAACTTAGACAGTTGGTTTATTTATCAAGACTTCTTACTTTAAATAAAACATTTTACCATCTGTTATATAATTAGTTTAGCAAATGGTAATATTAGGTTTTTTTTTATTAATTCATTAAAATCGTGAGTAAAATTATGTATATAATACATTAACTTATACAAAATAAAAATGTATAAAATTATAAAAATACATTAAAAAATAATTTTTGAAAAAAAGATGATGTCATCTTTATTTGTTTATTTGATACAAGTTTTATTTGTATGACGTTTATAATATCTTCTTTAGATTTATTAATATTGTGAACAATTTATTCGGAAATATTAAATCTTTTGATTATATTTTTTTTGAGTATGATGATTTAGTAAAATAATAACCGATTTTTTTTTATAAATGAACGATAACTCATTCTACTTGTTTTCTCTATTAATTTTGTTATTTGACATGAGTAGCAAAGAAAAAAATATAAAATATGCCCATTTTTTAAAGTAGACAGTTGCCTAATTTATATAGGCATTTTCTAATACTAGTTAATGGGAATTTGATTGGGACTCAAATTTTGGTCTAACTGGGAAGTTTCTCAAATTATGAAGAGCCCAAATTAGATATATACTATGTATATAAAATTTATGAGTATGAACTGTAGTTCTTGGCCCAATCTCTTTTTTTTTAGGCTACAGCTATTTAAATAAGTATACGTACTATAAAACAAGTATGTCTGGTTTGTCTACAAACGTATAGAGCTGTAGAAGGTTCCTCATAATTAATTTATATATCCTCTTTTACATCTGATTAGATGGAAATGAGGAATACCTAACGTAGCTTCGTTGTAATCACAACATGAATGGGAGTATATGCTTTAAACATATATCACTTAAATTCATTTTGTAAATTTATACATAAATATAAAAATAAAAAAGTATTTTTAATACATGTGATTCCAAAAAGAAAATATAATATAAAAATTTAATAAAAATATTATCACAATTACTGCTGCTACCTCTAAACTCCACATTCTATTACATTTTTAGATACAGTGGATTATTACGCATATATATATTGAATTAATAATAAATCATTTCCATCAATTACCCATTAAACCAGAATGGCAATGAATGGAAGAATCAGATATATAATATATTTGTATGATAATATGAGTAATTGTAGAACAACGGAAGGTAAGTAAAAAAAGTAAAAAATGTAAAAATTAATTCTTTTTATTTTATTTTTGTAACTACTAATAAACTAATAATTTTACAATTTTATATATAATATACAATTTTTAATTTACACTTTTTACATAAGTTTTTTAAAAGGTTAAATTTTAACAAATAAAATTTACGAAAATTAGGAAAATATAAAAGGTCATTAAATAAATTTAAAAGAAAGAATTTTACGAAAAGGTCATTAAGAAAAATATAAAGTTTAAAGGTCATTAAATTACAAAAGTAAAAAATATATAAAGTTTATGAAAAATTTATATATTAACATTTCCCTCTTTTTTTTAAATGTCTTCTTTCCTCAGTTTCTTATTTACACTTCCAGTCATTCAATTGCTCCATTAGTCATTTGTTCGTATATCTTTAGATTGTTTGTTTGACTTATCGTTTGTTGAATCGATTATCGAACAACTTTTATGAAACATCGTTGGTTGCCCATCATTGTTGATACGTCGTGGGTTGAACATTGCTTGTTGATTTGCTGTTTGTATTGATCATCCCATTTCCCTTTCAAAATTTTATATATATCTTTTTTACAAAAATTATTATTTATTTATAACAATCATTTTCTATGTCGTAGTTCATATTCTCGCTTTTGAACTTGACTTTGAATTTTCGAATTTTGAATTTAATTTTGAACTTGAACTTGACTTTGAATTTTTGAATTTTGAACTTGAACTTGTTCACTTCTTCCCCCTCTAAAAATTTTTTTCCTTTGTAGTAGAATTTTCAGATATTTTGTTTGTTGTTTAGCCTAAGTCATATCTTTTTCATTGGTTTGTTCTTAGCTTGTTATCCTTACCATCTAATCATTCGCTTGAACATCATCCTCACATTAGCTTGTTCACCTCGTTGTTTATTATCATTTTTATCAATGTTTGTAAATATATATTATGATCAATATATCTCAAATAAAATAATTATGGAATAATTGAAATGATAGTGGAATAAATAATTTATCAGAATCATTCATAAGAATAAGAATCATAATTTTGAATATAGAATAATAGAATATTTGGAATTGTCTCTTCTTATATAATAATTTTTTATTTTTTATTTTTTATTTAATTATTTTTATTTTTAAATTTTACTCTTTTATTTTTCAATTTAAACAATTTTTTTATATCATAATTTCTCTTCAACTTGTTCTTTATAAAAAAATTTCTCTTTCTCCTTCCATCTTCAACATACGATCTCCATATCATACTCTTAATCTCTTTTTCAACATCAAGATATTTAATCACCTTGCCCCTCTTTTTAATATTTGTTTTAATTTTCTTTATTTCCAAAGTTTTTTTAAATTTTTTATTAATTATAAAAATTTTTATTTTATTATTTTCTTTAATTTTTATTTCATTATTGTTTTTAATCAGACGCGTACGCAGGAATTTGGTCTGGGGGTGGGGGGGGATAACAAAATTTTTTAAGAAATATTATTGTTTTTTAAAAATATCAAGCATAAATTTATTAGGACTAATAACTATTTCTAATACACAATTTAAATTAATGTGAATTATAAAAAAATTATATGTAAAGAATCACTTAAATGACCCAAAATAGAAATTTGAATTTTTTGAGCCTTTACACAAAAAGTTTCTTAGGAATAATTGCATTTTGTATGTTATAAATTTACAATGTAAAATCCAATCTTCGTTGTGATTGAGCTAATTTTTTAATTATCTCATCTTTGCTTGTCGTCAAATGCCTATGAATATTCAAAAGATCCAAATCTTCAATCTACTTTCAGATGTTGTACTTCTTGGTATGTTTTTCAGAGATCTGTAGGCCCGGCCCCCAGGCCGGACATTATTTTAATTTTTTTAAATATACCCGGGCCGGGTCCGAAATTTTTTTAAAAAAACACCCAAGCCGGGTCTGAATTATTTTAAAAAAACACCAAATCCGGGCTGTATTTTTTAAAACAGCCTATATTTGAAATCTTTATTATTAGCTATAAAAATCAAAAATAAATATAATTTATTTTAAAAAAATCCAGGCCGGGCCTAAAAATTTTTTAAAAAAAGCCGAGTCGGGCCTAAATATTTTTTTTTAAAAAGCCGGGCCGGGCCTGAAATTTTTTTAAAAAACCTAGGCCAGGTCTTAAAAAATCTTTAAAAAAAATCCGGGCCGTGCCCTGCAAATGGTACTTCTCCAGACCTCTGTTATTCTTCTTAAAAAAGAGAATGTTCTCTCATTAGTTTACTAATGGGAAGAGTTTATAAACCCTATACATTGGGAATTTAATCTAAAATGTGTTTGAAATAATGCAGAGCATCCACAACATTTTTTGGGACTATATTAACCATAGTTAATCTTATAAACATAGTTATTCAGCTAGTAAGGCATCATAAGATACTTTAACATATAAATAAAATCTAACAAATATTTTTTTTTCTATCACCATCTGAAAAAGGTTGGAAAGGCTTTTGTGGAAGTTATTTGCAGATTAGTAAGTGCTGCATGATGAATTAAAAATTTATTTATTTGGGTTATAAATGTATCTGATTTAAGATATACTCTTCTACTGATCCTATATTAATGTTTTAACGATGAGCTTGCCTTGCTACAAGTCGAGGAAGACAAATATTAAACACGTATAGCTCTGCTTTTGACTCAACAATAAAATATAAAATATGAAATTCTTCATCAACATTAGTCCTAATTTCCTTGAGTTCTGATAAAATGCTCTCCGCTATTCTCATTATCTTAATCAAGTCAATGTCATGTTTTTGAAAAGTAATACTTAAAATAATTGTATAATTAAATAATACATTCTAATGAGAAATAAAATTTGGAATAAGCATTGTATCCAATAATTTTCTTGCTTCTGAGGAAATATTTCCTTCAGGCCATTGTGATATTTCAGTAATAGCAAATAATTGGCTCTTCTAACTCCTTAAACTGTTACTGCTTGATGGCAGAGACTCTATCTCGTTGGACTTGCAACTTTTTCCCTGTTGGACAAGAAGTTTCAGAAATAATTATTATTTGACTAGAAATTTGAAAATGGTAGATAAATATTACGCCACTAAAAATTTGAAAATAATAAGTAAATATTACGCCGGAAAACTTAAAATCGAATTTAAATGATAAAATAACTTAGTAGATAAATGCGATAAAAAATGTAATTAAATATATATTTAATATGACGAATAAATATTAACATATATAAATTAATATAAACAATTTGAAAAATATATCCGGCATCTGCATTTTTTGGCTTTGGGAGGGGGGGGATTTGTCCCCCTGCCCCCCCCCGCTGCCTACGCCGATGATTTTAATGACTATTATTTCTTCAATTGTTATCATATGATTTATTTCTTTTAATTTATAAGAATTTATTTCTTTTTTAACATTTGGTATTAATTTTCATAATTCAATTTTATTCAAGTTATTATTATTATGATATTTATAATTATAATTTTCATGCTTTTTTTATTGTAATATGTACCTTCATAATTTTTACTATCTACTTTTCTATTTTCCTGGATAATTTTTACAAATTTATTAAGTATGTTTCCAAAAACTTTTATCCACATCCTTCCCAGAATAGCAATTTTGTCACTTTGGACTACATACGCATCTAAGTTTTGAGTTTTGTCTTCATATCTCACTTTTATTTTAACGATTCCTAGCACCTCTTTTCTTTTCCCATCATAGCCAGTCAGTTTCGTATCCGATTTATTCAAGACTTTAATTCCTATCTTTCTAGCAATATTAATCGGCAATATTGAATACCGCGACCCGGTGTTGATCTGCATGACTATCGGTAAATCATTAAGGTATATCATAACTTTGTAATAATCATTTGCCTTGTCATCATCATCCATTCTATTTACGTCAAATCTGTTGTTGTATGACTGATTATTATTTTGATTATTATTGTATCTCGATTCGTTTTGATGTCTATCATATCTATAATTATATTCATTATATTTGTAATTATCATTATTATTATATCTATAGTTATTGTAGTTGTTATTATAATCAATTTTATTGTTAAATCTTGTAAAATTATTATACGGTCCTGGCCCATTATACCCCCTATCATTATCATAAACTCTAGGATTATAATTGTTTTTATATCTTGGTTCATAATTATTTGTATGTCTCGAATCAAAATTATTCCCACAATTATCGTATCTCGGTTTCCACTGATATCTGTGTACGTGCGACTTCATCCCTTTATCGTGCTCATCGTACTTCATAATCCTTAAATTTTTTTTTACTATCTAAATAATCTTATAATTAATATATGGATTTTGTTTTATCATTATTGTTCTATATAAGTTTATTCATATTTTAAATATTTCATCATTAAAATTTTATTATATTTTTTTTTAATTTTATATTTTAATCATCTCTTACGTGTTTTTGGAATTAAATATTAACATCATTTTCCATAATCCTCTTTAGTCTAGTTTCACCATGTTCCAGTATCTAAAATCATGCTAAAATTTTATTTACATACGCTGCTACCATTTTAGAACAACGGAAGGCAAGTAAAAAAAGTAAAAAATGTAAAAATTAATTCTTTTTATTTTATTTTTAACTATTAATAAACTAAAAATTTTACAATTATATATATAATACAATTTTTAATTTACACTTTTACATAAGTTTTTTAAAAAGTTTAATTTTAACAAATAATTTACGAAATAGGAAAATATAAAAGGTCATTAAATAAATTTAAAAGAAAGAATTTTAAGTAAAGGTCATTAAGAAAAATATAAAGTTTAAAGGTCATTAAATTACAAAAGTAAAAAATATATAAAGTTTATACAAAATTTATATATTAACAAGTAATATTTTTAGTTTCCTATATTTTAACTATTACCTAGTTTGTTGAAAGGAGTTATAGTCCATCCGTATAAATAAACTTTCGTTTCGTTCATTAAGTCCATATGTTAAATTCGAAATTTGACTGCAATCATTACCAAAGGAAATGCCTAATTATTGTAATATAATTTATTATAATGATAATTAAATAAATATACTTTAGACATTGTGCTGTAAAAAAATATATCCATGCAGATTGTGTCATGATAAAGAGGAAGATCATCAATTAATTAGCAAAAATGTGGAAGAAATTAAATGTGTCATTTGTGGCTTTATTCAATTAGTAATTCATTATATATTAACTTTTTTCAATTATTTGGTTTAAAATATCTTTTATTAAAATGAATTTAATCAATTTTCATATAGTAATTCATTATATATTTACCATTTTCAATTATTTGGTTTAAAATATCTCTTATAAAAATGAATTTAATCAATTATAAAGGTCCAAAACAATTGTCAAAAATGTGGAACTAAGTTTGGGAAATATTACTGTAAAAAATGTAGATTATTTGATGATACAGATAAAAAACAGTTTCATTGCGAAGGTTGTGACATTTGTAGGTTTGTTACACCCCATTAATTAAATAGTTTATGAATTATTATATAAGGAAGATTTTAATAATATTGTTTAGCTCAATTTAAGCCGATTTTTGAAAAAACTAACTCACAAGCCTGAAGATTTTGCTCATAGATGGCAGAGAAATCTAGGCTTCTATTTAATCTCAATGTTTTTATAAAACTTATAATGGGTATAGAATGAATGCAATAATAGGGTATAGAATATGTTTATTGGCCAGATATGAAAATAAAAAAATATGTTAAGAAAATGGTTTTGAACCTGTAATACCTGTGTTAATATGTCCTATAAGAAGAACAAATTAGGAGCTTTGCTGAAAAAAAATCAGCAGTGGAAAGAGTTAGTTTAACTCCAGGTCAATGATGTATATATACTTCTAAATTAGCGATTTATCAATTAAAAGTGTGCATACATAGAAGTTAGCTGTGTAGCACCATTTTGTGGTTGCACGTTGTCTAATTTTCTTATCGATATTATATGAATGCATATTAATGTTATTTAATTAAAGTGAAACCACAAGATAACCATACAGCTGACTAGGCATAAAAAAAATGAATCAATAATTATGCTATTCGTATTTGAACAAATTGAATAATTTGTTATTTGTATTTTTACAAAAAATTAAATCATTATTCAATTTAATTCGTTGAATATTTGATTCAAAATTTTTTCTTAAAGTAATAGATTATATTTTGCAAAATAATTATAAAAAGTGTGGATGTTTTAAAATGACACCTTGAGGATTCTAGTAAAACTAAGCTAATTCTCATTAGCATATTAAAATTTACAGAAAATAACAAGCGAAATAAAATTTAATGATTTCATATCCTTATCTGAAAAAAAATTAAAAATAATTAATTAAATTATATATTTTAGCAGAAATGTGTTATTTTTTCAACTTTAACTCTCTATTGCGTGACATATTAAGATATTTAAAAATTCTTGTCTTTATAAGGCCCTTAGTAAACTAAAAATAATTTTAAAAAAAATTTTTTTAAACTAAAAAAAATTTCAGTATGTTTATTTAAATACACAGTGCTTGTAAAAAGTATCATATTTTTTCAATTTTAAACCTATTACAATAAAGAAATATATTTTTATTATTTGTTAAATAATGTAAAAAAACAAATTTATATTAATTTTCATGAAATAATTTAAAACAATCTTTTTTATAGTAAAACATAATGATACACCATATTTGGTACTATTCACTTTCTTAACCAATTTACACCCAGGGGTTTTGCATCGCACCTTTTTACTATATTTTGACCAATGTGCTATTAAATCCTGTCTTATTTCTTTCTGCATAATAAGACTTGTCTTCCCCTTGCTAGATTTTTCTTTATATATTTGGTGTCAATTGGTATTCGTTTTTTTATGCTAGCCTTCATATTTTTGTTATATTTACAGAGTATCTGCTATTGAAATTTTAAATGTTAATAAAGGCATCTGTTCTTTTACCGGTACCTTTAAAACTACAAAATCTCGCCTATACATTAACCAATTTATGAGCATTATCAAGTATATGGAATACTATACGGTGATACCATTTACGTGATCTTATGTAAATCCACGCTCCATCTTTTAGAATTCTTTTTCGTTGGGAATTTTATAATTTATAGAAAAATCTATGGAAAAATTAATATAATTTTATTAAGTTCAAAAGTTTACGATAAAATCATCTGAAATTTTTAGGATAGGTATTCCAAACATGATAGAATGCATTTCAGGTAAAATCCGATTTTCAAATTAAAAAAAACGCGCTCAAAATGTGATTTAAAGTTGAAAATAAGACATTGCCGCTAACATACAACAATTAAATGTTTTGCTTTGCAGTATTTCATTCAACATTATATAATAAAACTTGATATACTTTAGTGTGATTTTTTAAAATATTTTGTTGTAATATGAAATCAGAAAATAAAACCTAAAGATATATAATAGAAGAAAATAAAATAAAGTAAATTAAAACTCTAGAAAAATTTAATAATACTTTATATTTTTACTTACAATACTAACGAAAAAATAAAATCGAATATAAGCAAATATTTACAAACAATTTTGAATAATACGAATAATTTCAAATACGAATAATACATATAATTTCGTACACGAATAATTCGAATCGGATGATTAAAATTTACTATTCGACGAATATTTTTATACGAATTGAAAATGAATAAATCGTTTTAGGCCTACAGCTGACACCTATGTATGCACATTTTAAAAAGACATTTAATACATGAATCGTTAATCTATTAGTATCCTCCAGATTTAGTCATAAATTAAAAAAAATCACCCATAATTCAGCACGTATTAGGAACGAATGCTTTGAAAGATTTTTCATAAAAACGATGCACTGATCTCATATTTAGATATAGTCATCACGAATTTTGCTACTTTTAAAAACACTAATTCTGAAGTTTAAAGCAAATATATAAAGAGTAATAGATATTTTATTTTGACTTCAGCTTGCTTTTATCCGTTTGTTAATTTTCTAAAATTGGCATCAAGACAGAACGAAAAATATAGAAGCATTTAAAAGTAATTTATAAAACTGAAAAATTTTATTTTTTTGATCCAAAATACTTAAATGAGCAATTGTATTATACAACATTAAATTAAATTCTAATATTCAGTCCAAATATATCACCTATACTATATATATTTACCTATATCGCAATTTAGAAATATCCCAAAAAAACGTCAAATTAATATGTTACAATTTTAAATTAAGATAAACGAAATTATACTCAAAGAGGTTTAAAAAAAATTAGTTCACGTCATCGTTATCAATATCGTACATAGCTCTGTTGTTTACGTCAGAGAGCATATGCGCTATATATCAAGGATCACGGATCTTACATTAATTAAATATGAACTCTTTAATATTTAATGTTTAACTTGTTCCCGCTCTTACATTAAATATGAAAGCTGTAATATTTAATGTTTAACTAGTTCCCGCAAGTGTTTTTTTTATATAATTTTCGTAAAATATAATAAATTTTTATTATATTCATTATAAATATAGAATAACATTTTAATAAAGAAAAATTTATGAAATTTATCGATATTTATTTAATTTACTGTATTTTTTTCAAAAAAAAATAATTGTTTTGATTTAAATACTTTTCCTCATGTCTAAAGAGGATATAAAATATAATAATTTTTTTAAAAACTTTTTATTCTACTTCAAAACACAAAATTTAATTCTCCAGGGTGTAGCTTTGATACTTTTATAGCGTAGTAGCGATAACATTAAAAAAGAAATCAAATAGACATGTGACATCTTTAAATATGTTAGAGAATAGTTACGGGTGAAAATGTTCAAGTGCAAGGATTTAGCGATTGCTGAGCAAGGCAAGGCAAGGCTAGGCTAATACTAAGCGCGCTTCTACACTTGGAAATAGAAAAGGTCAAAGGTCTTTCTCATACGAGGTGAGTTGTCATCTTCAATAGACTCCTTAGGGCATGCCCACTCAGATTATAGCGTCTTAGGGAAGCATCGCGTTTTATAAAAAGATTACTTTTTCAAATGTAAAAAAATTTATTAAAATTTAAATGTAATGTTGCGCCTAACATCTTTTGAGAAATAGTTATTATTTAATACATTTTTTAGGGTAATCACACACCTTTTAAACGGAAGAAGGATTTTCTGAGATGATTTTAGATCTAGAAAAAGAAAATTGAAGTTTCCGAGGAAGGAGTTTTATCATTCTTTTCATCTAGATATTAATATAAAAGTAACTAGATGATATATAATTTTACATTGAATCCTTTTCCAAATTTTTTTTATCATAATTAAATTTAATTATGAAAACCGACATTAAAAGCACAATGCGTTGATCTAGTATTTAGTATCAATTATAATAGTACAGACAATATTGTCTAAGCGACGTGTCTGTTAATGGGAGAGTATACAAAGACAAGAAAATAATATACCAACTATCTCCTACCTACCCTGGATTGGAACGATTTCCACGATTTATTTATCGGCTAAATGTCTAATTTGTTCCTAGGGCACATACTGCCTATAGGTTTAAACGACTTTTTATAATTTTTTAAATTTTTTAAAATATTTATATCTGGTTACCAAACATATCCACCACATTCAAATTGTTGGATTTAAGATCATTTGCCGGAATGAATTTTTTTAAACCGGGACCCGTCCGGATTCTTATTTATTTTTTCCTTCAAATATATATTTTTTAAATGGTCATTTTGATAAGAAAAATATGGTTTTATTTTAACAAGGTTTTTTTATAAAATTATTGTTTGATAATTCCTTTTAAAATTAGATGCTTGAAAAGCAACCGATATATTTACTAAAACTGAAATTAAATAATATACTATACCTTAGAGGTCAGCAATGGGTGGGTTTAACCCGACGCCTTTCTGCTCATTGCCATTGTTTTTTTTAAATTCCTCCTCCCGCTCATTTATCAAAAAAAAATTATTTTATTGGTAGGTTTAGTTTTTTATTTATTTATTTAGTTCAATGTATTTTTTTTTTTGACTTGAACTCATAAATTATGCAATATTATGAAATAAAAATATAAGTTTTAATAAATATAAGTTTTGTCCTGCTCATTTAGCTTGAAAAATATTTCAAATTCAACTGCCCATCGCCCGCCCACTCCCTCTCTTAGAATAAACGGACTGACTAAAAAACCCGCCAATTGCAGACATCGACTATATCTTATTCTTATAATTTAACCTTTATAATACCCCTCTTGTATTTACTCAGCCCCAAATTGTTATTCCATTTACCGATTTCTCACCATTATCCTTCATAGGCCATTTTTTAAAACCTTCAATTAACAGAAGTTAAAAAAATTTTGAAGGTATCTTAAAAGTCCATCCCACAAATCATTCTCTTTATATAATATAAAATTTAAAAACACAAATTTGAAGCATGTACACCGCACCCCTTTCATTTTTAAAGTATCACAATAAAAATGCCCACAAAATCGGAGGTCTAGGCTTACCCAATACAGGGTTTTTTGTATAAAGTTGATGATGCAATTCTATTTAAATAATATCAATCTATAATTTAAGAAAGTATTTAATTTTCGAAGAAAATTATTATTTAAATTTTAAAATCATAAACTTTATCATTTTTTTTAAAAAAATCTAGGATTGGGGGAAGAGAAAATTATTACCACGACTATGTATGCGGTATGTGTTATCAAAAAGGGACAGTCCATAAAGTTTTTATTTTTTTCATTTTCTCTTGTTAGCTTTAATCACTTTACAACATTCTACCCCGACTCATTGCTATCAACATAATATTGATATTTTATTTTAATAAATCTTAAATAAGAATTGTTTAAAATTTATATGGTTGGTATTATTGTAAAAATTATATTCGAATTATTTTTTAAAAAAAACGCTAAATAAATGATTTCAATTTTAAAAAATATCACAACCAGTTGAGCGCGTTTTTATAAATTTGAAAAAATCTTATTTTACTCCAAAAATATATACCGCTATGTGTATTATAACCTATCCTATAAATTTAGGACAATTTAGCCATGAACCTTTTGAGTTATTATATATATAATGAGCAATGCGCGGATTTCTCGCCTACCTTGATATTTTATCGTGTCAAAGGTTCCCCATTACATGTTCCCTCTAATTTTTTTCCCGATCTTTTGTGCAACTTTTTCTTTATTTAACGGCCTAGTTTATTTTACTCTATTCACCCACTACTAGTGCTGTTTTTTTTTGTTAACGAGACCTGATATCTCAACATCTACACTTCCGTCATCTCACTGATGGTTATTATTTTTTAGTTTTTTCCCCTTAAAACTCAGGTCTTGGAACCGTAGCCTAGAAACAATTAACCTACCTTTCTTTATTTTTATTTTTATATTTAACGTATAATTGTTTGTATCATAAATAAACTTGATCAGTGCTATGTTTTTTAGACACGGATTTTTGACAAATTTTTAAAAAAGCCTATTTTGACGGTTTTATATTCCACCATGTTTCGAACACTTACCTTGTTAATTTCAGATAATTTCGCCATGATATTTTATATATTTTTTTAAAAATTTATATAAGAAATATGATTATTTAAATTAAGATGAATTCAAAGGTTCAAGGCGTAATTTTTTCTTTATATTCACGAGATAGTTACTCTATTCATGCTGGAGATTTGGGTATAATCACGTCTTAAACCATTTAAGGTTTAATGATTTGCTAAATAAAAACCAGGTTTGTTAAACTGTTACAGATATTGCCATTTAAACGGATCCCATTCACTCATTCAATTATGATTAAAATATTCTTAAATATTAACATAAAATTGTGCAATTTTAATTGAATAACATTGTTAAAATCTTTCGAAGGAGGGCGAACACGCAGGTTAATCTTTTATGAACATAGTTTTTTTTAATAGTGGCCAAGGACTGCCTCAAATTATTTTTACATCAATTATACCATAATTAAGGGTTCCATTCCATTTTTTTTAAAAAAAAGAACCATTTATTCAGAAATTTTTTTAATAAATTTATCGTATTGAAGGAATGACAGATTATTCGATTTTAAAACATTTATGAGATTACTGGTGCATAAAAGATTTAGGCCATGGATAAAATATTGCATATAATTACATGACCTATGTTATAATCATAAGGCAATTATATTTATTTTTAATTATATTATGTATGGGTTATACATTTTTTTAAAATGCCCATGAAATTTATCTACCATCTTTAAGAACAACTTAAATTACAGTTATTAAAAAAATTGAATATTTTTTTTTAATGTGTAAGCACATAAGCTATTATTTTGAAAAATTTGTTTGTAGGTGTTCCAACATATGACTAGTTTCGTCCTAATAGGACATATCAGATATATGTTGAAGTTAGTATTTAGTCTAGAACGTTGGCATTCACAGTCATCTGTGCTTACCAATGTACACTCTCCTACTTAAGAAAACGTGAATTTTTTTTTTAAAATATATATAATCTTATAAGTGCATTGAAAATATTGGGAGATCGCCCTGTCCAGTTTGTCTAGAGGATCTTCACACTTCAACAATACCTTGTATAGTCAACAAATGCGGTCATATATTACACCAGTAATTTACAATAAATGAACATATATTAAATAATAATTTTTATAATAAAAATCATATCCACAGTTAGAAAGATGTCTTATCAAATTTTACGATTTTAAGTATTCTTATTACTCATTATATACTGTTGTTAAACGGCTCGATTTAAGCCGATTTTTAAAAATGGCGAACTCAATATTTTATCCAGAAAAATATTACGCAAGCCTGAAGATCTTTCTCAAAGATGGCCCAAAATTTCGACATCTATTAGCAATATTTCAAGGTTATTGCAAATATTTTGGCTAAAATATTGAGTTTGTAAAAATCGGCTCAAATCGAGTCGTTTAAACACTAGGTTATTTATACCTTAAAGTTAGACTTCTAGATTCTTTATTGTAAATTTAATAAAACCCTAATACAAATATGGGAATTAATTTATCCGGAGCTTAATATTTCATCATTTTAAAAAAAATATTTATTCCTATTTCAAAGCTGAGGAAATTTGCTCAGATTTCATTATTAATATAAACTTTAATGGATATGAAAATGACAACAAAATTATTGGACAGTTTTTAATAAAATAAGAATGAGCAGATATATTAATTATTTGAGTATTTACTTTAAATGGGTTGTATATAAATAAATTGGTGGTTTTTAAAAATTTTGACAAGTTATTTATTAATTTCCAATTTTTTCTATTGACTTGGCGTTGTGTAGGATTTAAAATAAATGGATTATATGGAAAATAATTTGTTAGTTTTAAATTTTCTGCAAGTTATTAATTAATTTTCAAGTTTTTTTATTTAATTTTGGTAAAATTTACGTTCGAAAAAATGTAACGAATTATATTTCCTTAAATATAACGAGAATACAAGTTACTTTTTAAAATATGTTAAATAATAATATATATCTCATTTATCTTCTTCGTATGATGATTTCTCAAATTCGAAATTACCATTTCATTTATTAAATACACACCTTTACGTACAATTATTTTAAACATTATATTGTGTTAATTAATGTTTTTTTGCGGTACAAATATATGTATTATGATAAAAATTTTCAATGCTGATAGTTACTTTTTCACAGGATGTGAACCCTCCTTCTATAAAAATAGGTTCGGGTTTAGGTTCAGTGAAAAGTCAGTCCCTGAACCCGTTCGGGTTCATTTGGGTTCAGGGTTTGAGACCAGAAAAATAATAACTTATTAAAATTAGTTAAAATAACAGAAACATCATTTTTTATAAATATTATTTGAATTAGTAATGCCATAAAAATAATTTATCATAATTATAATATATTAGTGATTTTGTACTTCTCTTGTCTTACTATCAATTTAATAATCTACAAACAACAATATCCTAAAATAGATATTATATTTATATAAAAACTTTTAAAATCTGCTTTGCTGGGTAAAATTTAAAATGACCAACTCTTAAATATAACAAAAATGATTCCACCAAAATATGATAAAAAAATGTTTTTTTTTAAATTAATATATTTTTTTGAAATAACAATTGTTTTAAATAGGAAATCCTTTATAAGTGAAAATCGTAAATTAAATGAAAGTTTAAAATAATAAAAATAAATTTTTTTAAAATTAAAAATTTTTTTTTAAAAAAAAAGGCTTGTACTCTGAACCCGAAATAAAAAAGGGTTCAGGTTTGGATTTGGGTTCAACGAAATACCGAGGGTTTGGGTTCGGGTTCTCATCCTTGCTTTTTCAGTGCAAGTATTTTTTTTTTCATTTAAATTGCTTTGATTAAAATATGTAAAAATTTTGTATGATAAAAAAAAATTATATTATAAATGATGGGTTATATAAATTATTTATAAAGTAAATTGCAACGTAACTAGCTGCCACTAATAACTCGAATAAGTTACTTAAAAATAGCATAAATTATTATTTAAATTTTATTTTTCTCATTCACTATTATAGAACGTGCTTAAGAATTTTAAAGACAAATAGGTAAACATAATATTTTATAATTTAAATTTTATGTTTATATATATTTTTAAAAATAATCGCTTTTCTGAAAATTTTTAGTGTTTTTCGTTTGACTTACCATATATTTAATGTCAGAAACTTGGAACAGAAAAGTTCGAGAATGGAACCTTGATAAAATCGATGGAATGAGAACTGAACGAGAACCATATGTTATAGGAAAAATATCTAAGGGCATATTCCCATTTTATTTCCCTATTCTATCGACTAAACAACTGATGATTTTTAAAGTACTTCTTCTTCTTCTCCGTTTTATGGCGATTTCCAGGTTTACCCGGGTAGGCCAGTTTTCCCTCTGATTTTTCTTTTCCATTTTTGACGGTCCTGAGCCTCAATATTTTTAAGATTCATGTTTCTCATATCCGCCGCTATCACATTTGTCCACGTCATCTTGGATCTTCCTCTAGGTCTTGATCCTCCTACTTCCATCATTGTGCATCTCTTTACCCAGTCATCTTTTGTCATACGTTCCACATGCCCAAACCATCTTAGTCTATTTCGTCGCATTACCATTCCAATCATTTCTATACCCAATCTTGCTCGAACCTTGCTAGTTTTTCTGTCTCTCAGAGATACCCCACACACCCATCTAATCATCCTCATCTCTGTCTGTTCTTTCTAATTTGGCTTCGTGAGTCGCTTTCATTGCCCATGTTTCGCCGTCATAAACTAAACAAATTCTCACACAGCTTACTTAAACTTTCCCCTTTAACTTCAGAGAGACTTTTTTATTTGTAAGAATAGACTACATCTCTCTAAAGTACTATAATACCCAAAACGCATTCTATTAAGCTAAATCTGTTTTTTTTCTTTTAATCACGTTTATATTTATAATTCCACAAAATATCTAAAATGTTATAATTTAAAATTAATATCTCAAATCTTTTTAAATAATAAAAAATATTCCCATAACTAACAGGCACGGAACAACGCTTTTTATTTTGAAGGGATCACAAAAATAATCTCCTTCCCGGTTCCTGATATAAATGCGTGATTCTAAGATATTTTATTTAAAAAATATATAATGTAAATTTTTAAAAAATATTCCTAGTGATAATAATTGTCCCTTATGCAGAACACCCATGATTACGGATGAAGATTTGGAAAAATTAACATCCGCTCAGCTAGTACTGGAAACACGCGTTGAAATTCTGTGCTACAATTGCGGACACGTAAACTCATTTATTATAATTATTTATTAAGTGCTATGGACATTCCGTTACTTTTAAAAATTGAGTAACCATAATACGTTGCTTTTTTTACAAGCAATAATGCAATATCTTCCTTTTTTTATACTCCTAAATTAGGGTTTAACATAAATTAAATTATATTTTTAACTCGGTATAATTCGCTTATAGCACCTTCCCTCTTTTTAGCGTTAATTATTTTGGGTTGCCAGAAATCGGATAAATTTACACATTTTTAAGTTTTTTAAAAGTCTAACTAAGGGAGGGTTTTTTAGGCAAAATATGAATTAACACTAAAAAGAAATACCCTGGGGGGGGGGGGGTGAATATTTATTAGATTATTATATTTATAGGGAAATCTGCTGGGGAGGTTAGATCCCTTGTTGGGATGAGTCTCCGTTTTTGCTGAAGGTTTTAATAAGATTAAGTGCCTCTTTTCCGAACATCCCTAGGGTGTAGTACTATGGGTTACAGTGTTCGTGATTTGAGTTATATGAGAAACTAACAAATAGCTTCATTTATAGATCGGTACAGATCTCAAGGTCATAAATATTTTGAATATATTGAAATAGTTAATAATTAAAAAAAAATTGATGTGCAGGTAGGGTGATTAACTATATAATTTAGCTTAGGAAAATCGTTGAGAGTTTTGTTTAAAAAGTATTGATAGCTTTTTCTTCATCAATGGGGGTCCCGAGATGTGCCTTTGATGGTCATAATGGAATGAATGTAGGATTGAGAAGCATATCTCACACTTTAGATGATTGAATGAAAGAATTGTAATATATGAGAGTTTATCAATTATGGGAGGAGTGGATTTGATTGTGGGATAATTGCCAACAACGATATCATCACTCAAATACCAAAGATTTAAGGTAATTGAAGGTAGATTGTATTGATTATTTTGTGGATTCCGATGCAGAAAAGAGAGGGATCTTGGGGGGGGGGGATCTCCTTGTTGTATACCCTCCTGAGATTTAATTATATTATTGTTTTTTTAAAAAAGGGTTTGAATAGCTATATATAATATATATGTAAAATGTTTTGGATATTTGTTACAAAACAATGGGACAAAATGTTGTCGTTTTATGGTATTAAAGACATTTTGAAACTATATGACCAGGAATGCTATTTTCCCGAACCCTAATTGGAGAGGGGGCAAAAATGAGAAAATAGATTCCATGATGCAATGATATAAAATGGCTTTTCGGAAGAAAGAATCGCTATTGGATGGATCCCTCCATCCTTTTCAAAATGCTATTAGGCGAGCACCGAAAAGAATAGGAATGATGGGTGGAAGAGCCCTATTGAATAGTATAGTTAATTACCGATAAGGTTAGTTAGATGTCAGGATATCTTATATAAAGATAGCACGAATGCCACCTAGGCCTCCAGTCGAATATTTTTTAAATGATCTAACAGCCTTAATCGTCTCATCGATGATAATTTCAGGAGTTATATTATTTTGTTTTGGGCAGGCGAACTCGGGGCTGCCTGAAGGGTATTTTTATAACAAGACTTTTAAAGTGGACTCGTTGCTGGTGACCAAAGAGTCTTGAGAAGTTATAGAGCGAGGGCTAAGGTTATGTTAAGGTTATTTATTTTATTTTGCAGCATTTTTGTCCTATAAGCAATATAGAGTGATGGAGTTTCCTGAGTATGGCGTACAGAATCTTGTATATTATCTGTACTGAAGAGAGATGGTGAAGTTTTAATAAATTTGGATAATGGAATATTTTGGTATTTTGAGAATAATATAAGTAAAACTTAATAAGTTTTTCAAATTTTAGATTTTCGGGATTGGATACAGTTAAAAAGATCAATATATGGAAGGATTCAGCAAAAGAATTATGGGCCCCACGAGGTGCAAGAGATAGCTTGAATGTTTGGTAGAGTTAAGAATCCACTGACCCACAATTGTGAGTTGGATATTTAATGTATTGATGATGTATACCTCCAGGCTTGCGTAATATTTTTTGGCTACAATAGGGTTAGCAGTTTTTAAATATCGAGCCTTTTAACAAATATAGATAAATTTATATCTTCCAAAAGGATTACAGCTACTAATTAAATAAATTTTTTAGAAAACAAAGTGTAATTGTTTTTTTTACAAAATGTTTGTCGTTTTGAGAAATTTTAAGCGGGTTATAACTAATTCTATCTCCACTTTTTATAATTTTACAGGCGAGAAATTTTAAAAATTAAGTTTCTATATTTTCAATATATTTTATAAATATTTCGGATTTTTTTTATATAAATAAGAATAGTATAATTATAAAAAATGGATTTATTTAAAAAAAGTTAATTTTAACAAAAATTGGGGAATAACCTAATCCTCAGGCGACAATATATTAAAGGGTTACATAAAATTTAATACATCAATCTTATTATCAAACCAGCTATTAATTTCATTCTTAAAGAAATTAGAATTTAAAAATACAAAAAATAATTCTCATTTTTTTCTTCTCTCTCTAGACTTTTCATACGTTAGCTAATGAAAATGGTTACACGTGCTTGGATTGCCACTCAACTCATACGGGATTGATAACATAAATAATTTTTTATTAAAAAACTTCAGTTCACTTAAAAAAATTGCATTTTTTAATATTGATTTTCATAAAATATACTTCTCGCCTGCATGTAAAAATTGATATATTATATAACCATTTTGTATATTATAAAATTATATCATAATTAATATACGCAAATGAATTAAAACTTCTAGTTTATTTTTTTACCTAAGATAATATTTAGTCAATATAAATAATAGAATTATTAGTTATAAATCAGGATTCTAAAACTAACTCTGGTCTTAACCTGTGCCGAATCTTGAACATATTTAGGTTTATGAAAATCTGGACCAGATCCGAACAAAATTTATTCGAAAATAAATATTTAATTACGCCCAAATTTAATTAATTTGTTTTTTATTCCTGAAGCATTGAGGATCTTCAAACTTTTATATGTATTTATTTTTTCAAAATAGCTTACGAATTACATACCTCATTCTATTCTATCGATAGTTTTGGACTAGATCTGAAATTGTAAAGAAAGGATAGAAGGATTAATAACAAGATATGAGGAGATTTTCAGAGAAGAGTTAGGATGTTTAAAAGATTTTGAACCAAAGTATTGTCCAGTGAGAAGAGTACCATATGAATTGAGAGATAAGGTAGATGAAGAATTAAATAAAGGGTGGATAGACAAGTAGATAAGTTCCAATAAGGAAGCCAAGCAGATGTGAGATTATTCGCCAATTTTAGAATAACCCTGAATCCGTGGATAATGGAGGTTAAATATCCATTACCAAGGATTGAAGAAATATTAGCGGCCTTGAAAATGGGAAAATATTTTTCCAAATTAGATTTTTCAAACTCATACTTACAATTGCCGGTTAGTATTCAGACCAGTAAGTTATTAACTTTAACCACGCCAAAGGGGTTATTAGCGTTTTTAAGATTACTATTTGATTTAGGTATTCCAAAGAACTATGGCTTGTCAGGGATTAGTAGGAGTTTTTTTTACATAGATAATGTATTGGTAACAGGAAAGAAATGAATAACATGACGAGAGATTAGAAGTGCGAAAAAGAATAAGAGAGAAGGGTCTGAGAGCAAGTAAAAAGAAGAATATACTTGGGGTGAAGTAAGTTAAATATTTGGGACATAAAATAAAAGGAGATAAGGTAGAACCGTTAAATGAGAATATAGAAAGTATTAAGAAGATGAGAGAGCCTAGGAACAAAAAGGAAATACAAACCTTTTTGGGCTTGATAAATTATTATCATAGGTTTATAAATTAATTTGTAGAATTAGCTAGTCCGTTATATCAGTTGGTAAAGAAAGATATTAAATTTAAATGGGGAGAGTAGTTTAATTAAACTTAAAGAATTAATAGGAAAAAGACCGATTTTAAATTGTTTTAATAGAGATAAAGAGATGATATTAGCAATGGATGCTTCAATGAAAGGAATTGGGGAGCATTATTACAGTTAGTGAATGATTATAAAAATCCAGTTATATATTTTTCGAGGAAATTAAAACGAGCAGATAAAAATATTAGGCCATAGAGAAAGAAGCGTTGGATGTAATTTTTGGACTATTAAAGTGTAGAGAATATGTTATGGGTAGAAGGTTTACGATTTGGACACCATAAGCCATTAGTAGGATTATTTAAAAGGGGACACAAAGAGATGATGTTTTCCACAGGGTTACAAAGATGGATCATAATGGTAGAGAGGTTTTGGAAATTAAATATAGGAAAGGTAGAGAGAATAATTTTCCGGATGTGATGTCGAAAATGGCAATAAGGGTAGATAAGGAAGAGGATAAAGATGGAGTAGAGTAAGTTATAAATAATCAAATGATAAGAAGGATAACCAAGGTAATTAAAAATAATAAATTTATATTGGAAGAAATAAGAGAAGGGACTTTAAAGGATAAAGAAATGAGTAGGATAAAGACTGTTTAACGGAGAAAGAGAGATGGAAAGGACATATAAAGAAAGAATTGACAAAGAGGACGATTGTATAGGGGATGGAAGATTACTGATTCCAAAGGAGATTAATGCAAAAAATAGTTAAGTTGCTACACGCAAGTTATCAGGGAGTAAGGTGAAACGACTAGGAAAGGAGTATGTGTGGTGGCCAGGAATGAATGGGGAGATAGGGGAAATAAGTAGAAGATGTGAGACGTGTGATAAATGGACTAAGATGCCGGTAATAAGGGTAAGTGGGGACCGTCAAAGGGGCCAGGTGAAAGAATACATATAGATTTTGTCGAAATAAATGGGAAAAACTTGAATTTTCAAAATGGATCGAATGGGAAAGGTGATGGGGTGAACGAGTGAAATAACCATAGAGAAATTAAAGTTATGGATGGGCACAGGGATTCAAACCGAACCCGGAGAAGATAACCTGGGTTTTTGGGGAAAAAGCTGAACCCAAACCGAACTTGAACCCCATTTATAAAATTTTCAAAACCCCGAACCGAACCCGGGAATTTTATTAGAACCCTATTTTAACCGGGTTCAGTGTATTGTTTAAAATCATATATGATATTTGTAAAATTTTAAATGCAAATATTAACAATTTAATTGAGATTTTATAATATTTTCAAATTTCCAATTAAGTGTTAATAAATTTTAAACAACTTTATTCATTTATGCCATTTTTAAAATTTGCTCAAAGATTCCTATTGGAGTGTAATAAATTTTGAACAATTAAATTCATTTACGCCATTTATTTTTAATTTTTAACTTATTCTCAAAGATTATTAATTAGAAGAAAATGAAAGTGAACAAGTCAAAGTAAAAATTATTATTGGATATTGTTAATTTAAAAAATACGTCTAAATAAAATTTTTAATATTGATACATGACTATGCTTTGTATTTTTAACTATATTTTGCATAAAAAAAATATTTATTTTTTATACCATTTATGTCTAGTTTTTTAATTATGATTTAAATATAGAATTTTTTTTTTATCAATTAAAAAATTCCTAAACCTGAGCTGAACCCGAAACCAAACCCGGGTTCAAAAACATTACCATGAACCGATCCGAACTCACCTATTTTTTTTAAACCGAAGCGAATCATGGCAAAAATTTTGCCGGGTTCGCATCCCTGGATGGGTAGATACGGGTTAATAAAGACTGTAGTATCAGACGGAGGGCCGGCATTTATAAGTGCAAGGTTTAGTAAATTTTGTAGAGGTTTAGGTATTAAACACATTTTATCACCACCATATCATCCAAGTTAGGATGGTAGGGTTAGTGAAGTCGAGAGAAGGGGGGGGGAAGAAATATGGTTTGGTGGTTGTAATACAATAATAGTATAAATGATACGGGCAGGACACCTTCCGAGATGTTTTGGGAAGGAGAACAAGATTATTTTTAGATACATTAAAGAAAAACGATAAAGAATGGAAAGAAAGAACAGAGTGTTTAACACAATTTGTGGAAGGCCAGGCGGTATGGGGAATGTTTACGGGAGTAAATAGATGGGGGAAAGGAATAATAAATAAAGTGACAGGAAGTAGAACTTATTTAGTATTGGTTAGTATGGCCAGGCATTAGAATTAATTAAGGAGAAGGGAATAAGCAGACAAAGAAGTTTATCTATAATACATCGGTTAAACCAAAATAAATTTATAGGCATACCTTATAGTACACTTAAGCCTACATTAGAATTAGGGTAAAGGAAGGAAGATTATTTTATTTGCTTCATGTTGAAAATTTTTTATAGGCGTACGTCATAGTACAAGTTAGCCTACATTTCTATTTAAGGTAAAATTATTTTACTTGGTTCTGGTTGAATAATCTTTTATAGACCGTTGTCAGAACACATATAAGCCTACATTAATTTAATTGTTCTAATAAAAGAATAAAATAAGTGTTCATCATAGTACAGATAAACCTAAATTAAATGGTAATAAATTTAGAAGAACACAGAATTTCCAATGTAAGAAATAACAAAGATTTTATTAAATTAATTTTGGTAAATTGGAAATTTTAAAAGAATATAATCTTATTAGATTAAATTTTCTTATATAAAATTGAATAATAAAGTAGAATTAGAAGTGAGAGTTAAAATGATGGATTTTGATAGAATTATCACAATGGAATAATGATAATTGTGAATTCATATGAAGGGTTATGAAGGATACATATGGAAGATGAATTTTTTTTAAAAAAATTATGGGGAAAATAATTATATAATAGAGAAGAGTTAGAAGTTATGCAATATTGAAATGAAAATAAAGTAAAGCTAGGAATTAAAGGTTATGAATGTTATGTATCGAGAGGGTTAGTTGGAAAAAACTTTTGGGGGTAATTATTAATTATTTGTAGGGAGAAATAAGGATATATTGAAGAATCTAGAAGTATGGCCAGGCAAGAGGATCATTTAAGGAGAAGAGAATTAGAAGAGTAGAAGTTCATCAAACAGTTAGACAAATAACGAAAGATTGTATATATATTCGTATTCATAATCTATTTGGAATTGGGTTAATATAATATAACTATATTTGTAAGAGTCGAAATATAAAATTGAATTATTGATTTGGGAAAATTCGACAGAATAGATTAATTGAATTGAGCGTGGGATAAATAAATTAATTCGGCGAATAATTCGAGGAAATATTCAATTCGAAGGATTTAGATTGAATAAGAAAATAAGTAGTAAATGACTTACGAAATATACTATAGGAGTATTCATCGAAGAACAACTCGATTATTGAAATTATTCGAATTGGAAACTGGAGGAAAGAAAGAGGAGAGGGAAATTGAAGGAAGATTTAAAGGAAAGGAGATGAAAAAGGAGAAGAAGGAAGTAAAAAGAAACATTGAGATTAAAAGAAAGAAGGGAAGGATTTTTAAGGTATTAATAAGGGACAACATATGAAGACTGATAAAAAAAATCGATAAATTATATAGTTCACTAAAGATAATAGAAGTAGAGAAGCAGATGACAAAAATTAGAACTTAATTATATTTTATCTATTTTATATTTAAATTCTCCTTTTTCTACATCTTAATTAATTAGTTACAATTATTTATAATTTTAAGTTATATTTTTTTTACAATCATTCTCAGAATCAGAGAATAATAAATTATATCCTGTAATTAGGAATTTTTATATTTTCACAATCTAATTATTGATTAAATAATTATTCCATCTTTTTTTACATAAATTTTTGTAAAACGGAAAAATTGTAATATTCTATACACACGCAAACATGATATAAGTTAGACAATTTTAAGGAAGTTTTTACAAATAATGTTTTATAACGAATCATAATATTACTATATATTTAAAAATTCAGACCCGGCCCGGCCCAAGTTTTTTTTAAAAATATAAGGCCTAATCCAGCTCAATCCGATTTTTAAAAAATAGGCCCAACCCGAAACCAGTTTGAGCCGGGCTTTGCAGTAGTTTAATCAAGACAATTATTTATATCCAAAAAAGACGAGGGGCCCAGCCGATACCCAAAGCTTAATTCTAAAATGATAGGCTACTTTAACTCTCATATTACAGAGGAATTTTGAATCGTGGCTTCAATAGCCAAATAAAAATTTAAAACATGTTTTTTTAGATCTGATGCTAATTCTTATTTTTGATTTTATTTTGATGCATTATTCACCATAATATAGGGACAATAATTTTATATTTTTCTTCCTTGATAGCTTAATATTGTATAGTGGGGTGATTATAATTTTCAATATTCTATTTTAGCACTGTTTCACTTAGCTGGATTTAAGTTAATGGCCATTATCATTAAGATTATCAAAACCTTATTTTCATCACACGCATGATCGGATTCTTGGGGTTCAATATGTAGCTTTTGAAGATCGTTTGAAATATCTAAAATTTAATAATCTCTCGTACAGAATTATAATATTATATTACTTGTTGGTTAATGTAGATAATTATGTTTGGAGAAAGGAAAGTCAATTTTTAAAAAGTGCTTTTTGAAAGGATAGTGTGGCAGCAAATATCTACATGGATCCACATAAATTATGATTAAAGAAAAATTACCAAATACCACTTTTTGCCTACACATGATACAATAGTATTATGCAACTGATACTTCTATTTAAAAATAATTACTGAACAAAACGTACAGAATAACTTAAAAATATTTCATCAATTCCTTTTTTTTTCAAATATAAATAAAATGATTAATTTCAGAATTTTCCATAGAAAAAAACCAAAAAGTATTCAAAGAATTTTTATTCGAGGTTTGAATAATTTAATAAAGCAAAAAGCCCGACTCGGACATTGTTAACGTAAATATAAATATATTTAACCTTCAAATTAACAAAATTCATCCTCTTCTCATTTTCCGTTAAATTTATTTAAGATAGTAGCCCTAAGGCTGCGTTTTAAATGGAGGGTTATTATTTTCAAATAATTTGTTTAAATTTAGATAAAAACTTTCTAATAAGGCCCTCTCCGTGTTATATCTTAGAAACTTATAAATGTATAACGTGATGTCCTGGATAGGCTTAATTAGGACATTTGATTTAGTGGTATTGTTATTTTCAGTATTTTATTCTCGACTTTTTGTTTTCTTTCTTATTTTTTTTAAATTTTTATTTATTTAGCCGATACTAAATAGGCGGCCATTTAGTAAAGCCGATCCACGGCCTAAAGACTTATTTTTAAGAAATTATATGGTTTGCATTATGACTAAACTTAGAAAAAAAAATTGAGATGCGATAAAAAAAATAACAAGACATGATTGGTGGTATCGTATAGTAAAACGTCAAAATCTGGGCCAAGATTGGCTATCAAATTTAATTTTTAAAATAAAAATTAATCAAAACGATTTTTTACGAAGTATAATAAAAAAATTCACATCATTACTTTAAGTTTTTATCTAGTATTTATTTTTGCATCTAAATGAATTTCAGTTTAGATAAGAATAGATAATTATTTAAATGATTTTCACGTCAATAAAGCCATTTTTTAAAATCTATCTTATAAGGAGAAAATATAAATTTTATAGTTGAGACATTACTACTTTACACTAACTTGGATAGCCGGTATCACCAAATATACAGTTTGTAAAAAAAAGACAACTTTGACTGATGGATCCAAAATTGATGATAAAATCTTAAAAAAAATTTGAATATTATTACATTATCAAAAATTTATGATACTCTACTCTAATATTTAAGGTTCGGAAGATAAAAGAAATGATAACAAAATGCCCTACTACCGTGCCCTGATTCGATCTATTTTTGATACTTATTTCCGTTTAGTTTAAGTTAACATCTTTTGAACTAGAATAGCTTCTTTAAGAGTTTGTAGCATTGTTATTTTTCTTATTTTTTTGTTTCGTTTTTTCCTTCTTATATTTAGGCTGTTGAGTCGTAGCCGGCTAAACCGGTTGTCTAGTAATAATACGAACCAACATCCTATATTATCATTAGATTTTTTTGAAAGGGTTAACTAAATCGGATTTTAGAACCTGAACTAAACATGGATTTTTTCTGAATATTATTTTTAATTTTATAAAGGAGTCATGATTTTTAGTTGGCGCAATTCCAGGTTCCAAAGTCTTAATAAAAAATTAATTTTATTTATAAACAATAATTAAACTTTTAAATAAAGCATGTAACATTTTGATTTACATATAAATAAATTGTTGCATTTAGTTAGAATATTTCTCCTGTTTAGGGAAATTTAAAAATGGATTTAATAGAGCGCACAGCACGCTTTCAGCTCCCTAGTATTGTTTTTAAATTCTCCTACTCTTCGTTATGGAGAACGATATTATGCCCTTAGACCATCAAATCATAAAAATAAATTATACTAAGCAGACAATTCATTCATTTAAATGCATATCAATACAAATCAGCGGGCGAAACGCCATTTTGATTTCCCTATAATTAATTTACATTAAATTTAAAAAAAAAGTTGCATTAATATTTATCCTTTTTTTTAAATATGTAAAACCAACATCGTGTCTCCAGCTAATTTGTATTTAACGACGCTTCAAAATTCATTTTAACGAATGTATCATAGGTCTAGGTAAAAATTAATATGTCAGCAAAACCTGGCTTGAGTAAAAAATTATAAGGGACCTGGAGCAACTCGTAAATAAAATTTTATCTGGCCGGACTGAACAACTTTCACATAAAAAAAAATCAGGCAGGGTAGCGTAAAAATCCCTGATTCTTTTAGTTAAATTATAATAAGCCAGCCTTGGGACATTAAAATTTTAAATTTCAAGCGACTAATATACCTCAATTAACATTGGGAAAGAATTAGAAATATATAATACCAATATTAAAAATTCGTACAAACAAATATGAACCAAACCGGGAAAAGGGTGCAAAAATACTTATTGGGTCGGGCTTTGCAGATCTATTAATTTAGACATAAGATAGGCTTCGTTTATAGTAAGCACGAAATATTGAGATATGGCTCAAATTGTGGACCTAAATTATAATTCTATAATTTAACATTATGTATTTTGTAAATTACGCTTCGCTTGGGCGATTTCGCTATTTCGTGCTTACTATAAATTAGGCCTAGGTCAGACAATATATTTTAAAAGAATTATAATGTGATTGGAAACTAATAATTCCTAGAAAAAGGAGCCTTCCTTATGCCATTTCTAGAATATTCCATTTTAAAAGATAAGTTTTTATATTTTCTTATTTTTTTTAATAATATTAAATTAAATTTATAAAATAAGATTTTTAGTGTCCTTCGCCTTATTATTCTTATCTGAGCAAGAAGGTTTAGTCAACTTTATTCCGAAAAAAAGGCACAGCGATGAGGGGCTTCGCGTAATTCACAAGAGTTCTTAAAGGACGAGTTATAGATCAACATGCAAAATGAATGAAATATTTTTTTTGAAAATGATTTAAATAATTATAAATTTACGTAAATATAAAAAAATTATAAAACAAATATTTAAAATAGTTAATAAAATAAAATATGATGTTATTTTTAGATTTTTTAAATTTCTTTAATACAAAAAAATAAATGAATATACATAAATATTCGGTTCATCCATAATATATATATCACCCGACAGAACTAGTTACTTAAAACTGTTATATAATTTACACAAACAAGTCAACCACTTTCAAATTGTCATTCGTGACTCTGGAGAAACTTGTGACTACTGGAGTTCTCATAAATTTAGTTGAATTTCTTTGTCATTAAAAAAATCCCTGCTTAAAAATGGCTAATACGTACTTCACCAAACCCTGTCCTAGGTCTTCACAGTAAATAAAATTCAATTTCAGGAAATTGAATTACCATAATCATTGTTAATATTTTTTATGCATTATAAAATTGAGATTACTTTCATTTAAAATTGATAATTAGTCTGAGAAACTTTTATTAAAAAATTTATTATTAATATGTAAAAAATTAAAAAGTTATTTTTGGCGTGTTAAAATTAAAGTTTGCATTATAAATTTTTCATAAGTAAATTTCCGCTATTTTCATTGTGGCATCTTATTAAAATATATTTATAGTTTAAATGTTAAATATCAAGTTATATTAGTTTCAAAAATATTTGATAAGGAAATACATGCCCCGGGATAACACTATCGCCAGCCTCTACGACTTTTTTAAAAATTATCGAATTAGTAATTTTGCCATAGTAGCATGAATTTATATAATTGCTTCAGTTTAGTCATTAGGCTTGTCATACAAAATATTGCGGATAGAAAAAAAGTAATTGCTGTCACATAAAACATGATATAGGAGTTATGGAACATGCTAGACAGCCAGCTAACGAAAGGAGAGCCTATTACTCCTCCAACACAGTCCAACATCATTAATACCATAGGCCCTGAAAAATTTGGTGCCATACATACCTTCCGCCATATTTGGTGTTAATGTAATTCTAATTCCAAAAAATACGCCAAATAAAACTGTTAAAATGGAATAATAACCATATTTAGAAGTTGGATACAAATATGCGGCACATACTACTAAATGGACGATTAACGTGGAAAGATAAACTAATGTTTTGATTAAAAAACTTGTAGATTTAAAGGTTTTTATGGCATATAAATCGGTCGAGACTATATTTTTCCTTCTAGAACTTTCTAAAACACCCCACAATATCACAGTGACACGACCCATAAGATCTCCTAATCCAATCCACGATATTAATGCTGAACTTTGCAAGGCGTCGAAGTGTAAATTTCTACCAAAATTTGCTATCATTAAATAGATTATATTACTACCCATTTGCCATAATACGCAGGATATTAAAAATATGACGCTTTCCCAATTTTTTACTCTCATTTCTTTGACGTAAATGTTTTATGTGTTAGTACTTTTAATAGCTTTAATCTATTCTGCATCTAAAATATGGTCCTTCATAAGCGATGCAACCTTTATTGAATGATTCACATCGGTTATATTATCTTTTGTCTCTAAGGATTGTGACAATCGGGGTAATCTAAATAAAAGACACCCAGAGATACAAATATTTAAAAAAATACCCCCATTAATTAAAAGCGACCCTCGAATTCCGTAATTTGTTATAAGTTGTGATTAGGATTGGAAAACAAAGACATCCCAGTGCGGTACCACTAAGCGCGAGAGAATTTGCCATAAGGTATTTCCTGTCAAAATAAATTTTATTGACTGATATAGCCGCAGTGAAAATTATACCAGCGCCAGTGCCTACCAATAAGCCTTGCGTTACTAATAATATATATATGTTAAGGCTTAAGTAAGAAAGACAAAATCCAAGAGCAGATATAATGGAACCGATGACTAGCGTCTGTGAACACAAAAAAAAATAAACTTTAGTTTATTATAATAATACAATTTTGAAAAAAAAAAATGTTAAATATAAATTTTTTAAAAATAATTCCTCTCATATTTTATATCTTCAATTTCATTAAAAACTCTTAATTATTTAATTAAAATCATAGGCGTTGCTATGATTTTGCTAAGGGAAAGGGGGAATGCACTATTAGGTGAGGTTTCTCCTCATAAATTTTATTGGAGGCCTTTAGGCCCTCTTAGAGGCCCCTGGCTATGTTAGAAATATTTTAAATAATTTTGGGTTTTCTATAATAATTCCTTTTTTAAAAAAAATTTCGAATTATAGTCGTTGTTTTAAAAAATTATTATTACTAATTTTACTTTTAAATTCTTGTTTATGAGGAGATATTAGCTTAAAGTAATATTTACGTGAACAAGGAAATATCCGATAAGGGATTTAGCTTATCTTATCCCGGCCCCTAGTTGTTTAGAGTCCTATTGAAACTGTTATGGACTAGTGGCAAGTTTATATATTTAGTGTCTAGGTGTATGAATGTTTTTTTAATTAATTTTTATTTGTCCTATAGGCATAACATAAAAGAAGCAATGGCTAAATTTATTGCTGCGCTACTAATGCTAAGGCTTAATGTAGGTTATTGTTAATTTAAGTAAAATATTAGATTAGGAGAAATGACACATTTTATTAGATTCCAAACAGAATGTTCGGTAAAATCAAACAGATACTTAAGGCTGCAGAGCCATGAAGCTATCATTAAGTATCTACCATTTTTAGCAAAACACGGGGTTCAGGTGAAGGTCTAATACCAAGTTCATGCATCGCGTTGACTGTTTAGGGTTATATAATAAGGGTTCATATTAGATGGAGAAATAATAATTTAATTTGACACCAAATCCACTATATTCGGTTAAATCTAACCGATACTTAGGGCTACAGAGGACCGCTAAGCTGCCATAGGTAGTTGTTAGCTTTTACTGAAATACACGGTTCAGGCAAAGGCTTGATATCGAACTCGTGGACCACGCTAGCGGTTAAGGTTTATATTAGATGAGGAGAAACACTTAGGAATAAAAAACCTCTTTTATTGTTTTAAAATAATAACTACTATAATTTTCTTTATGGAAAATATATTCTACTAATATTATATTGCATTTTATTACAAAAGGATTTATTAATATTATAAATTATAGTTATGATATCTATGACTTATGTCAATAAATATACTGGTGATATTAGTACAGTAATAATAAAAAGCTAGAAAAGTTTTGAAGTCGATATGGTGCATAGATGGGCAAATGTATTGTCATAGGAAATTCTAGAAGCAAAAGCTGAAAAAATTATATTAGCAGAATTTGATCAGTTCAGATTACCATTTTACAAAATAGCTAGATTTCTAGCTTATCCAAGGTCAGCCTACATGGATGGGGACTACCAATGTCACCATCTTCACTAAAAACAGATTCTGAATACATCTGTTACCAGAGTTGGACAGTACCGCGAATACTTGTATCTAATATACAAGATCCTTTTTGTATCTTGTACTCAGTATCTTATTGACATTTTTAATAAGATATTAGTATCTGTATCTAAAATTCTTTATTTTGAAAAGATTCTTGTATCTTTTTCATTTTCTTTAAAAAAATATAGATACAGATTCTTTTTAATATTCATGTTAAAACATTTACATATCACACAATGTAACTTTATTTTCTTCGTGAAATCTTGTATTATTTCTTTATTTTTTCCCGCTATATTTTAAATATATTGATAACCAAAATTAGTTGGAAATTTTACAGGTCACAAAGATGGATAGATTAAAATAACAACACCAAAACTAAATAAGAGAAGGATATATTTTATATGTAATATTTTTAAATTTGTAGAATGTTTAACAATCATAGTAGTGTGAAGATGAAATTATGGAGATAGGTTCTCTTAAATAAAATCCGAAATTTAAAATTCTAGATGGAAAATTTTATAAAGTAATTCATGTGAAAAAGAACAAGGTACAATCTGAATGTCAAAATTGCACAAGTAAAAAAGTTATTAAAGGTTCAACAAACTCCTTTACAAACTTTGTTAAACATATTAAAGTATATTAAACATTTTTATTTTATAATTATTAGCATAATAATACCTATACTTAAGTCCCTCTTAGATAATTGTTATTAATTTGGATATATATTTTTTAGGGGTGTATCGATACCACTTTTTGGAGGCCGACCCGATATTCCCGAGATTAAATTTATATCGGTCGATTACCGATCCGATATCATATCTAATTTTGTATTCTGTAAAGATACCAATGGTTTTAATTTTTAATATACTTTTTATTAGTATAAAATCTATAATTTAACTATACCATAACTTATCTCATTTAAATATATTAAATGATCAGTTATAGTTTATATTCAATTCAATTGCAATTCTAAAAGTATATAAAATATTTTTATTGTTAAATCACTTTTATATAATAAGTAATACATTAATCAATATACATAATAAGTAATAAACAAATTTATATGAAATTTGAAATAAATATTTAAAATAATATTTAACATTAATGTATATTTTCAATATATCAGAGGTCAGCTTGCGGCGATAATATCTGTCAATATCACCAGCTTCACTAAAAACAGATTCTGAAGAGAATCTCGCACACTTTTATAAACAGAATGCGCAAAAAAAATAACAATATGTCAGAATGTTTATTAATTAATTATTAAAAAAATATACATAAAAATGGATTTCGATTTTATTTATAAAAATAAATGATTTTAAATATAACTTTTTATAAAAATTTTATAACATTTTATTTTTATTAAGAAAGCCATTTTATATCGGATCAAATTTTATAATATTGGCAGATAACCGATATTTAAAAATGTGTGAAATCGGCCCGATCCGTTAAAAATATCAGCACATCACTAATATATTTTATATATAATTATTTAAGCAAGTTCTTATTAGAGGAAATATTTAAGCTACAATTGATATATAACATTAGATATAAAAGGCTCTTAATAAAATAATTATAATAAGGTAGATTAGTTACTTTTATTTCTATATGATATAAATAAAATTACATTATACAGTATTTATTTACAAAATTTAATCAATTTAAAATGCATTAAAGAAAATTGTTATGTATTTAATAATTATAATATAATGTTGTGCATTATTTTCATATTTTTTATATATAATTAATGATTTTGTAAGAAATATTTAAAAAAAGTTTGAAAAGAGATTTAAATGATATTTATATATATGATATTACAAATGCAAGAATTAATAAGTCATAATAGAAAATAAACTAATTTAAAAAATACATAAATATCACTCACAACCAGGTAATGATAAATACTTATTAAAGATAATGAATAAAATAAAACTAGTATATTTTTTTTAGAGATGCCATTTAGCCATATACTCCGAATATAAGCTATTAAAAACAACACAGAAAATAACCAGCAAATTCTAATAAATCATTTGATATAATTTTTTTTTCTAATTTGCAAATTTTCATCTCCCATTAAATATACTACTCTCCCTTCCCTGT
The DNA here is from genome assembly GCF_954871325.1 of Gordionus sp. m RMFG-2023. NCBI lineage: Eukaryota > Metazoa > Nematomorpha > Gordioida > Chordodea > Parachordodidae > Gordionus > Gordionus sp. m RMFG-2023. The sequence continues at coordinate 79,761,504 of NC_088775.1, forward strand.
TTAAGAAATTAATGGGCAAAAACTAATATTAAATCCCTGGTTATTATAATTAATTCATTAATAAATATTTTATTAATTATTGCAATTCATTCTTATATGTGTATGCTATGTTCTACACAAATAAATAATAAAAACTGTATTTTATAAACTATTCTAATTTAATTGGTAATGATAATTTAAAAGTATCTTGTATTTAAGATACTTTAATTTAGTAAAAGATACAAGTATCTTTTATCTTTTTGAAAAAGATACTAGTATCTGTATCTAAGATTCAATTTTTTTATAAAGAATATCATACTAGGAGTACTATTTCCCTATAAAGTATTGATTTAATTGGAAAAATGATTGTTTAAAGAAGGAATTTAAAATTGTTGCTAGGAAGTCATTTTTCCATTATAAATATAAGAACGTATAGTTATTAGACATCACATAATCATAGTCTGGACACCTGTATAAGCTCACAAATTTTATAAAAATGAATACGCCGCTTTTTCGAATTGTATTAACAATTTTAATAATATCGGGCCGATAACCGATAATAAAACTATATCAAGCTTATATAGGACAGGATAAAGCTGAAATAATATCAAATCATATATATCCAAAAAATGAGAGGTAAAGTATGAAGATTTGACAAATAGTTTAAAAAAGCTTTAAGCCAAGTGAAACTAGGATATCAACAAGATTGAAATTTTTTGAACAATGAGAGGAGAACTTATTTTTCAAATAAATTAAAAGAAGCATGCAAGCAGTATAATTTTTCAGGCATTAGATGAACTAATTCGTGATCAATTCCTGGGTGGAATGGAAATGAAAAAATTAGGAATAGAAGTTCATACTAGATTGCCAAATGCATTGGAAGATAATGGTAATAAATTTGGTAAATATTGAAAATTGCTTTATCCATGGAGGGCAGAGATCGAGGTAAATATGAGTAAGACAACGCAATAAGTTCAAAAATTTAGTAGGGAGAATCAGGCAAATAGTGATAATAATAAGAGAAATATAGGTCAGGTAAAGTAAATATATGCACTCAGTGTAGAAGATTTGTAAAGCAGACTATCTAAAATATTTAAATTTGGAAAATAGGTCATTTTGCGAGACAAATATAATTTTTATACAAAACAAAAAAAATGCATCAATTAGATGATATAATAGTTATAATGATAATAGAAACCGTAGTCAAGAATCAGTTTATAATAGCTCTATTTGTCATATATGCAAAAACAAATAGTGAGTGATAATGGGCTTCGATTTATCTCTCAGGAATTTAAGTTGTTTTGTAAAAGTAATAACATTAAATTAATACTATACCACCACCAATAGATGTTAAAAATCGGTAGGCCGAGGAAATAGCTGCTACAAATGAGTTAGGTTTGTTACTGTATTAATGATAGAACACATATTACCAGCAAACTCGCCTGAATAATTTTGTTAGGAAAACATATACCAACTTTATTGGATGGGATTAAGCTTGACCTAAAAGACAGGATGCAAGAAAATGCTATAAAATGTCAATACAAATGCTTAATTCAAGGGCACAATTATCAGTAAGAAGAAATATCATGATTCAAGATGACGATAATTCATCGATAATCAACCAGGATAAGAAATGAAACATCTCGGTTGGTGGAAAAACCAATAGTAGATTACAACTATATGAATTGCCATATCTAGTAGAGAAATTCTGTACATCATAAGCCTTGTGGATCAATTGAGAAGAGCTGTTAAGCCCTACTTTTAAAAGTGGCGCATTATCGCTCGCTCTTTGCCAAAAAGTAGCATTGCTATCACTACCCAACAAAACAAAGTAGCAGGTCATTTGCTTCTATCTTTTAAAAGTCGCATTAGCTACTTTATAAAAAAAAATTTACAAATAAATTTGTTTTATTTTTTTGATTATAATGTAATTAATTGTCTATAAAAAAATGAACATTTATAAATTTTTAAATATGATTAATTATTTATAATAAAAAGACTCAAATGAATGTATATAACTATTTATGGTAATATTTATTTTGTTACATTTTAATTATAAAATCATTTCTTTATTATCAATCTCAAGTCCAGACTGGAGATCAATAAGTATAAGATTTTGCCTTACTAAATAATCGCTCAACACTAGCATTTGAGGGTAATAGAGTATTTTATTTTATGAATATTTTTTTAAAATAAGAATAATCATCAAAAATGTTCTTTTGAGTATTTTGTGATTAAAAAAAGGCATCTAAGGTTCCATTAGATTAATATCCTTGATTTCAAAATAGAAGAAGCCGTTTTGGGGGTTATAACTAATTTATCTTTGTTTAGTAAAAAATTATTCCGCTTTAACATGAGCCTATGAGATTTTTAAATCCAAATAAGTTGATATAAGGCTGGTTTAGTTTAAAATTTAGACGAATCATGGCAGCTAGCACATTATCTTCATTGCTTAGTTTGAGAAATCTATTTAGTTTAAAATAAGTGTATTTAAAATATATCTTATTATATTAAATCTTTTAGCTTTTAAATTAGAACAAATTATTCAGTCAGAATCAGAACAACAATATATCACATTAGTTCTACTTATATAATATTTAATACAAAATATTGAACCAACTTAAATTATGGATCAATTATAATTACATTTATTTTGGCTGTAAAAATAAAAATTTCCAGAATATAAAAAATTACCTTCATCAATGCCTTTTAGCATAGTGTCAACTACGAGTTGGCATAAGTTTAGATTATTTAATCTCTTTAATTATGTTAGAATACTTAAAGAAAGAAAATAATACCCCATCTTCATATAATCCTAACTTCCAAAATTTAAAGGGAAACAGCCACATATTTACATAATCTAAAAAATTAAAATATGAAAATATAATTGTATATTATCTCTGTATATATATACTTTTTTATAAAAGTATGCTCTTCATCGCTAATCCATTGATTTCCAGCTTAATCACAAAGAAAATTCCAATCTTCTGTCATACATAAAAAATGACACGAATTCGATTGCTTAATTAATAAAATTCCTTCTAGGGTTGTTAGGAGTTAATATATACCTTGCCTAACTTGAGAATAATTTTTTCTTATTTTAAACAGATATATTTGTCTCCACATTTTGTTTTTCCAAAAAGAAAAATTGATAGTGTACCTTCCATTTCGTTAATATTTTCATTGTTTGACTCACTTAATATCCATTTTGAATAATTTGCACCAGATGGTTAAGGTGTATACAGGCGCGCACGCAAGAATTTGGTCTGGGGGGGGGGATAATAAATTTTTTTAAGAAATATTATTGTTAATTAAAAATACTAAGCATAAATTTATTAGGATTAATAACTTTTCTAATACACAATTTTAAACTAATGTGAATTAAAAAAATTATATATATAAACCGGCATTGATAAACTATAAAATAAATGTGAATAAAATATAAAGTGAATATAACCCACGATATGAATCACTTAAATGACCCAAAATTGAAATTTGAATTTTTTGAGCTTTTAAAATATATAAAGTATAAAAAATTTAAATGTTGGAAATATAAATTAATACACAAAAAGTTTCTTAGGAATAATTGTATTTTGTATGTTTTGAGCTAATTTTTCAATTATCAATCCTTGCTTGGCGTCAAACTATGTATATTCAAAAGATCCAAATCATTCAATCTACTTTCAAATGTTGTATTTCATAGGTATGTTTTTCACAGACTTGCAGGCCCGGCCCCCGAGCTGGACCGTATTTTAATTTTTTTAAATATACCCGGGCCGGGCCCGTAATTTTTTTTTAAAAAAAAACCCGGGCTGGGCCTGAAAATATTTTTAGAAAAAATATCCGGGCCGACCTGTATATTTTAAAACCAAATATTTGAAATCGCCATTATTAGCTATAAAAATCAAAAAATATAATTCTTTAAAAAAAAACCCGGGCAGGAAAAAAATTTTAAAAAAAATCTGGGCCGTGTCCTGCAAATGGTATCTCTGCAAGGCTCTGTTATTCTTCTTAAAAAAGAGAATGTTCTCTCATTAGTTTACTAAAGAGCTGCTAATAAATATAACCATTTTAATACATTGAGAGTATAATCTAAAATGTGTTTGAAATAAAAAGCATCCATAGCATTTTTTTGAACTGTATCAACTATAGTTAATCTTTTAATAATAGTTATTCAGCTAATAAGGCATCATAAGATATTTTAACATCTTCATGATAAAAATCTAACAAATATTTATATTTTTTTTCTATCACCATATGAAAAAGGTTGGGAGAGGGGACATTTGTTTTATAATACTCTTCTAATGATCCTATATTAATGTTTTGACGATGAGCTTGCTTGCTGCAAGTCGAGGGGGGGGGGCAAATATTAAACACGTATAGCTATGCTTTTGACTCAACAATAACATATAAAATATGAAATTCTTCAACAACATTAGCTCTAATTTCCTTGAGTTCTAATAAAATGCTCTCCGCTATTCTCATCTTCTTAATCAAGTCAATGTTACGTTTTTGAAAAGTATTACATAAAATAGTTGTATAATTAAATAATACATTCTAATGAGAAAAAAATTTGGAATAAGTATTGAATCCAATAATTTTCTTGCTTCTGAGGAAATATTTCTTTCAAGCCATTGTGATATTTCAGTAATAGCATTAATAATCGGCTCTTCTAACTCCATAATAGCTGTTACTGTGGCGGAGACTCGATCTCGTTGGACAAGCTTGCAATTTCTTTCTCCCTGTTGGACAAGGAGTTTCAGTGATAATTATTATTTGACTAGAAATTTAGATAAATATTACGCCACTAAAATTTGAAAATAATAGGTAAATTACCCCAAGGAAAACTTGAAATCGAAATTGATTGATAAAATAACTTAGTAGATGAATGGGATAAATAAATGTAATTAAATATATATGAGATAAGAATAAATATACAAATATAAATTAATATTAACAATAATATTTTTGAAAAATATAATCCGGCATCTTCATTTTTTGGCTTTGGGGGTGGGGGGGGGGGGATTTGTCCTCCTGCCCCCCCCTGCTGCGTACGCCTGTGGGTGTATAATACAAATTTTGAAAATATAAATTTCAATAGTAAATAATAAAATAGAAATTATGTTCGATCGAAATTTTCATTTACTTAATAAAAATTTCGAAGTAACGCGATACTTAGCTTTAAAAAAAGTAGTGAGCTACATTAACAACTTTGTAATTGAGGGATCAAATTTCTTTGGGTAAAGATTCAGTTAGGAAATAGAGAGAAGTTAGTTGTATCAAACGAGTTACAGAAGAAAACAGAGCGTTCAAGATATAGAGCAAAAATAAATTTTTAATTATATATTGCTAAAAAATATTTGATTTTGATTAGCCAGGAGAGGGAGGGTAAGGATCCCTTTCAAAAATTTGTCTGTTTTCATAAATATAATTTTAAGCTGATAAAGATCCCTCCTCCCCCAATATATACAATATACTATAAAGAAGAATTTGAGAAAAATTAAAAGTTAATGAGTATATTTTAAAATCAGAACCCCCCCCCCCCCACAGCAAAATCCTGGCTACAACTATAAATTAGGGCTATGTAAAATGTAAACTAGTTAGGTTATCAGACTGTTCTTATCTTCAATAATAAATATATTGCAATAAAATAAATTTCTATCTTTTCTGTATTCAAAATTTTATTTATTATTATTATATATACTATTTACAAAGAAAAATATTAATATAATATATTATAAAAATTTCAACTAATTAGGAGTAACTTTTTTCTTTTAGTTGATATGATTTCTGCGATTTTATTCAATTAGTATGTATAATTATTATTATTATATAAAGTAATTTCTTTTCAAGCAAATCAAATGGTTCATATATGCAATTTCTAAATGTATGATAAATTTTTTAATTTTAGTGTTTTTATAGAAAATATACAATTTATAGCTTGGTGATTATAAAGTATCTAGTCAATATGAAAGAAAAAATATTTAGAGAGTTAATTGATAATATAAAAAGGTTTTTAAAATATTAAATAAAAATATAATTGCAATTGAATGTCAAATATTTGACATCTGACAATCTCGCATGACCCAACAGATTTGGCAGGTCAAGTTACTTTAAATATTCATCGTCTGATTTAAAAAAACAAATGTATATTCAATATAAAAAACTATTAAAACAATCATTAAAATATTTAATATAAAATAATATAATAATTATGCAATTCATTACAAATATCAGATTTGTCCTATGAAGATTTCTTTTATTTCAAATTATCGGATTAGTAATTTTTCCGGTGTAGTATGAGTCATTCTATACAATTGTTTTAGTTTAGTCATGAAGCTTGCCATAAAAAATAGCGCGGATAGAAAAAACATAATAGCCATCATATAAAACATGATATAGGGGTTATGGAATTTGCTGGACACCCAGCTAGCCAAAGGAGAGCCTATTATTCCTCCTATTCCGCACATCATCATCGTGATGCCATAGGCCCTGAAAAATTTAGAACCGAACATATGGTCCACCATATTTGGCGTAAGTGTAATCCTAATTCCAAAGAATACGCCAAACATAAACGATAAAAAGGGGTAATAACTATATTTGAAAGTTGGATACAAATATGCGACACATATTATTAAATGCACGATAATGGAGGCAAGAAAAACTAATATTTTGTTGAAAAAACTTATAGATTTAAAAGTTTTTATGGCATATAAATCGGTTGTGACTATTTTTTTCCTCCGAGAACTTTCAAAAACACCCCACAATGTAATAGTCATGCGACCCATTATATCTCCTATTCCAATCCATGATATTAATGCCGAACTTTGCAAGACATTGAAATGCAAATTTCTCCCAAAATCCGCTATCATAAAATAAATTATATTAGAACCCATTTGCCATAATGCACAGGATATTAAAAATGTGACACTTTTCCAATTTCTTACTCGCATTTCTTTGACGTGATTGTCTGTATCGTGAGTCGCGTTAATAGCTTGCGCCGATTCTGCATCTATAATATCGTTCTTCCGAGGTGATGCAACTTTAATAGGATGATTCACATCGGTTTTATTATCTTTCGTCTCCAAGGGCTGTGACAATCGGGGTAACCTAAATAAAAGACACCCAGAGATACAGACATTTAAAAAAATACCCCCATTAATTAAAAGCGACCCTCGAATTCCGTAATTTGTTATAAGTTTAGTGATTAGGATTGGAAAACAAAGACATCCCAGTGCGGTACCACTCATTGCGAGAGCATTCGCCAGAAGGTATTTCCGGTTAAAATAAATTCTATTGACTGATATGGCCGCCGTGAAAATTATGCCAGCGCCAGTGCCTACCAATAAGCCTTGCGTTACTATTAATATATATATGTTAAGGCTTAAGTAAGAAAGGCAAAATCCAATAGCTGAAATTAGAGAACCGATGATTAGCGTCTGTGAACAAAAAAAAGAAGGCTTTAGTTTATTCATATAATGTAGTGCTGTAAAGTATTGTCAATAAAATTTTTGAGTAAATTTAACGCACTTCGTTACTTTATTCAAAAGTGCAAGCAACGCATTTATTTTTTAATGTAATTTTGAATAAAAACTATAGTAAAACATTTTGTTTAAATAAAAAATTTTATATTTGTTTAACTCATCGAATTTCTTAATTGTTTATATAACTTTTCCCTGCCCGAGTTATTGAGATACTCTCCCTTAAACATTCTCCGTTAAAAAAAATTCAACCTTTTTTGAAATACAGTTATACTTTGAATTAAAGGCACGGGAGTTTGATAAAAAATATAAAATTTAAACTCCGACGCACAACCTTTCAAATCATTCCCCTGTTTTTACTATAATAAAAGGATATAAGTACGAAGGTGAATCATTGATAAGTATCTCAGCTTGCAAAACATCAAATCTAATATCGGAGATGCCCAATGTATTTTATAAGTACCCAACAGTATCGCAATAATTTTAAAACTACAATATATCGTGGTCTGTCCCCGGTTTTGAAATAATTTTTTATACTTTAGAGAAAATTGATAATTTTTTTATTTTCAAGTCCAAGATCTTTTTTAAAAAATTCGAAAAAAATTTTAATTATAGGTTAAATTTTTGAAATATTCAAAAATATTATTTTGGACATGTTCTAATTTTTATCTTTAAAAAAATTCTTATTGATTTTTCAAAGGTTTACGATCGAATTTTTTGATATTTTTGGATAACGGCTTGCATAAAAAAATTTTATAAAAATTGTTTTTAATAAATTATTTAATCCAAATAATTTATTTTACTTTTTTATTATAAATAAATATTAAAATGATAAATTATAACAAAACCTTGAGAATCTTTTTAGCACAAAAATGTAAAAAAAATATCGCCATTTTTCATAAATTTCCTAATATTTAACAATGATTTATTAAATACAAATTATCATTCCTTTCAGCATACCAGCCGAACGCTTATCAAAACTAACATTCTTTTCAGCGTGCCAGTCGAATGCTTATTCAGTGTTGTTAAAAATGTTTTTATTGTTAAAATTGGATGTTTCCTTGATAAAAACTTTGAAAATATTTTTATATTAAAATCAAATAATAATATTTCATATTAATGTTTTAAATATTTTGTTTAATGTATTGTTATTTTTAATAAATACCCAAAACCAAAAATAACCCCGGTTTTTACTTTTCAATGCGATATTAAACGCTTTATTTAAAGATATGATAAGATATTTTATTTATTGTCGTTAGTGTTGTTAAACTGCCCGATTTTGTTAATCAAAATTATATTATGTAAACCTGGAGATTTAGTTCATAGATCACAGAAAAGTTTGAAATTCTATTTGCCAAATTTTGAGGCTTACATAATATTTTTTCCCTAAAATCTTAATCGGCCCATTTTTAAAAATCGACCCATTTTTAAAAATCGACCCAAATTGAGTCATTTAACAAGATTAATTGTCATAAATTAAATATGTATAATTGCGCATGAGAATTTGTTTTTAAAAAGGGTTGAATATGTCAAGAAATATAGTATTAAGAATAAACAAAATAATCGTTTTGATTCATGGATATAACACATACTAATATGGTCAAAAATTAAGATCTCAAAATGCTAGGCAGAGCTTAGATACTTAATTTTCCCAAACATTTTTAATTTAGCAAGATGGAGATGGGATGTTTTATTTGCCTTGCGTGCCACATTATTGCGAATACTCTTATATTCCAATATAAACTTAGACCCATCTCAAAGAACAACTTTTGACCACATATTTCCTTGCTGGTTAACTGTTAATAGAAATTTTTTTTGGTCTATCATTAAATTAAAAAGTACAGTTGCTGGATAAAAATTAAAATCACTTTAAAAAAATTATAACCCAAAGAGTGAATCATTCTGTTGCAGGTTGAGATAGATAAATAATATTTTTCGTCTTATCTCTTAATGTTTGAGTCAAAGTCAAAGGAACAAGATCTGATCAGCGATTGTTCCTGATAATTTATTGCAAACTGCGTTTATCCTTTAATGTTGTCACTTTGAAACCTTATGAGGCCTATGTGAGTTAATTTAACGGGATCTTTTAATTTATTAATATTGCATCTTATAATTTCTCTGCATAGCTAAAGTTTTTTGGCTATGGACAAATTATGCATTCCTTCTTTATGTAAATGAATCCAAGGGGTATTAATTCAAAAATAATTGCGAAAATAAAAGTTAAACATTGTTTTTGCAAATGTTCGTAGACGATCTTACCTTCACTCTAACATTAATGCTATTTAAAGCAATGACTAAAATACAAAATTTAAAAAACTACATTATTTTTTAACTAAAATAATTTTCAATAAATTTTCATTACTTTAAAAATTAGTGATCGAAATAAATTAAAATATCATTGGAATCTCTAACCTTAAATTACCATGTTAAAATTATTTTGGTCAAAATATAACTATATGCAAAATTTTGCGTTCCATAAAAGCGACAATATGTAAAACCGACTTTATTTTTGACTTTGGGTAGATGTATCTGTTAATTCAAAAATGTATCTATAAATTATTTTATGTATTTAAAAAAAGTATTTGCATAGATATCGACAGACACGCATAAACTTTGTATCGATTGGGCTAAGATAAGTATCGCTAACCAGTCTTATCTAAATATTGATCCTTATTTTCATCTAGAATTCCAGCCCAGAGCGAAAAACCAACCAAAAAAAATGAATTGTGAAAAATAAGACAAAAGTGCACTTAAATAAAAGCAAATTAAAAACAAAATAACACTTTTATAAAAGAACCAAAGGTAAAACAAAAATGCACTTTAAGAAAAACAAACAAAAAATTATTCCAATATTTTTATTTAAAAAAAAACACAATACTCTTTTAATTTTCTACCTATTTTTATTTAAAAAAAAACTAAGTTTAATGTTAAAATCTTTTTATTAAAAGAAAATTATCTACAAGAATAAACGCAAAATTATTTGCTATCCTCTAGTTCTAAGCGCATATAATTTTTCCGATTTCGTTAAAAAAAATCGTGTCTATCTACAAATTTTTTTTCGGAGTCCTTAATTACTCAATTTTAGGTTTTAGGGATCGAATATTTACCGGCATGTATCCTATCTGATTAGATAAAAATTGTGAAACCATCCCTAAAAGAAGGATTAACGATCCAGGAGTGCTTGTTAGAAGCGCAACTTGTACGGGGTTGAAAAGTAACAAGTATTCCGAGTAATAGACTCCCATGGAGAAGCAAATACCTAATATTATAATTAAAGAGAAAAAAAATTTTTGAAATATTTTTTATATGAAGTATAAGTGGGTATTGTGAGCAAATATGACATAACAAAAATTTATTTTAAAAATTATTTGTTATCGACCGACATATACTTAAATTGGCCAATATCAAAATTGAATTACTGATATAAAATGTCAAGTACAAAACCAAATTTTCGTAGGGATAAAAACAGGGATTCGAACCGAACCCGAACCCGGAGAAGTGAACCCGGGTTTTTAGAAAAAACTCTGAACCCGAACCGAACCTGAACCCCATTTATAAAATTTTCAAAACCCCGAACCGAACCCAAGAATTTTATTTGAACCCGGGTTCAGTGTATTATTTAAAATCATATATTAATATATGTAAATACAAATATTATATTTTCAAATTTCCAATTAAATGAAGTCTTAATAAATTTTAAACAACTTAATTCATTTATGCCATTTTTAAATTTATACTCGATTCCTATTGGAGTGTTAAAAAATTTTAAACAATTGAATTAATTTACGCCATTTATTTTTAAATTTTTATCTTATTATTCTTAAAGATTATTAATTAGAAGAAAATGGTTAACAAATCAAAGTAAAAATTATTATATTGTTAATTTAAAAAATTCTAAACATCTAACCTAAAAATTGTTAAATGTAGGGCAGTTTTTGTGAACTTATTAAAATGATTTTAAAATTTATATATGCTAATCATTTATTTTTGGTTCAGTTTAATTTTTACAAGATATTAATGAAGTGCATATTATAAATGAAATTAAATTTATAAATATCTCTTTTTTAATTCTGAAATCATTGCTATTTAAAAAAATTGTTCTCTTTTTATAGATTTAAGATTAAAGATAAAGTCATATTTGATAAGCATTTTACCTTTAATACAATAGAAAAAAAATCAATATGTTCATATTGCAAAGTAAAAATGTCTGGTAATCACTTGTCAAATTTAGAAAGACACCTGGAAAGAAATCACAACAATGAATATTTTCATTATTTAAATGAAAAAACCAAATATCAGGAATTGTTATTGACAAAAAAACCTAAAATTAATATAGAAACCTTTTTTCCAAAAAAGCATATAAGTATAAATATATCATCTAATGATTTGATGAGTTCTATACTAGAACTTGTTACTGTAAATGGCCGGCCTTTATCAATTATTGAAAATTCGGGATTTCAAAGAATTATAAATCCACTCCTATCTGGGCTCAATTTAGTTATAAACAAAGAAAATTTATCCAGAACTATTAATAAAACAGCCCAATCAATTAGAGACAAAATATCGAGAGAGGTAGAAGGAAAATTAATAAGTTTAAAAGTTGATGCAGTTCAACGACTAGATAGGTCAATTCTTGGTGTAAATATTCAATTTATATCAAAGTCCATTATAAATTTGAGGACTCTTGGAATTGTAAAGCTGAAAGAGAGATGTACAGGAGAATATATTAAAAACTTTACTAAAATTTAAAATTAATATTCAACAAATATACAGAATTACTTCTGATAATGGTTGTAATTTTTTAAGAGCTATAAAGCTCCTGCAACCTGAAACTGATTATGATATAAGGAGTGAATCAGCAGATGAGGAAAATATGGATGTAAATGTATATAAATATGATATTGATGATATACAAAATACTTTTTTATCAACTATTATATCCTATCCGATTTATAGTGTACGGTGTGCAGCTCACACACTTCAGCTGGCACTTCAAGATGCTATAAAATTATCACCTATTGTGGAAACCATTGCAAAGGCTAGGAGCCTAAATGTAAAATTAAGACATCTTACTTACCAAAAGTTATTAAAAAATATGAAACTCCCTAAGCCTGTGTTAGATTGCCACAGATGGCAGTCAACCCATGATATGTTAGAAAGGCTGATTTTACTAAAACCCAATATAGAAGATTTTTTTACAGAGCAATCTGGTTATTTATTGACTGAAGATTGGAAAGAGATAATAACGATTGTTGAAATTTTAAAACCGCTAAAAATCGCAACCAAACAATTCCAATCTGAACAGTTAACACTGACAGATTTTTATGCAGCATGGTTAATATGCTGCATCGAACTGGAAAAAAATCCAAACCATTTTGCTCAATTACTATATTCTTGTCTTAAGAACAGAGAAGAAAGGTTTATAAAGAACGAAATTCTCTTAGCTGCCATATACCTGGACCCAAGATACAAGGTTAATTAAAAGCTTAGTAAATTAATTATTTTAGATTTATATTAAAATTGTTATTTTATGAAATATTTAAATATAAACAATATAAATCCTTAAATATTACAGGTATTACTTAGTGATGATGATAAGATTTGTGCGAAAAAACATCTTGTCAATTTATGGAGACGAATTAAAAGCTTAACAACGCCGATTTTATCTGATGATATTAGTTCCGATGAAGTTATTGAACAAGAAGATGATTTAGAGAAATTGATACAACTTAAAGAAAGGCAGGAGAAAATACTTAAAAGAGGGCCAACGATTGCTGAGAAAAGTATTGGAACAATAATTACTGGATTTAGCGATTATAAAAGATTAGATAGGAAGGAAAATATTTTGCATTTTTGGGAGTCTGCTAAGCTGGAACACCCTGAATTATATATTTTATCTAAAATCTTATTTGCTGTTCCTGCAACCCAAAGTTAATTTTTCATATTTTCACATTAAATACATTTAACATAGGTTAGCGTTGAAAGATCTTTTTCACATTTGAAATTCATTCTTTCACCACATAGATCGAGGATGAGTGAACAACTCTTGGAAGATATTATGCTAATACGTCTAAATAAAATTTTTAAAATTGATACATGACTATATGCTTTGTATTTTTAACTATATTTGCCTATAAATAAAATAAAAAATTTATTTTTTATATCAAATTTATGTCTAGTTTTTTATTATGATTTAAATATAGAATTTTTTTTATCAACTCAAAAATTCTTGAACCCGAACCGAACCCGAACCAAACCTGGGTTCAAAAATATTTCCCTGAACCGAACCCGAACCGAACCCGGGCAAAAATTTTGTCGGGTTCGCATCCCTGGATAAAAATACCCTAATTTTCAAAAAAATTTAAATGCTTTTTTAATTAACCTTATTTCCAGGAATTTAAATTTTTATAAAATTGGGGTATGTCCGTTAGCATCTTTGTCCAGCGCCTTTGCGTTGATCTTAGATTATTTTTTTTCTTATACTTGATGACCTAAATGTAATTTAAGATTCTATTTATAAAAAGTAACATTTCACACGTGGAAAATTATTAAGCATAATAATATTGTTCTTTTATCTTTGAGATAACCGCTAATATTAAAGTTTGTTTTACCATTAAAATTTTGATAACTAAAAGAAGTAAAGTGATCTATTAAAATTCGAGGCTTTTTTTGGTAGCGAGGAGGTGAGAAGGGGAGGGGCATGATGTATTGCGTCGAATGTAACTGATTTTTTGTGGTTTTATTAAAATATTTGGTGAAGTCGTAAAATTATTCTTATATATAAAAAATATTTGTTTTTAAGAAGCGCCTGTGGCTCTGACACTATAAACAGATTGAGGAATCTCTTTAACCTTCGACTTGGGTGAATCCAAGGATCGTTATTTTTTTTGAAGTCGACAAGGTATTTGTGTGCTACGGGGGCATGATATGAAGCGGATCAAAGGCGAGCACATGATTTGGGGTGGGTAATATATATATTTAAAAAATGGGTTCTTATTGCATTTCAATGAAATAAATATTCCTATAAGTGAAAATAGGAGTAAAGTGATTGGTATTATTCATTTTTACAATAATATTTTGAAAAATTAACAAAAAACATAACAAATTATATATTTATAAGTAGTCAAATCCCTCATCTAAAAAATAAAAAAAAGTGTAGCTCTCTAACTAGCCATTTTACCCCTTACCCTGGGTAAAATGATTAAAATAAGACTCAACATAACTGTTGTTTAATTAACCAAGATTTTGCAATTTTGACATCTATTCATCACTTTTAGTATTATCTAATCCGGATAAAAAATTATATAAAAAATATCACATTTTGCGTGTGGCCATTTTAGGCACATCGTACATTTCAATTATTCGTCCCTTTGCGCCTATTCAAAATTTTATTCCAAATAACATACAAACTATTTATTAATGTTCATTTTTGCACAAAATATCTTTTTATAAATTTTCTTTTTAGACCTTAAATCAGACGGAAGATTTTAACCGTTTTCCATAGCAACTTTATCCCAAGGTGATATATATTGAAAAATTTATTAGTTAAGCTATAACTTTGGATAAATTTTATTTTATAGCTATGGCTTTAGGGAATATGTTTACAAATTTTTAAATTTTGAGCCTTAATAATTTTGCTTAGAGCAAAAAAAACTCGAAGATGATTTTTATGATTCTTAGGTAAAAAAACGGTTTTCAGGCAAAATATGTAAACCGGGGAAGGTTTTTAAAAGATAAATATAGGCAAAAAATTAGATATAAAAATAGGTCTTCACACCAAATTTAAAGTCATTTTGCTCAAGTGTTAGGAAGTTATTCGCGTTAACATTGTTACCCTGAAATCGTTTTATCCCGGTCTCCCCTAATGATCAACGTCATTTTAAATAAATATTTATGGCCCAATCCCTGCCTGGGTATTTTGGCTTAGTCCGGATTTTTAATTGTATATTGTATAAAAGATGAATGAATAAATGACCCATTATCATTTTTCTTTCTAATTAATATAATTTTTTATTTTATCGGTCCGGCCCACTTTCCCGGGTTAAAATTTTTTTATTATTAGTAATTCCAGCCAAATTTAAGGAAAATTTCATTTACAACCACTTCTGAAAGCATTTGTGGGTTTAGCTACCTCCCTGCAGATCTCCGCATATAATAAATCATATTTTTCATTTAAGTATAAGTATAAGAAAATTTTATAAAAAATCACATTAGGCCTTAGCCTATATTTCGTTGCAAGTTTATGGTAAATTTTTATAAAATATGCGAAATTTAATTTAAAAAATAATAAATACGGCCCACATTTGGACATCAATGTCATATGCGTAAAGAAGGGGTAAGGCTTAGGGATATCTACCCTTCAGTTGCCTAGTTTTGCGTATCTTCAAACTCCTCTCACTTCCTTTAACCCCCCCTCCCCTCTGAGCCAAATGTCTTACAATAATTTGACTTATAAATTTTAACTAATAAAATATGACTGACTTATTAAAAAAATTCAGAAAAAAAATGTAATTTTTGTTTTAAATTAAATTTTCCCCATTTTATAAAAAAACTAGTCCAAATTACAAGACGTTCAAAATATGATTATGATGTTTTGTTTGCCAGTTTTTGAACATAATAATTTCACATGATTTTTTATTAATTACTATGAGTGGTAATTTATTTATAGTTTTTTTGTCTTTCAAAAGCTGAAATTAAAAATGAATAATTACAATATCGGATGATTTAATCAATAAAGTATTTTTATAGCCCAAAAAATATATTTATTAGCAATTTAGTTTAACAATTTAATTTAAGTAATATTTAAAATTGGAATTAAAGACAGAAATGTTCTGGGCAAAGACATTGGAAAAAATACCCCAATTTTCAAGAAAATATATTAAAATGCTTAAAAAAGAAAAGCATGCTTAAAATTGTCCCTTTGCATTTGTCAACATTATTTCTGCTGTGATTCACAAAATTATTCGAAATCGCAATAATTTTTTTTAAATTTGCATTTTATCTTTGGCTATTTTTTGAGATCATTTATTAAATTTGATTTTTTTAAAGCAAAGAATCAACTATTTATATGCCGTAAATATTTTTTATTTTGTTAAATATCTTTGTATAGAAATCACAGGTGTAGCCAGTATATTAGCTTAAAATGACACTTACGAGAATAAGCAAATTTGAGAGCCCTACCTCTTTTAAACAATAAAATATTAAATTATTCTTATACATAATCAATCTTAAAAGGGAGTTATTTTTGTCGATAATAAGGTAGAAAATCCAATATTTTAGAAGTGCCAAGCTAATTTAGCTAACCCTACGATTGAGGCTTATTGGGTAAAATCAACAGGTTTACAAAAATTAAAATCTAAAAAAAAAGTTAATAAATAAATTGTGATAGTGCTTATCTATAGTATATAGTTGTAGGTAAGCTTATCTATAGTATATAGTTGTAGGTAATCTATTGATACAAGGACTTCAAGAATTAAAAATAGTATGCATATGGATAATTTTTTTTAAATTTGGTTTGCCTAAACCCTTGATATACCATTTAAATATTTTTTATATACTTAGAATCGATTTTTTATTAACCTTCTGAAAAAAAAAATTTGTATATTATTTCTATATTTATATTTTTTTTTAAATAAGAGCTTAAATTCTTAACAAATTTTAAAATATTAAATCACATTCCAATAAAAAAAAAATATATTAATTTAAAATTATAGATTGTTATTTTATAATTGTTCACTTATGTGAATTGACAAATTTACTTGGGCGAAAAGTCTTTTAAGGGTTTATAGAACCAATATTTTTTTTTATCAGAAAGTTATAAGTAGAATTTATGGATAATGCATAGATTATAATTTAGTAAATAATAACTATGTACACCACAAAATTTTATTGATAAATTTTAATAAAAAAAATATGCAAACAAATAATTTAAAAAGAAACAAAGATTTTTTAATCTTTTTAAAAGAATATGTAAAATATAATATATTTAAAAACAAATAGTGTATATAGTAATGATTAGAATTGTTAAATTAAAAACGGATATCTCAATATTTTATCCAGAAAAATATTAGGCAACCTGAAGACTTGGCTCATAGATGGCACAAAGGTTTCGATATATATTAGCAAAATCTAGAGGGTTAAGCAATGTTTTTCTGGCTAAAATATTGAGTTGATCAAAAAATCTGCTCAAATTTTAGCCATTTAACAACACTTCTACTGATACTTATTATAGTATATAGTAAATATCTAGCAGATTTTCCTGTTTGGATCCTACCTATTCTATTAAAATAACTGGTTCTTCGATTAAAATAACTGGTTCTCGGTTATTTTAAAAATATAATTATACTATAATGATCTCGTATTTATTTTGAAAATTTATAAATTAAGATAAATATTATTTTTTGTTGACAATTTATAATTTAGTGTCTAGAGTAAACCTCGAGTTAACGAATTATTTTTAAATAAACGCTCTAAATCAATATTATAACCATATAAATATTGCTTAAGCCTTGAGGACTTCGCTAATAGATGTCACCTTTGCGCCATATATGAGCGAAATCTTGAAGCTTGCGTAATATTTTTCTGAAATTAAATATAAATATTAAGTTAGCCGTTTTTTAAAAATCGGCCCAAATCGAGTCCGTTAACAAAATTACTAGTATGTTCTTAAAAACTTCAATTTAGCCAATTACAATTATAAAAGGGCGAAGTCGAGTTTTCAACACTACATACAATAAATACAACACAGAAAAAAGGTATATTATAATATCGAGAATTACAATTTTGATATTTTGTAAGCATTTTTAGTTTACAAAAAATAAAATTATTATTATAAGCATCTCTAGATGTAGTAACTATGAATCAAAATAAAATTGGTTCCCAGCCCTTGGAGTTTTTTATACATAAAATCCCTGAAAATACCTAATTATAAAAAAGAGACAAAAATTTCCCAGTCTCAATAAGGAAGACCAAGGTAAAGGGAATGATCGAGTAACAATGCTAACGCGAATAATTATGTAACCCTTATTAAGACATTAATATGTGAGTGAGGATGTATTTTTATTATATATATTTATTTTCTTACCTATGTTTAACTTTTGAAAAAAATATTAAATTTAAGTAATTACATTGTAATAATTTTTCATTTAGCAAAATATATTTATCCTAATAATTTAAAATCTGGTACAGATATCCCCTAAAGTACTTTTACAGCTTCAGGCAATAAATAGTTATATGAGAGATGCATCTGGTTGGGGGGGGGGGGGGGGTTAAAAGGCTTCCTCCGATAAAAGCTGTAAAAAGGGAATTCGCAGATTTATAAAAAGTTTGCTTTATATATAATTTTTTTAAAAAATATCCGAAAAGGTAAAGAATTAACATGTATGATGATCTTTAAAATGGGCATATATGTTCCAATTTTGATAATTTCTTTTCATGCCCTTATTGTATTGATTGGTATATTTATAATATAAATAAATGTCAAAATTGTAATATTTCGTTCAATAAAACAATAAAGTCGGGCTCAATTTTATCTTAATATTTTACACTGGTAAAAACAGTTAAATAAATATTTAATCACATAAGCAAAAAAATTATGTTTTTTAAATAGTAAACATTTTAACAATTTATACATTATATATTTTCATTTTAAGATATATTCAAAACTATTTTAAAAAAAGTTTCAAATCTTTTGCAAATTCTAATAAAATCATGTTAGATTTTTAAAATTCGCAAAATTTAGAATTATATTTTGGACATGATTTTATTTTTATATTTAAAATTATTTATCTATATTAATTAAAGTTTCGATAGTTTGTAAATTTAATTTTTTGATGTAATTTAGGTGAACGATAAAAAAAAAAATTTGATTCAATAAACTATTTATTGTTATTTGAGAAAACGTAGCCAATAATAATTTGAAACAAACCGCCTCAATTAAATGTTTACTAATTAAATGATGAAGAGAGGTATTGTTTAACAATTGTAACATAATTCTTATTTAATATTCAGTAGAAGACATTTTTTAAATATATATATTATTTACAAATTAAATGTTACTAAAAGAAGAGAATTGTTGTCTCTGTTATTTTTTCCATTCAGGGTAATTAAGTCGAAGGGTTTTTTTAAAATCCGATTACCAATTCTAATTAATATATAATTTATTTCACAGTTTTGTATAAATCTGTTTTCAAAGAATAACGGACAGAAGTAAGCTGGACAAAAATACCCATGGAAGAACACTGCACAAAAATAAACGAGTATTTTTGTCCTGTGTCCTTTCGTTCGTATTACTTCTGCACTTTTTTTTTAAGGATTAATAATTATAAACAATTTTAATTAATATAACATATTAGTGTGATCGAATTTTACTTCACAAGGCTATTTTAAAAACATGCTCAATTTGTGCAAGTTTAAAAATGCATATTTTCTCAAGAATTATAATTAATTTTTAAAAAAGAGCGAAATTAATTCAATTCAGCTGCGTCACTAAGGAGAGTGCGATGGTAAACAAACCCCTTAAAAATTTGAATTTTTTTTATACCCAAAAAAATGTCAATTTAAAAATGTTAGGCAAAAAATCATTTTGAAAATTTTTTTCGTGTCCCCTCCCTGATATTATAAAGGCTAGTGACACGCCCCTGATTTGATTATGGTCCAACTCAAAGAAGTTGCCGTTATTACAGCTGATTTATTTAAATTTCTATCTTTTTAACTCAAATAAATTGCCGTCACAACAGCTGATTTATTTAAATTTCTATTCATTTATATACAATCACCAGATTTGAGATTTATCAGTTTATTAATTAAACTCATTTAATTTTATTAAATAAAATTTTTAATATATCTTAACCCTAAACCTTATCTCTCAAACATTTAATTAGCCCTAACCCAAATTTTTTAACCTTTAATCCTACTCATTACTTCAGACACTTATTTAATTTAAATATATATTTCATCCAGTAAAAAAATGTCCTTCAGTTGAGCAGTTGAGCTGTTCCCAAACAAAAATTCTTCTATATCCTCAGCAATAAAATATAAAACTTTTCTTTTATATTTTCTATAGATGAAAATGTTTATGAATTTTTCTATAAATGGAAATGTTTATGAATTTTTCTATAAATGAATAATGAGCGGGTAAAAAATAATATCTATACTAGATAGATACTTATAAAAATGAATTATAATAAATAATTTTTTTAAAAATATTTTTCAGATAAGTTGAGAAACATGTATTTACCTCCAGCTACGAAACAGCCGAGAAATGATGCTAAAAGAGCTGCCCAAGCCCAACCTTTATCTTGCACGATTTTGGAACTGTTATTATTCTGTTTTTTGGGTGGCGAGGGATTAACGATGAATGAATTCCCCCATAATTTCCTCATCTTACTATTGTTATAGAAAATTATTCCAAATTTGTCTTTTTATTTGTATAAAATTTGGAAAAAGAAAATATTAATTCAATTGCCAATACTGATTTATTTTAAAAAAAATTAGGAGAATATTAATGAAGATATTATTTTACAAAATTTAATTATTACCATAAAATTCAATTTTATTTTTAAATTATGCAAACTTAATAAAAAAAAAAAACAAAAGAAAGAAAGAAAAACAAGGTTAGATATTATTATAAAGTGTTAAAATAAATAAATATTTTTTATGATTTATAGCCATAATAGGTTTTTAATAAATAATAATTTTTATTTGAAATTAATGGTGATTTATTGAAGCATATCAGAGAAATAGGATAGGCCCGTTGTCACCAGAGGCGTAACGGACACCCTGCGACACCTATTTTTTTTCAGATACAGGGGTTTCAAGAATCTAAATTATGTGGGATACATAAGACTGTGCTTTAAAGGGACCCTAAAAGTTTTTGCGGTTACGCCCTTGCCTGTCCCTAAATTGTTAACTATCATTTGGAATATCTCTTACAAACTTTAAATCTTTACTAAAACTATATAAGTGAACATTTTTAAAGAAATTATAATTTTCCTTGATTTTTTTTGTCACAAAGTGCATCACTAAGGTACATCCAAACTTAAAAAATAAATAAATGTAAGATTTAAAAATTTAGCCCTACCTGTCTAGTGTGTCGATTATGTGGAAATGCCTATATTTTTTTTAGTGTTGTTAAAAGTACTTTTGATCCACTAATATATGGGTTGTTATAGATAAGTAATTATTACTGATCATACTTTTAATGTCATATTAAAGCTATAATATTCATCCGAGGTTTTCTGCCCACTAGTATGTCTTTTTATTTTATCTTGTTCATATTTAGCACCAACATTTATTAACTTTTAGGCCTTGCCTATAAAACTTTTCACTTTCTGTTGCTATTAGAGGTTGAAGATATTTCGAGATAGCTGACATTTCTGTAAGACTTGATTTGCTTAACAATTGTACATACATATTATATGATGTCTGATTAGAATAATTTTTTTCATTTTAAGACACATTTATGCCTTAAACTTGTAATTTAGCAATTTGCGCATTTTACAGAATTTTCTAGGTTTTCTAAAAAATTATCCAAAATAGGGCTCTTTCTATTTTCTGAAGCTTTAAATTCGATATAAATCTTTTTTTAGTTAATACCTCCGATTTTCAAAACATTTCAGTCCAAATTATTTCATTGTCATTACTTTTATAAGGCAGGTAAAAAAAATGTTGTTGCTGAAGATTTTTAGTTGTTAAAAAATTATCTTTTATTTCTAAAAGAATTAAATTAAATTAGAAAATATATATTATATTTTATAATTTGTATTCATAGAAAAACAATTGTTTAATATTTTTGTGATTCACGGGAAATTTATGTTCACGTCCAATCACGCCCGATAATAATTATAAAAAAGCCCGTCACGCCTCGTAATTCAAAATTTATTCACATCATGCCTGACACACCGTGACCCATTGTGTGATGTCCCAGCCCTCGCCCATTTTTAGTCTGCACTTCTCAAATAAAGGTTTTATTAATTATTATTTTTTAAATATTTGTTTATATAAAATCCTTTTGTAAATAATCGTTAAACAAAGCTAGTATATTATAAATAACTAATATATTCTATTTTAAAGATGTATTTTTATTTGATATTGAATCATTATTTAAGCAGTCCAAGAAAATAAAATTTGCATAATCTTATCATACTTACATTATGCAATCTTAATTTATCATTTTTAAAAGTTAGCTAAAAAAATTGAATGTATTTAAGGGCGTTAAATGCGAAAAATCATATTTTGTATAAAATGAATGATAACAAATCAATATTCCCTCTCTTTCTTTTTCCGAAGACAAGGAATCCGTTTTAAAATATTTTATTAGTAAAGTTATTCGTCCTGATATCGTATCTTCACTAATGGAGAAGCCATTAAATGTCATCACTCGTTATTATGCTTTGGGTAATTTATATATTTATCATATCTGCGTCAATCATAAAATTTATATAATTTAGGGATCATTCCGTGAAAATTGCTATAAAAAAGCCGGTGCCACAGAAATCAAAATACCCGAGGAATTCCAAATTTTGAACGATACAATTAAAAAAATCAACCACATTTATGGAAAAGATATAGGATAACTTAGAATCTAAACAAAAGACCAGTTTCCGTTCTAAATTGCCAAAAATTGGGAATCTCGCTTATTTCTCCTAGAAAATTTTTAAAGTAAATTTGAAATTATTATAAATATATGCTATAGAAGTAAATTGAGTTTTTTTTAAAAAATCGCTAAAAATGGAGGAAATATCAGCCTATTCCCAATTTGATTTCCAAATTGGTAATGAAATTGGGAGCAATGATAATATTTTCTCCTTTTTAGCGATATTGTTTACTTACCTAGCATCTATTAATATTAATTTCAAACTTACTTAAAAGTTTTCTAGGAGATATAAGCGACATTCCCAATTTTTTGCGATTTATGTTTTAGCGATTTATGTTTTAGCGATTTAACTATCCCAAAAGGCCAGGTAACCAAAAATTTAAATAATAATATTTTAAATATATTTATGGTTTTCTTATTTATTTAAGATTTGTATCAACTTATTAAATTTTGCGAATAGTTTAAGGAACATGCCCCAACACCACCACCGCTTGATGAGGAAACTGGCAGATATTAAAATCATAAGGTGCAGTTCGGTCCGAAAAAGATGTTATTATGTGGGGAAAAATCATTATGATGCACAAAAGTTATGGAAACCTCAGCTGAGAACATCTATATTTAAACATTTTTCTGTTGTATTTACGCGAAACGGTTGGCGGCATTGAGATGATGACACAGCTTTTAATTTTGTAGTATCCTACTATTTTTATACACAAACAAAATTGATATCAAGTTTAAACATTAACGATGTTTACAAAGACGCTGTAAAATGTCCCATCTAGTTAAGACGATGATCAGATATTTTCAAGCGCATTACCATAATCAACACCACTACATACTATTTCGGATATGAAATTGGTTAACACGTTAACTAAAAATTATTTTCCTTTATATAATAAATACATATGTATATATGTCTTATTGGGATATGGAATTCATTGGGATTCGAAATCTAGATATAGTAGGCATTGTAGTCAAGGTAGAGATGGGACCTCCCCCCCCCCAACCCACTGTAAATTTAAAATTTTAAAATATTTAAGTTGAGCTACGATACCATCATGGGTTGGCATATATTAAATAGGTGTAAGATGATTATTAATATATAATAAATTTTTATGAAAAATTTGTCATAATTTTTCACAAATTATTAATTCATCGCTATAAAAACATTCAGTATAATTTTTTTTTTACTAACCAATCAAAAAAAAATCCTTAAGGGACCTTTCAAACAAGGACGTTTTTTTCTAAACAGCAAAAATGTATGATATTCATAGAAAAACTACTAAGACAATATTTATCTTTTTAGCCGTTTTGAAAACTTCTTGTCCAGAATCTTGGGGAGGGGATAAATTTAAAAAGCATATACTTTATGGATTCATTTTTATGAAGTATCAAAATTTATACAAAAAAATTTTTTGCCAAGCCCGACCCGTTAATTTCAACTTCAGACATTACCCAGCCCTGATAAGGGGCCCGATCAGGCATTCAGATCTCTACTCTCCATTATATTTCACAGCTGATTATTTGATATATTATATAGAATTTTTTTTTAATATTGTCCTAGCAAATATTTGGCCCGGGTCTGCAGGTATTCTCTCTGATAAATAACATATTAATCTTCGGTTTTTTTTTGTTACAGAAGAAAATAAAATAATTAAGTATCAATCAAAAAGGTAAATAAGAACAATTAAATAACAATATTAATAGGATCGTAAAATAAATAACTAATCGAATAAAATTAATTCTATTTTAAATTTTCTATTTTTTAAAAAAAATTATATATATATATATAAAATGTTTATCAAAATACTTTCTTTAAGATAAGTATGTCTGCTCATTAATGTTAAAAAAAATGTGGTCAATATATAATAAATCCTTAGAAAATTTTCCATGGACAACTATCATGAGTCAAACAGGTAAAAAAATTTTAATAATGATTTATTTAACAAGGATTTGAAATGAAGCGAATCGAAAAAACCAGAAAACCCTCATAATTTTCTCAATCGTAACCACTCCTTTATGCAAATCGCTAAATGGAGCTAAAAAACCGTTAACTTAACCGGGTTAAACCCATTTTGTTTTAATATATGCATATTTACATATTTATTTAAATTGACAAATATATTTAATAAATGTTTACTTTCATTTTAATAATTTTTTAATAACTATATTATTCATTTATTTATTTTTCTAGTTAAAATGTTTAGTTATTTTGTTAAACATTGAAGAATTAAATCTTAAATTAACCTTTCCTTTTCTAAATTTATTATAGTCTTTTTTGGCATTTTATTTTATATTTTAAAAAATATATAAATTAAACAATTTAGTTGTATCAAATTGAATTCAAGTTTAAATTATAAATAATGAAGACCAAAGTTTTTAATCCTTATGACGGGCCGAATCTAGCTGATCCTAAAAATAAAATAAAAATTTGGGTCGGATTCGGATCGAATATTGAATTTACAAGGCTCTAGTTCCAAGTTTACTGAGCCCTTCATTCGTTTATTTTATAGTGGTTCTTCAAGAATGTGTTTTAGTTATGAGCATCGATAAAATAAAAAGATCTCTCATCATTCAGATGTTCCTATTATAAATAGTTGTTAGAAGCGATACTAATTTATAGTTTCCTTTTTTTTAAACTCAAAAAACAATTTTATCATCGCTACTTTAACAACGAGAGTTTTAAAAACAATATTTGCATATGTATAATATATTATGCTTTTATTTGCTCTCAAATCCCAATCTAATGCTTAGAATAATGTTCCGATCTTTGGAAGTAAGCCAGCGGGCCTAGTCATGACCTTCAATAATGTAAACTTCCCGTTTTTAAAACTATAATCTACTAATATAATTTTCAAAATTTAATTTTCAGGTCTCCGGTTTTTTTCATAAACTGTTTCATAATTAATCATATTGTTTTTTGTATTCAAAGTTATGCCCATTCCACCTCATTATCATGTCCGATTCTTATATTTATATGGTTACTATTTACTAATCTAATATTTCAGCGGAAATGTATTACGAAAGCCTGAAGATTTTGCTTATAGATGGCAGAAAGGTTTACACTCTATTGACGAAATCTCTAGGTTGCGTAATATTATTTTGGTTAAAATCTTAATATAAAATGGGCTAAATCGAGCCATTTAACAACATTAATCTTGAAAAATTCTTGAAAACATTTACATTATAAATTTATCTAGGTTAAAATGTGAGGTTTCTTTAAGATTTTAATAAATCAGTTTGCAGGAAATCATTTCGAGTAGTTTTTCAAGACTTAATTCTTTGTTCAAATCTTAAAAATTTAGAATTCTTAGGAATTTTAACAAAATTTATAAAACTACATTTAAAAAAATAAATAAGCAAACAACTTAAATAGACAAAAATAAGACTATATATAAAATACAACATATAAGAGGGAGGGGGGGGGGAGGCTCTCATTGAGATGCGAGGGAACTACGATAGTTGCCTCAAAACATGGTCACTTGCGTGAATTTTATTTGTAACATTTTAAAAGAATAGATTACCTTTATTTGAGACATTTATTTACCTTAAAATATTTTAAAAAATGATAGCCTAAGGGGGGCTTAGGAACCCATTGGTGGAAATAACTAATGAAAATCAGAAAAGTGGTGATACTTTCTAATTTTTGACCTTTCAGCTGTAATAATCGGATCAATGTTTGGGTTAGAAAAAAAATTGGGATGCACAAGTGAAATTCCAAATAAGGTGTTTTCCCCTAAACCAAGGAATGTTTGTGTTGATCTTTTCCCAACAGACAGTCATGAGTGAACGGGTTCAAGGAGGTTGTGTAGTTAGTCAACCCTAATTTGTTCTTAATTATGATATTAATATCTCCATGGCGACTGATCCGTTATAAAGGAATTATAAAAAGAATTAATGCTAATCATTATCCTACATATGTTTTATGGTAATATTGTTTTAATTTTAGGTTTTATGTATGGAGTCGGGGACACCTTAGCTCAATCTATAGAAAGATATCAAATGGAAACACCTTACAAAGGTTATTCATACGAAAGAACATTGATTCTGGCAGGATTTGGAGCTTTTAATGCTGTAAATCTCAATTCTCATTTATCTTTATACTTATATAGAGCTAATTAGCTGAAATTTTTTAAGACGCGTAAATTATATATTTTTTAAAAAAAATGAAAGTCTAAATTAAATATAGAATTTATTTTAACCCCATAAGAAATTCAGCTTATCGAATCGAATTACAACACTAAGTACGCTTTATAAAAAAAATAATTTGGATGGGCTCAAATAAAAATTAAAACATTTCCTAGTCATTTATATTTTCAAATGTTAATAATTTCCTCTGAAAGAAAAAATAGTTACATCCAACATGTTTTTGGTGGTTCTGATCTACCTGAAAGAAACAGATTTTCATTTTGTATGCAGAGTCATTTCCAAAAATATATAGATATTTTTTTTATAACTTAAGTTCGAGTTTATTCACTCTTTTTAACGTTCATAGAGGGATTCTATTCAACACCATTTAACAGCTGATCAATTTTAGAAATCTTTTTATGAGATCAAATCTTCTTTATTAATTTTAATTCTAGATATGATAATAATCTAAAAATTATTGATTTTTTTTAAGAAAAATTGATCTCACAATATCGATCAGCTGTTAAATCGTGTCGGATATAATCACAATATGATCCAGTCTTAGAACAATAAGATTTGATGATTATCTTGAGGAAAAAAATGAAAATTAATGGAAGCCTAGTAAAAGAATGAAAACATGGAAGACAGCATATTAAATATATTCATTAATTGAAATCATTCATTATAAAATTTTTATTAAATTAGGTTTAAATCCTTCCAGTTACTTAAAATTAAAATTAGGTCAGAGTCCCCTTTATGCGTATTTATTTTCTTCCCTGCTAAACGATGTTAAAGTTAATTTGGCTTGAATTTGCGGGCAGAGCATACCTTCTCTATTTAGAAAACAATAAATAATAAGCAATATCTTTACTAAAAATTTTGTTAAAAAATTAATCTTAAATTTTGATCATTTACACATTATAAAGTTATTTATTATTTTTAAAAAAATTCTTTATATTGAGTAATCTTTCCAAATTCAACTGTTCACATCAAATTAATTCTGAAAAAAACTCAGGTAACTATCAAATTGACACAAATAACTATAGAATTCTTATTATAAAAAGGGTTATAAACAATACGCAAGTGTAATCAAATGTAATTTGAAAGAGCTTAAAATATTTTTAATTTTAGACATTTATTTATGAGCCTGTTTACTAACTGATTTATGAAAGGTGTTGTGTGTGTAATAATTAGGGAAGTAAAAAATAAGGAAGAAAAAAATAGAAAAATTAGGTTTTTTTTTAAAGTAAGAAACTTGGGAAAATGGAAAATAAATGGTCATAAAATTTCACAAAATGAAGCAGGTTAATGGTGGTGTTAGTGAAAATACAACTAATAAAATATTGGTAGATTATATTTAAGATGACTTTTTATTTGGCCCGGCCCGCAAAATAATTTGGCACACTAGCCTGTTTCACAATTTTTTATGGATATAAACTTACTAAATTTGTTAGCTTTAAAAAACATATACCAACTTCAGGCACAGTTCGTAATATTTTTTACAAGTTGCCTGGAAATCTCTGATTGTGATATCATTTTTACAATTAGAATATTTGCATTAGTATTGTTAAATGGCTCCCTTTGCACCGATTGTTAAAAACATCTTACTGAATATTATCGCGATAAAAATATTGCCTAAGCCTCTAGATTTTGCTAATAGATCAAAAACTTTGTGTCATCTGTGAGTAAATCTTCAAACTTATGCAATATTTTTCAGGATATATTGAGTCAGGCGTTTTTATAAATTGGCTCAAATCGAACCGTTTAACAACACTAGATTGTAGGTTAGTGTTTTTTTTTTAAAAAAAGCAACATGAAAAAAAAAAGAATTCTTCATTGCTTTCAATTTATTTTTAGGGACCCTTGATGAAAATCTGGTACAAGTTTTTAGATAAATCTTTTGGAACTGAAACAAATTTCAAATCCGGGTTTAAAAAGATGGCTATGGATCAAGTAGAATACTATATTATTAATAAAAAAAATTTTTTAGAAATATTAAAGAGTAAAAGTATTTTAGGTATAAAAAGATACAATATTTTTTTTTATTCAATTAAAAAAGTAAAATTTTGTAATCGGTAAGTGAAAATTGAAATTTAGGGATCGAATACGAATAATTTTTTGGGGGCGCTATTTATAATAATTCGAACTTTTTTTGTGTGAAAATTCCTTCTTTTTGATATGTACGGAAACGCTTCGTTTTCTAAGCGATTTGTTTACTTAAAATTAAACTATAATTTCAAATATCGTTGATCCCATCAGTCAATGTCTGTTTCCATCAGCTGAGAAGATGTTGAGAACTTGAGATTATATAGTAATTGATTATAAAAAAAGGACCAAATAAAATATATACCTTATAAATGAAATATTATGCTTTACCATTTATAGATCTTGTTTGCGCCCATATTCTTACTAGATTTTTTAGTCATGACTGAGATAATCAAACATAGAAGCTTTACAACGGTAAATGAAAAGATTGAAAAAGATTATTACGATATCATGGTAACCAACTATAAAATATGGCCAATCGTTCAATTAGTAAATATGTCATTGGTACCTTTAAATTATAGGATATTAGTGATAAATATTGTAGCAGTTATGTTTAATACTTATCTATCATATAGAATAAATAATTAAAATGTGTGTTTGATAAATAGTGTAACTAAATTAACAGAGTATGTTAAAAGATATTTAAAAATGATCTCAAGAAACGGAGCAGAAAATGATTAAAAGAAAAGAAAAATATATTAAAAATAACAACAATTTAAGAAAGAGATGAGAAATTTGAAATATCTTTAAATAATTTATATTCAAAATGCCCATTTAATTTAAATACTAGCAAACTAAACTTATATATAATATTGCAAATCATTATATGACTCAAATGTAAATCGATTCAATTGTATAATGGATATTAAATTTATATTATGTTGACTATCTGATCCACCTGAATTACAACCCCCTGAAATTACAATGACCTAATTGTATAGTACGCCACCCGCGTGTTAGAAGGCTCTGGTAAAAAAATTAAACAAAATAATAGCATCTTAAATTAATTAATTAATCGAATAAAATTAAATTCTATTTTAACTTTATAAAAAATAAAATGTTATCGTTTAAAATAATTATATCGTCTGCTTATATATTATGTTAAAAAAATTATGGGCATTGTATAATAAATCCTTACAAAATTATCCGTGGAGAACTATAATGAGTCAAACAGGTAAAAAGAAATTTATCATCTATGTTTAGTGATAAACAGAGCCTTCTAGCCCCTTAAGACAGACGCTGAGTGAGGCACTTCTGATCACTAAATTATAAAATAATTCAGAATATTAACTATGAAATTTTATTGATGCAATTAATACCACCCCTACCTTCCATTTTAGAAGGGTCTGGTGAAAAATTATATTGGATCATATTTTGTTAATTCTTCACCCCAACCTTCCGTTTTAGAAGGCTCTGGTGATAATTAGATCATATTTTGTTAATTCTTATTATGCGACATAACATAATTAAGTTTTATTAATTATACTATTTGATTACCATCTCATATTTTTTAGAATAAGAAAAAGTATGCGCTAATATTTGGATAATGATATTTATTTATATTTTTTACACGTTCATCCATTATATTTTAAATTATAAAAAGTTATAAGTATTCATCGGACATGCTGAATATAATAGAACATAATATTTAATAACCTGTTGAAATTCATGAACGTTTCGCTTTTTTACAAGTGTTTAAATAGACTACTAAAGAGAAGAGATAAAAAAAATTCCGCGTAAAAATAACCATTTTTTTAAAATAATCAGTTATAAATAGGAAATATTTCGGGTATCAAGTCCGATAAAATGTCGATGATTCATATACATCCTTGCAGATATCTGATAGAAAGTAAATAAAGCTTTTGCCAGGTTCTATAACTTATCGCTACAATTAGGGTTATTATGTACCTTTCCCTACTGTTAGGCCCAAGTGCAGAAACCGTTCCTCTATCATTATGGCCCATAAAAGTACCATCATCTGGCGTATATCTGTAAAGGTCCTCTCTTCTTAATTACTGAAAAATTTTAAACTAATATAAATTA
Source organism: Gordionus sp. m RMFG-2023 (assembly GCF_954871325.1). Taxonomy (NCBI): domain Eukaryota; kingdom Metazoa; phylum Nematomorpha; class Gordioida; order Chordodea; family Parachordodidae; genus Gordionus; species Gordionus sp. m RMFG-2023. Next base: position 79,792,776 of record NC_088775.1, read on the forward strand.
GTGAACTAATCCTTTAATTATTTTTACTCATACTTTCAATCGCTATTTGTAAAGCACTAAAAAAATGTTTATAAAATATAGTTTTGTAATTGTGTTTTCTCTTGCGAATCCTATTTTTATAAATAGAATAAGGAACATGGTTCGCTTGTTGCCCCAGAAGACCTCATTCTTCTTTGTTTTTAAATCTTACTTAACCCGGTACTGCAAGGACATATTTAGAATGCAGAAAATTGGTCACCATATATTTTCCTACGATTTATACTTATTTAATAATAAAAAATTTTATTACTCAATAATATAAAATTATTATAAATACAATTAAAACAAGGAATATATAATTTAAAAAAATAAAAATTGTGAATTCTACTTTTGAAACGATACCCACTGCCAAATTTTTGTTTGCCAACAAGCTTCGTTTTAAAATTAGTCCTAATTTCCTTTGTAAAGGTTCTTGTTCATAATGGGGTCCACAATTAATTAATTTGTATTTCCAACATTTGTAATAAGATTTTCATCATGATTATATTAGAATCCTTTTCCAATTTCTTGTAAATCAAGGTATCTAATTTTATTTGATTGGTTCAAATTTAGCTCCTATTTTAGTTTTAGATTTTAACTATATCAATTTAAGAATTGTTTCGATTATTTATAACAAAAATAAATTTTGGCTAAAGTTCTTAAAAATAATGAATTCTAGAGATTTTAAGGAACATTTAAAAATACCATAATAATCTCTTAGATCATCAGACCCGTAGCCAGGAAGCTTCATTGAGATGGGAGGGGAAGGGTGATTTTAGGGCGAATATTTTTTTACAAGTCACTTGTAGCAAATCTGAAGGCTTGGGGGTTCGACTCCCCTCTAACCACGGGTCTGAGTTATATTAGGCATTGAAGCAATAGAGATCAGGTTTGACTTATATGGTTATGATGATGAATATTTGTTGCTTAAGATAAAAGCATACATTTGGATTTCATGTTTTTGATGAGATGTTTAGGCTTAAAAATTTTTATAGCTTCAAGGACTAAAATTGACTAAAATGATAGTACGAAAGAAATAATAGGGAAAATTTAAGGCTAATTACTTCTAGTGGCGTAAAAAAAGGAAGCGGAGGATCATTAAACCCCCCTATTATTATTTTTTCATAATGATATATAAACGAGAGCCCTCACTTAAGTATTTTAAATAAAATATAACAAATTTTTTATCATAATCGCTTAGTACTTCTATATTTTTCGTTCTATCTTAAATATTTTGAGGACTAATAAACTACGCTTTAAAGCACTAAACCAAAATGTATACTAATTAAGAAGCATTACATATTAACATAAGCAAAATTTGGCAAACCATGCTTAAGACTGCGTCGTAATATGAGATTGAAAATATAACTCGATTAAAAATATGAGATGTTAAATATTTTATTTCTATATATAAGATAAAATAAATAAAAGATTTCGAATCGATGAAAAATGCGTCTTAATTTTCTATGTAATTGATTTGTAAATTGCAATTCTAAATCCTATATCAAGATGATGCTTAAGGTATATCGTTATAATTTTTATTTATCTTATAACTCGGTTTCTGTTTTAGTGACTGGCATAACTAATTGATGAATGAATATAAGTAATAAATAAGTATTGGCGCAATCCATATATACTTATAATAATTATTTGGCATATTGCCGATCTTTTCTTATTTTTTAATAATGCTTTTTAAAAAAAAACAACCAAACGTTGAAGCATTAAAATTTACTAAATATTAGCTAATTATTGATTTAAGTGAAATTCCCCAATTTTTCTAGTTTGACTGACTTCAAACTAAGGCATAATATCATGGTTTTCATTTTCCTTATTATTCATTATAGTTGCAAGAATTGTTGAAGAAGCATAACAGTTATGGCAATTTGTTTCTTATTTTACCAATAATCTTTCACTAGATTAAAGCATTAAAATGTACTATTAAGCATCACTTAATGGTTAAGTATAAGTTCAGAATTAGTGTTTCCAAAATCTTGGCATAATTCAAGCTATAACCGTGATGTCATAGTTTACATTTTGTTTATAACCACATTTTTTGTTTGGGTGGCAGAACTGGTAAAAGAATTAATAGTGCTAATCATACATTAAATATTTGCGTATACCAGATTTTTAGTGCTTTTATATTTCCCATTCTGGCATGATGTTTTTCTTATTTCTATCTACCAATCCTAGTAATAAAATTTTAAGAATATATCCTTTTCTATACACTTTTCGTAAAGTTGGCAAAATTTTATTGGATATAAAAAAAAAATCCTTATGCTGGCTACTATACTGCTTGAGGCACTACTCATAGTTACTAATAAAGCATAAAATATTAATTGAGATATAAGAATTATGTTATTTATTTTTCGGCCAACTTCACGGAGATAATAAAAAGATATTGCAAAATTAAAATGACCACGTGTAAATAAAAAATATTTTAAACAGGAATACTTAATTGGAATTTAAAAAAATATTTTACTCTGACCGGTCTAAGACCGGGGAAAATAGGGATTGGGAAAAACCCTCTTCCCCCCCCCCCCCGCATTCCCATTTTTTTAAAAATAACTGAATTATACTTCCTCTTTTGATACGCTACTAAGGTAACTTTATTTTTATTTTAGGAATTATGTACGGAATCGGAGATATAACAGCTCAAACTATAGACAGGTATAAAAAGGGAGCACGCCACTATCCCCATTCTTATAAAAGAACTGCGATCTTGATAGGATTTGGAGTTTTCAATGCTGTAAGAAATTTTTTTATCTTATATTAAATTCACTAGAATAATTAGCCATTTTTTAGTGTGCAGATTATATAAAAATATGAAAGTGTTAAATTAAGTTCTAATTATATCCATAAATACTAAACTATTCCTCGCGATGTCCGCTTTAAAAAGAAAGAAAAAAAGCCAAATCTTTAAAAAAATGTTGAATTGGCTTAATTAATAGTTAAATTCTCCATAGTCTCTTTGCCCTCTCAATAAATTTTAAATGTATAATAGGGTTTGTTGAAATTTCTTCTTACGAAACTTTGATCTAGTTTCAACCAATCTTAAAAAATGAACATATATGGATCCTCTTTTTTTTTAACAAAAAAAAAATAAAAAAATAAGAGGATCTATATAAGAACCATGTGCCTTTTTTTGGGTGACTGACTCCCGCAAAATAAATAGATTTCTTTTGTCTAGTGCTCGGGTTTAAAGAAACAACTAAATGCGAGTTCGCCAGGTCCAGAATATTCCAGTTTAACCAACATGATTTCGGACCGATCAGACTTGAACCTGTCACTCTTTAATAATATATATGAAAGAAGGCTCAATATTTTTTAAATGTAGGATTTAATCAAAGTGATATAGATTTGGTTGATATCTCGAGAAAAAATACCGTGTATAACAGTAAAATTTATTTGCCAAGGCAGAGATTACGATTATAACGCTGTCTACCTAGATTTAATTTGAGTGCCTGAATTGTTTTATATTTGAGTCATATATTTTTCTTAATAGCATGCCTCTAAATCATGTAATAAAAGATGGCACTGATTTAGAAAAGCGTGTAACAAATATATGTCCTACTAATATTTAATCATTAGGGACCATTGATGAGAAGTTGGTACTCGTTTTTAGATAAATCTTTTGGAACTCAAAAATCGTTCAGATATGGGTTTAAAAAAATGGTTATAGATCAAGTAAATTATATTTATTAGTTGATATTTTCCCTATGAAAAATTAAATATAAGTTATAGGATAAATAACTAAAGTGGAATACAATATTTTTCATTTACTAGAAAAATCAGAAAATTTAAATTTGCGAATCAAATAATCTCATATCAAATTTTTTAAATTTCTTGCTTGAAATCCATCATTTTTTTTTGAATAAAAAAACCCTTTATTTTCCGTTTCCTTGAGATTTATTAATTCATAAATAAGCTATGACCTAAATATCGTTCGTCATCGCTTACCAGTCGAGATCAGCTTTCATCTGCTATGAGGAAGTTGTTAGGAATATAAATTTTCCTTTGTAAAAACAAGCAAAAAGGGAGTTAAGTAGAGAATTTACTTATAGCAAAATATATATAACTTTTTTTCTATAATAAAAATATTATGATTTATAGGTATTTTTTGCGCCGATATTCTTACTAAATTATTTAGTCACGCCCGAGATATTAAAAAATGGAAACTTTTCAACGATTGATCAAAAGATTGAAAAGGATTATATATATATCATGAAAGCCAACTATAAAATATGGCCATTCGTTCAATTAATAAATATGTCAATGGTACCTTTAATCTATAGGGTATTGGTGACAAATATTGTATCATTCATGTTTAATACTTATATATCTTATACAATAAATAAATAAAATACGTATTGCATGCAAATTAACTCATATCTTATACAATAAAATGTGTTTTAGTGTAAATTAAATCAGCAGTTGTTTAAAGAAATGTATTTAATAGATTAGGATGCTTAAAATTTGTCGAGCCTAAGATGCCAATATCAATATAATCAAAAATATAACGAAATATATATAAAATGATATTCGTTTATATTTACTTTTATAAAAGAAATCATGACATATTGCCAATTATTATTATTTAAATTTCGGAGTGAATCAAATAAACAGCAAATAGTTTTTTCAAATTAATTTTTTATTTTTCAACTGAAAAAAACTTGTTAAAAGAAGTTGAAAAGGTCCATGCTAATAGCCAACCTTTGCCACAAGCAAAATCTAAATTAGCGCTGGTAGCGATTACCGATAACAATGCTGGAATTACAAAAATGGTAGAGAAATGTCAGCAAAAATAAAACGACTAAAAAAATATTTGTATTGTCTTATTAAGAAGAGGGTAAATAATTTGGGAGAATTTTCCCCATTTTTAGTTGTTCCTTTGAGGTTTGCAATTTGAGCTGCCAACCCCTATATATCTCAGTTAAAAAAATACTAACCCTAGAATGTACTTATTTTAGAAATTCAACATATACTTAAGACTCCTCAAAATTCAGTTTTCACTATAATTACATAAATTAAATATTAGATTAATATAATTTAGTATACTTAGAATTAGGCATTAGTGATCTTAGATCTTACCGATAGGGAACTTTGCGGTTTAATATAAAGTTCCTTTTCATTATTGACACAGATACTTTTACAATAGTGTGGATCATATATTGTTATAAACAAAGATTATATCAATAGATGCAGCATGGCGATTCTTAAACAAATCTGTGACTTACCCTTAAAAAAAAAAATTTATTGTACAAAAAGTTTTTAAATTTATTATCTATATCTTCTCAAAAGTTTCGTGGACACATTGTAACAAAATAAGACATTTCATAAAACTTAGTTTTCAAATTTTTTATTATCTTATCAGCATTTAAGTTTCACACACATATTAGAATAAAATACGATAAATAATTACATTAATTTTACAATATATATATATAAAATAAATAAATATAATGCTATATTAAGCCTCGGAACTTTTTATAGTCTTCAAGATTCATAGATTTTTTAGTGTTAGAAGCATCAGGTATTTTTAGGGGTGAGTTAGCTATATTATTGATTATATAATCAGGTTTTATATTCGAGGAGTCATATGATTCCACTAAAAAAATAAATATTTATATATATTAGTTTTATATCAATACTTGACATTGACGGTATTCCTAAATCAATTTTTATGTCGAAATTATGAACTTCATATAAATCGTGAGTAATAGTCGAATTTTTATGAGAATCATTTTTCAAACCCATGAAATTATCCTTACTTATATTGGTATAAGAATAGGTTTGTTCTGTAATCTTTAAGCTCGAATTCTAAAAAAATATTTGTATATAATTTAAATAAATCGTGTAAATATATTTAAATACCGTTTTATGTGTATTAATGGTTTTAGATTGGGTCTTGGTAAAGCTAAAAGAAAAAAATATATAAAATACTTGTGATTTGCGTATATTATTACTTTAAATCATTGGTATTAGGATGCTTTGTGGATTTGAATTGATTCGTTTTAATATCGATAGATCGAGATGGCAATATATTGGGCATTTCAAAATTATCGTCTCTCTTTTTCGTCACTAATGTTGGCAGGCATTTTCTTCTAGTAAATGGGTCATCTTCATTAAGAGCGGATGTAGATTTATTAATATAATCTTCCTAAAATTATTTTACATAAATAAAAAAATCCTTTTAATTTATATTATACCATATTGGCCTTTTCGGATTGAATTATATTTTGTTTGCGATTTCTTTGGTTAATATAGCTAACAAAAATATTTGACATATTTATTTCGATAATAAAAAATTATAATTAAATGTTTATTTATTAAAAGGAAGTTAGTGAAGTAAAGAAAAGTATCAAGGCTGTGTCATGGTTCGATTTAAGTTTAAAACTTAGTTATTGTTTAGCCTAGACTACTGAACAGCTTCTGATTTAGGACACCCTATTTGGTTTGTTTTATTTAAGTATTTGGTGACATTTCTTTTGTAATATTTTCAAAAGTTTTTCTTTTGCTTTTTAGAGTGTTTAGTAGATACTAAATAGCCGGTTAAACAACCGCTGTTTAAGTAATAAATCTAACCAGGATATACCCTAAGGATAATTATTAGTTTGTTTAAATAAAAGCAAGTTATTAGAAATTTTCCCCCATTCGATTCTTTTCATAGAATTTAAACCAGAGTTTGAAAAAGATTTTTGCTCAATTTTTTTTTCAAGCTCCTATTAAAACATAATTTAGAGAACGACGTACCTAACAGCGCTCAAGCTGCTGTTCCTCAAGCGATCCAATTCTGTAGCCTTTATTTCCAATTCTTCCAATTGTTGTTTGATTTCGAAAACTTTTTCATCATCGCCTAAAGATTCCGCCTCTTCCTAAAGTTAAAAATAAATATATAATGTTAAATGATTAAGAGACGGGCAATCATTTAAGAATTGTTTAATATACAACATTATTGAAGCCTAAAATATAGTAAACTCATGAATTCACTGTGAAGGCTGGATCAATTATTGGAACAATTTATTTTTGAAAATTTATAATTTTTTTTATATAATGAGAAAAAATTTAAATCTTAGTAGAGATGTAACTAAAATGATAAGATTTTGTGTGTTAACCTTTCCCGGTGCAAAAAAAACATTCTGATAATTTTTTCTTTGTTATAAAAGTTTCGTTTTTATCTATAAAAATAAATAAAATATATTTTAAATTTTTTTACGTGGTATCATATGGATACACCTCCCCCAGCCAGCCCAGAATTCATAAAAATGTTCAAATAAGATTATTAAATTTGTTTTAATCTCAAAATTAATCATTTTTCTTTTTCAAGTATTAGTAAATTGTAATGATAAAAATATTTATATAATATTTTGGTGATTGCAATAAAGATGATCTATGAGCATAAAGTTTAAATTTAATATTTTGTAAGTGGTTTCCAATTCATTTTATCCTACCTGAAAGGGTTAAGAAATCAAATTGGTAAATTATTATAAACAGGAAAGCTATTTATAAGATTAGCGGGTTTTATAATGTAATATTTATTTTGAAAAATGGAACAGGATACATCAAAAAGATTTAAATAATATTTTATTAATAATTATCAGAGATCTGCAGGCCCATACCAGAGTGGTCCGGGGAAAATCGTAGGATATTAAAATGCCGGACAAACCCTAATAATATATTACAAAACCTAGTAGGATAATGGTTACTATACAGGTCTTTAATAATAGCATTAAATTCTTTAAAAAAAATATTTAAAGTTATGTCATATTTTATTTTTTATTCATATGTGAAACCTTTGTCTTGAGGAGAATGCTCTTTTTCATAGCGAAATTATATGGATTCTTTTTAAAACGTAATTTTTCATTTATTATCTAAAATCATTAATAAGATTTACATTTGGAGAAAAAAATAATTAACTTTATCAACATCCTCTTCTTTAAAGCTATAATTGAGTGCTGCTTTAATATCCCTTTCCTTTTCCAAAATGTGATTCGTATCTGGTAAACTAATGTTTGACAAATTTATAGCATCTTTCCATTTTAAAAATTCGGAATCCGTAAAATCACTATTAGAAACAAATTCGAGCCTAAAAACTTTGCTTTCACTACCATGCCTTCAAACAAATAAATAAAAAATTTATCAATATATTTTCGTGTGAATTATTTTATAATATATATTTTTTAAAAAATATATATTTAAAAAAAACATAAATTATTTGAATCGATTATAAAAACAAATAGTAAATTTTATTAATCGTATGATAAACGAATCGAACCCGAATAATTCACTATTCCATTCGTATTTTAAAAAGCCTAACAAGGTTATCCATTGTATGTATTTTAAATTTATCCACAGATATTAATAATGGTTATCGATCAGTGCTAATATTTTAAAATCACAAGGTGATATAGATTTTTAAATAAATAAAAATTCCATAAACACCGCTACCACTTTTGTTGCCTATACCGATATTGTAACAACCGATACAATTTTATTTATGAAATATAATCCAAAAAAACATGTCAAAAAACATGTTTATTAAAAAAAAATATTATAAAATTTCTTCTATAAAATACTTTTTAATATTAAGTCATCAAAATATTCTGGTAAAAAAATCATGTAAATGCTCCAGTAAAGTTTAATAAACCCCAAAATTAAGGATATCTCCATTTTTATTCGTAATTTGAATTTTATATTTATAGAAGTAAACCTAAAACTTTATAAAATATTTATTTTAATTTATTATACTTATAAAAAGATGAGGATAATTATAACTTTGCCAAATACTATCTAAAAAAACAAATTTTTTCTAAACTTTAAATTATTAAGTATAAAAAATATTATTAGAAAAGGTATTTCATAAAAATAAAATTTATAAATAGAAATTTTTTTAAAAAAAATCATATATTAATTAAGGTTTAAAAAAACTTAAGCAAACACACTCTTGTGGGATTTGCCAGACCCAAATCCATCACAAATGGCGTATATTTGAAAAACTATTGAGCCAAGAATTAATGAAATTTTGAATATATATTTTAAAATAAATTTAGATGAAGTTACTAAATTACCATGTTTAAGTAATATTAATCTTAACGCGCTTGGGAATATATACCACAATAGAGTATCAAAAGATTAAAATGAAGTGTGTAAGATTAAAGTTAATTCTGCAATAAACTATTTTTTAAGTTAGGAAAACAATGTTTCCATATTTTTTCCGTATCTGTTCAGGAATTTGTTGATAATTTTCAAAAACAGCTAACTCATCTGGCGAAAATGCTGAGCTAATCGTTTTTAAAAATCGGCTTAAGTCGAGCCTTTTAACAACATTGATTTTGGGTATCTGCAACTGGTAACAGTTTAACTTGAAAATATAGGTTAATATTAATTATGTTGCTTGTTTAAATAGTTAATAATTTAAATGGAAAAATATACCTTAACTTCAATCCTTTGTTAGTTCTTGTGGCTCCCAATTGATAAATTTTAGAGGTTTCAACAGCATCCATTACTTCTACAATCTATTTATTTTAAAAAAATTAGGTTATTTAAATGATACAGACGATATATTTATGGAAAAACCCTATAGATTGGCTTTCCTTCATGTTGCCCAATACCGACACGCAAAAAACAACCTTTAACGGTTTTTTCGAAAAAAGGCATATGAACCCATCTTTTTTTTAAATAAACAATTTATTTTAAATATATTAGATATTATAATTTTTGAAATAAATAAGTAAAACCATAACAATTTGTAGCAAAAAATAATATATATTTTTCTAAATATACTTTTCCAATTTGTTTCTTGAGAGCCTTATTTTGCTGAGCTGCTCTCGGGTTGTTATCAATTCGGCTTTGCTTTCAAGATTGCTAATATAAAATTAATTTTTAAAAGAATTAAGTTCATAATTGATTTATCCAATTTAAAGAAACTCTCTTTTCAAAAAAAGGATAGTCGATACAGACAATTCGGCCCTGTATCGTTTGGGTTGATTGTAATGTTACTTAATAATTATGATAATCTCAAAGCAATATTATAAAAAGATGAAATTGGTGGTATATATGAGTATTTTACACCAACCTAGTATCTTCATAATCAGAGGAAGACTGGGATGATATATCAACGGTGGCCTTATCACTCTGAGTTACTATTTTTGCATCGTCGGAAGATGTCGTAGAATCGTCGTCGGAATAAATATCACTCGGTTTCAAGTGGGGTTTAGTGGTCGGGGTCTGCTTTAATTTAGACGAAGTGTTTTTTTCTAAAGCTGAGCAAATTAATTTGAATAAGATAGTTTATAAAAAGGGGTATATTTTGAATCATTTTAGTTTTGCAAATAGATAAGTATATTTAATAATGTACATTTTTATTGTTATTGAATTAACAATTTTTGCCCATTATTCTCTACCAATTTCAAATTCATTTTAATGACATTTTATAGCCTAGATTATATTTTTTAATATTTTTTTTAGAGAGGAACAATTAATAATAAAATAAATCTTTCTTTTATTTTTTAGAACCATTGTATAAATGTAAAAATAAAAATGCAAATAAAATCCTTAGTGATTATTTCAAGTTAAAATGGACATATATATATATATATAATTAGTGTTGTTAAACGAAAAAAATGGCTATCCCAATATATTATAGTCAGACATATTAGGCAAGCTTGGAGATTTTGCTCATAGATGGTAGAAATGTTTGGACATCTATTAACGAAATCTCATAGCTTGGATCTTATTTTTTGGGTAAATATTTGGTAGGGCGGTTTTAAGAATCGAGTTGTATAATCAACAGTATATATAATGCACCTTTCTTTTTTTCTTCCCGTTTGGCCTTTAAATCCTGGATAGCCTTATGTATTTTGTTATGCTTGCCAATTTTGTTCAATTCCAAAACTCTCCGACTATTCCGACTTCTTTGTTGTATGATGTTTGAATCTGAAATTAATTAAGATATTTTGTTTAAAATCAATAAAATAATTTTCATCAAAATTAAATGCCACTCTAACAAGCCCAATCTTACATTAAAACATAAATAAAAATGTTTTTTTCAGAAATAACTTGGGACAGGTGTAACCTTTGGAAATTTTTGAAAAAAAGTTTTTTTTGCAGGTTCTAATAAAATAATTATATAAGTTTTCTGGCCTCAGCCCGTAATAATTTATAACGAAAAATAAATTGCAAACTTGTCTAATTTCATAAATAACAAAAAAGCCAAAGTTAAAAAAATAATGATTTTCCTAATTTTATTTAGATTTTATTCTTTTAAATTATTTTTGATCTGGAAGTATTGATATGAATTAAAATATTTTTGCTTTAATTTTAAATTATTAATAGGTATATTAGAAAGTTTTTAATATAAATTTTTTTTGAACTGGTGTTATTTGGGCATACCATTTTTAGGATAAGGTCACAAGAATTGAAGTGGAAAAGTCTAAAACAATGGGTGATACTTGACGACAAGTATATGGCTGGTATAATAAAAAATTTTCTCTGTTTTTCCTCTAAATCTTCTACTTAGTCATATATACATCCTAACTTAATATTAAAATTGATTTAGTTTTTAATTATTAACTAATTATTTAATATTCAAAAAAAGTAAAAAAGGGTTTTTTGGACCTTTATCCCTTAATATCTATATTATCATAAAAGTTAATTAAGTTCAAATTTCATTTCTGATCTAATTATAACCCATTTAATCCTCATATTAATTTTTATAAAAATTGAAATATTAAGCCAACCTTTCCTCTTTGATTTGCTATGGAATGACCCAAAATCAGGATTTAGGACAAAATAATTGTAGTAATTATGTATTTTTTTTTATCTTAAATTTGATTTTTTACTCAAATGTCAAGGATTATGTTTTATTGTTATATTTTTAAAAAAAAGATATCAATATATGTTACGTTAATAATAAAAAAATAAATATTTCATTCTTTGAAATTATAATATTTAATAAAAAAGATATTATATACATAAAATTGTGTGCCCAATATTATAAAGAAATTAAGTATACACTTATGAAAGAAATTCAATTGGTCATTTATCAATAACAATATTACTGAGCCTTGAGATTTAGCTACTATGTTCATGTGAACTATAAGCACAATCTTCAAGTTTGGGAAATATTTTTTTAACTTAAATTTTTTTTTAAATTGGCTAAATGGAGTCAATTAACAACACTTATATTTTTAGATGTTGTATAAAATTTTAATGATTAGAATAAAATATTTTAATTTATATAATTATTCTTTGGGCTAGACCTAAAATAAATAATTTTGATTAATGAATATGAATAACATTGTTTACAAAATTTAAACCAAACATGTATAATGAGAATATTTGTCAAATAATAGCCTCTTCACAATTCAATCACATTTTTCAAAATTATTCTAAACTAAATGAAATTGAGCATAATTTTTTGTTTTTAAACTGCATTAATAGTTTTAAAAAAATGCCCTAATTATAATGATTAGATCAAGCTAAGTTACTCCACTGATGTAGTCAATGTAAAATAATATTGTAATTAATTCAAGTCATATTATGTACAATGCCTTTTTTGTTGCATAAAACAACATAGCTACACTTGGACTCTCTTATTTTTGATATATCACTTAAATTGTAAATTTTTATGGTATATTTTACTGATGAATTTAGAAAGACAATATTATAAATAATCAAACTTTTTAATCCTCCCTCATCATCAGAATTGAATGATGGCTCAAAATCAGAATTAGATGTAGTGGATCCATCAGAAAATGAAGAATTATTCAATTTTGTACCATTTTTCTTGTGTTGAGGTGAAATATGTAATTTATCATTTTTAAGTAATGCTAGTCTTTCTGTTTCTTTCATTTTACCAACTTTTCGCAATCGTTTTTCAATATCAAACCTTATAAAATGTTAAATAATATTAGAGACTGAAAAGAACATTAAAAAGTGATAAAAATACAAATTATCAAAAAATTTCAACTATAATAAATTTGAAAATTTTATAAATTTGGAGTTCAAGAAAACCTTGCTTTTAGAACTTCTCGCTTTTCTAGCCGATTAAATATCTCTTGTTCACGTTCTTTTTCAGTCATTTGTTCCAATCGTAATCTATCTTCTTCATCACCAATTAGATTCTCATCATATCCATCATTAAATTCTTCCTCATCACTACTACTATCACTTATATCTAACCATATATTAAAAAATAATAAATAAATATAATATTGTGTCTTCTTTAATGAATATGAAGTAATACTTACTATGCCTTTATTTTACAATGTAAATTTAGAAAAATATTCTCAGATTTTGTAATAAATAATGTATTTAACTTCTTTTAATTTGAAGCTTTTGCCTTTTCTTTTTAACTTTTGATAGGTTGCGTTTTTCCTTTCCCCACTATTTTTTTTTATGTAGTCAAATAAATAAATAATCATATACTTCTTCACTCTCAGTGGTAGATGTTTCAGAATCTTGGGGTGATCTTATAATTTTACGCTGGTACAAAATAGGTTAATAATATAGTTATAAATTACCTTTTCAGATTCGTTTTTCATTGCAATGGATGGTGTTTACCGATGTTTTAAACGTTATTCATCTTTTCTCAGAAAACCTTTAAAACTCACATTTTAAAATTTAAAATATGACAGGCATCATTACACGTCATTTTTCTGTTCAGAAATTTGTTACTTGAATATCTTTCTAGCTTTAATTTATGAATAAATTTTCTTTTATCTTTATAATTTTTATTTATACTGGTAAAATTTATTCTCATATCTATCCAAAACTATTTGAAATTAATATTCGAAAGATCGACATTATTTGGTATATTGATGAAGAATTGTATATTATATGCAAAACATTGATTTTAAATAATAATTGTACTTATACATCATTTATGAACATGACTTTATACCATGTAAAGAGTTGTAATATTTTAAAACATAAAAATATCGTAATGATTCCTTTAAACAAGAAGGAAAATCATGATTATAACAAAAATATATCAAAATGCTGTAATATGCATCAAGAATCAGAGAATGAAGTGAGTATTTCCAAAGTTACCTCAAACATTTTGTTAAGCAAAATTTGTAATCATTCAGCCATTAGACTTTATATAGAAAAGTTAAATCTCATTGAAGGATTTATATTAAAACAAAGTATTTTTGATATATACCAAAAACCAGGAAAACATTTGAATATTCCACTAATCTCCTCAAAATTATCTATCATTTTGGATATGGGTGAAGAGTATCAGGTATAATAACTCAAATTAAATATAAATTATTTATTTGAAAAATTAACTGATCACTTTAATTTAGCTTGAAATGAAAATAGCTTATATTTTATTGATAAAAAAAGTTTGATAATTTTTTAATATAATTTTTCAAACAAAAATATATATTCTTAATAGATATTCTACTCACTTTTGCAATTTTCTAAGCCTGTTCCTGCAAGAATGGTTTTTGATAAATATATAGATCAATTTACCAACAAATCTAAATGGACCACAATAAATATTATAAACAATACCTGCAATATAAGTCAAATAAATACTATGCTGCACCAAGATTGTCAAACATTTCAAAACCCTAAAAAGTTTATTCTTTTTTTTTAATGAATAAGTGGTTCCAGCATACTATTTTCTTGTGTTTAATTTGTTTAGTTTGAAAATGAATTAAAAACAAATATCCTTATATTTAGTTCTAGATATCAGCAAGACATTATTATTTTTTAAAAGTTTAGCCTAGTTTATAATAATTTTAGTCCAGCCCAAGATTTTTACTCAAATTGCCTCAACCTTTTTTTTAAATCAAATATTTTTATGCAAAGTAAAAAATCTTTTGTAAGTTAAAAAGAATTGTGGGCAGAAAAATGTTGCTTAGCTTGTCTTAATATTTTAAACCCAGACATATGAGCTGGGTTTTGGGTCATGTTATGCGGGTCCTTGTTTAGTGCTGTGCTTGGCTATCCAAAAATGGATACATTTAATAAATTTAATATTTGATTTTTTTCAAAATAACTGCTGATATCTTAACATTTTATCCATATCATTGGCTGATTATAAAAAATATTTGCTTATATAAAGATTGAACTACCCAAAATTTGTTTATTTTTTAACCTTATTTGATGATATTTAACATTTATTTTGGGCTAAATATGCCACCTGGGGGGGGGGGATTTTTTTAAATGATTGATATAAAAAAAATTTGTTTTATATAATTTTGTCGAGGTTCTATATAAAATACTATTTTTTAATATTAAATTGCTTTGATTTCAGCTCTTATCACCAGGGTTCTGGACTCGAATTTGCTTTCTGGATTTTTAAACTCATTAGCTAAAATTTGATATCAAAAACTTAATCAAAAAATCGATTTTCTAAAAGAGGTCTAACCTGCCCCATTAAGATAAAGTGAAATTATGTTGAATCATTTTCAAATAATTTATTATTATTATTTATTTATTAAAATAATAAGTTAAAAATGATATAAATTATTTTTACAGTGAATGTTAGAAAACAAAGTAATATAATTTTTTGAAAAACTGATGCCTCTGTTATTTTTACTAAATTTTTTCAGACCTTATTTTTCTGGAGAGTAAACCAGAACCAGTGTTTAGAGATTATTCACTAAACAAGAACCCAAACCCATTTTTTTCGAAGAAGGGTTCACAGCCCTGATTTACACATTGAATTTTTTTAGTTTATTTTTCACAATATAGACATGACTTATATAAAGTTGTCAATATTACCAGTATCATCAACAAATCATTGACCAATAAGATTAGAATTACATTAACCTGGGATTTCTATCAGCCCAATAAAACAAAATTTTTTATCCTCCAAGATGTAGCCCTTGTAGGGAGGTATATATAAAATCTTAATATGATTATATTAATATTTTTATATATTTTAAACACTCATATAAGTTGTACATTTTTAAAAGATAATGCATAGTGAATTTATTTAAAAAATATATTAATAGATGTCATTGTAATGGGATGGCCTCAACCTGTAATACATCTATTTTTCCATACCAATGCAATTGCCTTAAATCTCATCTTAAATACTCAAATCCTTACAAGGTATGATATAATTAGTATATATAATACTTCATTTTTGTTTTGCTTTTCTGCAGTGCGAAATATCACATAATAATGCTACAATAATGGCAGATGAAAATGTTAATAAGTTTGATTTCGACGAGTCATTCACTATTCCCTTTTCCAAATATACTGATGCTAATGAAACAACTTTACGTCAGTTTGGTATTTTTGGACATACTTTCCGTGGTAATTATACCAGGAATTTAAATGTAAATGATATTAAAATTAATTAATTTTTTTATTAAAATCTAATATGAAAATTATAATGACATCTGATATATTTAATAAATAAGAAGGAATAATTCTCTCTGTGATTATTTTTTTTTCTTTTCAGACTACATCCTATTACATGTCTCATAGTAACTCATCCGATTATCAAAGTAAATTCAACGATTCAAACTTTAATTTTAATAGCATTACATTTGGGTGGAATGAAATTCTAGATGCTATTTACCTAAATAATAAATCACGCATCTATTCATACAATTTATCGCGGATCAACCTTAATGTTATTAATAAATCTTCGTCATCGTCGTATTCAATTTTGATGTATGCTAATGCACCATTAAATCAAACGGCATATTTTACGATAAATTCCCACATATTAAATTACCAAAATTTTACAAACCCGGAAGTCCATACTAACGGACAAGTTTTAACGACGAATATGGCACTGGGGGATGCCGAAAATTGGCCATTAACGGACAGACCACCCCTCTTTTCTACTATGGATCATGTTCATAAAAGATATACGTCATTGTCGTTTGGGAGTATGAATATATCTCGGTTATCACCTATTCTAAACGTATCACCTCTAAAAACGGAACCTATATTAAAAGTTGTGCCTTTTCACACGGTGGAAAATTTATATGATGCTAATGATAACTCTCCGACACAGAATTTCCTGTCAACAATTACATCTTTATCTTTGAAATGGAAGCAGTTTTATAATTTTACACCTAATTATACTTTTAATGAATCGAAATTTTTTTTTGCCACTCATAATATCTATCATCAAACTAATAACGAGACAATGACAAATAGGTCATCTTTTCATATTGTCGAAAATTTTTTGATCGACAAAGGTCAATTAAACCCTACATTGGATCTGGTTAATATCGGAGAAAATTTAACTCGCTCTAGGACTATTTCGACTTGTCCCTACCAAGAAATTTTAATGCACCTTGTTGAATTTAATTATTTAGGAGAGAAGGAATTGTGCGATATAATTAGTCAAAGTGATGACAATTAATTATACACCTTTTTAATGTTATTTTTTCTCTCTTTCCAGATAACAATAACTCTAGTTTTATACGAGATATTAAATATATTTGTTTACTTAGTGGTGGCATAAATAGGCTGTACAAAGATCAAAGGTATATTAAATAACTTATATTTAGTCATTTATATATATACATTATATTAGAGTATATATTCGAGGTTTGCAATGTCGCTAACAAATTTAAGAATTATTTTTAAAACAACGGGCGGGTTAATTTGAAATATTTTTCGGGCGAAATCTTTAGATAAATTGGTAAGCGCGAGTATGAATCATTATTAATAAAACCATGGACTAGCGGGTTATTTTTTAAAACAATCAGCAGTCTGGCGTTCGGGTTAAAACCCTCACATTGCAGACCTCTAGTATAAATACGTAAAGCCCAGTCGATTAGTCGCGGCTCGAGCCTAGTTTCTAGTGTGAAACATGACTCCGAATCGAGTCGATTCACTTTGTAGCCTCACATAGTCTGCCAGCTGATCTTGAAAAGTATTTTTATTGTTTTTTTTATCAAAAAATTTCTAAATTATACTTTTAGTAAGTCATGATATCTGCTAGTGTCCACATTTATAATATTTTTATGAATTATCATGTTTTGAAATGGAACTTATTACATAATTTTTAGACCTTCTCCCAAATTTAAATTAAATATAAAATAAGCCTAACCCTGCATTCACAATTAGCGTGAATTCGCGTCTCGCGAATTTGCGCTAACTCTGAATGTAGTGTAACCAAACCCAGAAACCTGAATTAAAGGAAATGAACAAAATAGTTCAAATGCATATTTGTAAAATAATGCAATCCAACATTTTATATCAGTCATAGAGAAATGATGAGTTCATGATTTTGATATGAAAAAAACATTCAAACAAAATGCCAAAAACATAAATCTTCTTAAAATATTTTATTAGATGATAGTAGCATGCAATATCCTAAGTTACATTCATCTATCACACCCTAAAACCTTCCCTTTAGTTATTTATCCACAGATTACACCACAAGTTTATTACCTGTACTCTTTACATTCAAAAACATAAAATATGGGAGAACGAAATCTTTTAAAATAGTGCTAGACCATAGATTTAGAAATTAAGAGGTCTAATTTATTAAATTAAGAAATTCTTATTTAATTATATTAAAAATAGAAAGTATTGAACCAAAATTAAAATTTTGTATATAATATTTTAAAATAAATTAAATGAAGCTACTGTGAACAATTCGAAACTAACCAATAAAATATATATAATCATTATTATTATGAAATATAAACATAACAATTTTTTTATTTTATCATTATTATAATATACAAAAATTATATAGGAAAAAAATATAAAAATATTTATTTCAAAAAATCATTCGTTAATTTTAAATATTAATGTACTACGAATTTATTGAAAGGCATATTTCGATTTTTTGTGTATCGGCTGCTCAGGAAAATAATCTTTCCCTGACAACTAATAGTGTTTGTTGGCCTAAATCTGGCCATCGTCGATAATTTTGTAAATCTCTAACATTTCCAGACCATTAGCTAAGAACATCCAGTGTTGTTATCTCTTCTATCTATAAATTATATTTAGATATAAAGAATTAATTTTTATATTTACCTTCTCATCTCATTTATATGCTAACTGACATCAAATTAGATTCGTTTTCCTCGAAATCGAATACCCGAGAAGTAGATGCTTCATAACCTTTGAATAAATTTTTAAGACTTTCATAATATCCAGCAGTATTTTTAAAAGTGGGCAAAAAAATCTCTTAGATCCTTGGATCTAGAAAACTAGTTGTCATATGCGATATATTATTGTCGCATTTGTAAAGCATCATCATCTAGGTCTTTTTAAGAGGTTTATTTTGATGGGTTGTATAAATTTTGTCTATATACAAAATTGCCATTCCAAATAGGGGATCTTTTGGTACAAAATTCACAAACCATTTTATAAAAGGGATATAGAATTTGTTCAAGTTTTTCTAAAAACTCGATTCCTCAATATTTAAAGAAAAATTTTCCTCGCCAAAATATTTCTTGCTTAGTATCTTTACAGCCTCTATATGCTAGATAATATTGTCATACATTAAATATTACTTTAATTAATACTAGTTAGCATTATAAATTTACTCTTCCACCTTGTTGAAACATTCAGTGGAACGATTCTCACCGCTAATATTAACAAACTAGCATATATTTTGGACTTCTATGTAATTTACAAAA
This sequence comes from Gordionus sp. m RMFG-2023, assembly GCF_954871325.1. Taxonomy (NCBI): domain Eukaryota; kingdom Metazoa; phylum Nematomorpha; class Gordioida; order Chordodea; family Parachordodidae; genus Gordionus; species Gordionus sp. m RMFG-2023. The sequence continues at coordinate 79,812,374 of NC_088775.1, forward strand.
TTTTCAACCTTTTCTAGTAAATTAGAACAGGTTTTTAGTCCCTTTACAATAATATTTATAATATGTGCAAGCCATCCATGACATAATTTTTTTATATTAGTCATTAAGCTTATTTGAAGCTGCTATATTAGACCCATTGTCTTGGGTAATTGATAATAATTTTTTTTCAATTTTAAAATATTCAATTGATGATAATATAAGGTAAAAAATATCCTCACCTGTGAAAAATGAGGAAACTCTAAAATATCAAGTAAAAATTTTTTTGGGATTTAATATGCCTCAATAAAATGAACAGTTATATAATGCAAGATTCGAATTTTAAATTCATATATCACTTGTTAGGGATAATTGATCTTTTAAGATTTTGATTATGTTATTTTTCGCACTATTGAATATATTGATATATTTTCTTCCAGTTTGCCTGCAGAAATACCGGTACAGCCCTAAAAATTTATTTATATTTTTAGCAAATTTACGAAGACACGGGAAATCCTTATATTCTGAATCATTATCCATATTTACAAGCAAGGAAATTATCTGTCAGTCAAAATTTGCATACTAATAGTCTAATCATGATGCTTAATAAATAATAATGCATCATTCAATATTTTAATAGACCGAAACATTTTAAAAACATGTTCAAAATATGCTAAAAAAAATTTCTGTAGGGCAAACTGCAACAAAATATACATCCAATATATTAAATTGGGCTAAATATAATGTAATCAACAACTTTAAATGCGTGACCAATTAAAATTAAAAGTAGATAAAATGGATATAAGAAAATTCGATTTCAACGGCTCTATTTTAAAAACAGTTTATCTAATATTTTAGAAAAAATATTATGCAAGTCTGGAGATTTTGCTCAGATAGCAGAAAGGTTTAGACATCTATCAACGAAATCTATAGGCATTGCATAACATTTTTTGGCTAAAATATTGAGTTAGCCGTTTTTAAAAATCGAGCCTTTTAACACTTTATAATACAAAATAACAGTTCATTTTATTATATGCGAATTGGGTAACAGAAGATTTTATTGCTTGTTAATTTATGGTTTCCTCACGCATACAGAGAAGTGAGAATTCAAACTTTCGAACTTCTATTATTTTTAATAAAGAATTTAAAATTGGGGGAAAAAATATGTCGTTAATTGCACACATGACATGGGCACAAATTTTATAGTCGCATCCCTATTTTTTAAATGAATAATTATCAATAAAAAAATATAAATTTTTGATATATATCCATCCGATATGCCTGCCTTGCGCATTATAATAAATATTATTGGGAAAGAGAAACTAGAGAGCTTCTATAGTGAACTTGAGAAAGTTGAAAGTTTTGTAGAGAAATTACACAAAAGTCCAAAATTATGCAGGAATTCGTTATTATTAATACTAGGCAATAAATATTTAGGTGATGAAAGCTTTCCTTAAAAACTGAGGAATCAGAGATTTTTAAATGAATTTGAACTGTTCCTAATTCCTTTTTTTTCAAAATCACGTGTGAAATTAGTTGAGAAACATCTCTTTACGATTGGGATGGTAGTATATTATGCTGATAAAATACATCGAGGCTTTGATAGGCATGGAACTTATCACCAAACTGATCAATAAGGCTTTGTGGGTCATTGATTTATAAATGCAATATTTATTTTTCACATATGACATACTTTGAAAACTTACTTTGGTAAATTTCTGGATCCTCACATTAAAAAAAAAATTTCTGCCAAGTTTCATTAAATACAACAGGATATTATGAAAAACTTAAAAATTTATTCATTAGGTTTATAGCAGATATTTTCAGGCATCCGATTTCAACAAATTTAATGTCCGTGAAGTGAGAAGGTATCTATAAAAGTTAATTTTAATTCAATACTTCTTTTAAAATATATGAAATAAATATTTGTTAGTCCTTTAAACCCCTCTTATTCTAAATCAGGAAAGAGGATATGCAATAAGCTTGTAGTATAAATCTGTAAATAAATAATAAAGGCTTTAGGGTGTGATAGTCAAATATAACCTAGTATATTTCGAGACTATCTAAGCACAAATTATTGTTTTTATGGTATAGTTAGTAGATAGTTTTAGAGAAATTTATTTCAAAGATAATCAAAGTTTTGGGTATTTTTAATTCTCCATGACTGATATATTTTAGATTGCATTATGAGACAAATATGCATTTGAACTATTTTGTTTTTCTTCTCTATTTCCTATTTCTGGGTTTTGGTTAGTCTAATTTTATATTTAACTTATAAAACATTGTAGAAAATCTGGAAACTCTAATAAGATCCAATTCAAAACATGATAATTTCAAAAAAAAAATTAGCTTCGTGAGAAAGGGTTATCTTTAGGTTTTAGAAGGCATTCATTCCAAAAAACAACCAAAGTTTAATTTTGGAATTTTTCGAGAAGAAAATATATAAATATAACTTTAGCAAATATCATTGCTAAGAACAAGTATAATTTAGAAATTTTAAAAAAAAAAACCTTTTCAAACACTTTAATAAACAGACACTTAAGTAGATGCAATAACTAACTATAACAATTTTTTTTATTTATCTCTAATCTAACTTTAAAAAAAGACGATTAAATCAGCCTGCCTTGATTTTACTAAACGAACCGACAAAGTGGTCTGTTCCTTAGGCTGTGAACGTTGTTTTTACGACTCCAACTCGAGTTGAATCATAAAATCTAGACTAACTACTTTTTTTTTATAATCTAATAAAGTTAATATATAAACTAGACTTATAATATTGAGATTTTTATTTAGTATTACTCTAAATTGGCCGCCCTGATATTTGGGCATAATAAAAAATTATTATTAAGATAGCAAAAATGATTCTTTTTAATATATTATATTGTATTTTGGACAAATAATGGGAAAAATGTGTAAATCTTTTATTACTATTTTTAAAAATTTGGACGTGGCCTAAATATCTATCTAAATATATCGAAAATAGCCTATAATAAATCTTGAAATATATCTTATTAGAAGCTTCCTAAGCTTGTCTTAAGTGCTTAAAACGTATATTCGACATTTATTGTTCAGGCATTTAAAAATATATCCTAGTTCTACGTTTTGTCATTAAATTTTATTGATTGATAATTTTAAAAACAAAATACGTTAGAAGAATTTTCATTAGGCCGCAGCATAAAAATAACTTAGTGTTTGATATAAAACATTTTTTAAAAAAAATATCTTTTAAACAAATCATAAATAATCAAATTGCAATGAAATTGTTATGCCCGATCTCCCTTTTTATTTTTTTTTAGGTTCAGATTCAAGCCAAATCGTTAAAAAGGTTTCGGGTTTTTTACCAAAAAAAGAGTTAACCCAGGTTCTAGATTGGTTCTATTTTAATAATCTCCATCCAAAGAATTATCGACTCAATAAAATCATTTATATGCATTACTAAATTATGTCTAGTCTACCCTGCAATAAATTTTAGTACTATATTTTTATTATAAAAAAGTATAATTTTTACTTTTATTTATATAGACGTGATGGAAACTTATCTAAACGCATAATCAATTTGCCAATCTCTTTAGTTAATCAAAACATGCAAAAATATATAATTATTCGCAATGATGGTGTTAATACATATAAATTTAAGTTACAGGAAAATGGTTAGATCGTTTATTTAATTTTTTTTAAATATACTATATCGTTACTTAATTATTAATAAAAAAATCATTTTAAAGTCGAGCTATTTTGGGAAAAAAACATCATATCCGGTTCAAAATATATCGGATATTAGATCCGGTCACTATCTTAAGTATTGAAGTCTAAAATTCTAGCTTCTTAAAACTCGTTTCTATATATTTTTAATCCAGATAATTATTTTTTAAATGCCTTACCTCCATCAAAAATGGAGTTAGAACTATAAAAAAACAAGCAAAGATATTTTTACTTTCTTCACCCTTATATTTAAAATGATTATTTTTGTTTATTTGTTTAGATTCATCAAATAATACATGCTTTACTGGATTACCACTTCACCCTGTTGGATTCTTAGTTTGTGATAATAATATCACTGCTCAATATACCTATTTAGAAATGGGTACAATGTTTTCTTCAGCTGATTCGGAGATAATTGATAGCAACGATAAACACATATGGTTCTTCGTAGTTATCTCATTTTTGGCATTTTTAGCTCTTTTGATTATGTTCTTAATGTTTGTTCGGAGGTATAAATATAGGATAGTCGAATGGTATCCAGAAAAGGTTGGATATTCCCATATTTTAAGGAAAACTCAAGCACTATCGGATGAACCTCAAGTTTTATATTAATTATATTGATAATTTATTCCATTTGTGGCAATACCCCCCCCCCCCTCAACATTGATTTAAAAAAATTTCTAGGCAGGCTCAGGCTTTTTAACTTTTATATAATATAAATGCGTTATTGCAATTTTTCAAATTGAAAATTTTAGGCCTAGCCGAGGTTTAAAACTCAATAAGAACTTAATATAATCTTTTTTAATATCACAAAAGATAGATATCATTTAAAATTTCCTTAATTTAATAGCCATATGGGCCTCCCGATGCGTTTTCTTAAAGAAATTTTAAATATTTAGTATTTATACCAAACTCTTATTTTTTAGTCATCAAGAATGTATGATCCCACGCAACCTAAATATAGAAATATAAGACATCTTTATGCCATCCCAGAAACTCATATCTAATTGCAAGTTAAATGTGGTAAAAAAATCACAAACGGAATTTCAATATAACTTAGAATCAAATGAGAATCCTCCCTCCCCCTGAAAATGTGCCGAATTATTATTAACATAACAAGAATAGAAGTAAAAATTATAAGAAACATTGGTTTTAAAATTTTCAATAATCCCATTTTAGGAAAAAGCTAACTTATAAATTCTAAATTGGATTTAAAAAAAATTTAATAAAGTTTCCTGTAAGCCTAAGTTTATAAAAAAAATAATTTATTTCACCATTTTTTGTAAATGTACCATAATATAACAAATGTCGCATTAGTCATATATGGTAGTCAATTATTTACTACGTCATATTTATTCTCCATTGTAAAAAGTATTTAAAAGTGGTTCATTATTTATATATATATCTCGATTTTTAACAAGCCTTATTTTCTGTTTGATAACAAAAAATTTAATATAATTTTAGACATTTATTTATTAAATCTTTATTAACCCGTTTTTGCCCAGGTTAATTTTTTTTTATTATATCGATTTATCGATAAAAATTTTTAGGTTATCCTCCCATCTCCATGTAATAAATAAAAAAAGTAAATATTCTTTTTTTTAAATAAATTTTAATTTATTCAAATACTCTAACATAAAATGTAAAACTATCAACATAAAATGTGTTTAAAACAACATGGAGATTTAACATATATTTTTTTAAAGATAATTCACATCGATTTGACCCCCTGATACAATACTGTCATTCTATGTCACTCAGATCATTTAAAGATTTTGGCCAAAGGCGTCTTTTTATTTCAAAAAATAAAATATAATTGCAAAGTTTATGATAAAAAAAATCAAAATATTCTACATAACATAAATTTGTAATTGCTTCTGACGAAAGAGAGAATTGAGGATATTGTGGAATTAAATCATTTGTGTTACGGTTTATAAGTAGTGGCTAGTTTTTTTGTTTTGGGTAATATAATAGATTTCATCAAAACTCATTCTTTAATTCAACCTATATGGTTCCCTGATATTGTAACTTCCTAAACGAGAATTATCTATTATATAATTCATCTTCCCTATTTTCCTTAGCCTTACTAAGATTTCAATCACCAGGTGATGACTCAAAATAAGTTGATAGGTTTTGGTCATCCTTATTTTCCAATATTACAAACAATTCTTCAATACAATAGTGGCATGTTATGTAAATAATTCTTATATATTATTTAATTATTTATGGGATTTCTACTATATATCTAACAATATCCTAAAATTTAAAAATTATACAATATTGTAAGAAATTTTAAAAATAATTAATACTTGTTTGAGTTCCCAGTGTTCCAATATCTAATTATGAACAAAATTAATTATTTAGAATTACTGCTATATATATAATTAAAAAATATCTTAACAATATAAAAAATATTTAAATGTGGAAATGCTTAAAAACTTAGATATTTTTTTTAACAAAATGGAATTTCAGGAATTAAATAAAATTGGTATAAAAAAGATAAGTTGACAAGATGGAAAAAAATTAAATAAATGTTCCTATATCTGAACATCATGCAAAAACGGGTTGAGGATATTATTTTAAAACCAATCATTTATTTTGCCCATGATTTTAATCAAGTATACTGCAATATCTAATCTACATTCCTTCAAAAATCTCAGTTTTATTTTTTTTATGACACTTTAAACTATTGTATAATGTAACATAATAAAGGCAATATTTTATAATATGACTTGTGCAATTGTTTTTATATCAAATTTATTTGTAGAACTTTTATATGAATATTGTTTTAATATCCATTGTAAATTTTATAGTATTTATAAAAAATTAGCTAAAACCCATTGATGGGACATCATATTATTATTATATCAAATTTGAATTTGAAATAAAAATGTGTAGTTTAGGTGTGTCACACAGTTTCATATCCTTGTCTATTATTTATAATAAAACCATTAATTTCAAATTTTATATAAGCTATTAATGTTGTTAAAAAGCAAGATTTGGGTAAACAACCTGATTAAGATTTTAGCCAAAACAATATTATCAGGCCTAGAGATTTTTCTCATAGATGGCAAAAAGATGGATCTCTTCTCCTTAATTGGGCCATTTTTAAAAATCAACCCAAATCAGGATTTTTAACAATACTAAATTTTATATTTATTTTATACCATCCATGCCAATCAATGATTTTTTTATACAAAAATTTTTATAATACATATGTCAATAAATAAAAATTATTTTACATATTTAAATATTGGTATAATTCTTAAGATAAAAAAAATGCTATAATCAATATTTCAACCATTCACCCATATATGAGCATGTTATAGGTGATATATATCCATTTGTTGAGCATTTATTAAAAGTAGGACATATGCCACATGGCACTGAAAAAAGTCCACTTATTTTATTCTGTGAATTAATAGGGTCTAAATTTTCAATATCCGATAAAATATTAGAAAAGGGGAAAAAAGATTGAGTTGTTTTATATAATTTGATATATTCATTTACCAATTTATCATTTGCTTTTTCACTAATGTTGTTTAAAATAAAAAGTGGTAATAATGATTGTGATACAATAATTTTTTCAACACAATTGTCATAAAATAATGTTTCCATTATCATTTCAATATCATCTAAGCTTAAAGATATTTTTGAAATGCCCAAATCAGTTATATGTTTTAATATCTCTACAGATGAAACATACATTACAAGTGGGTGTATTTTGTTATAAGCTTTCATAAAACTTTTTTTCCTTGAATTTATTTCTTGATATATATATTTCAAGCATTGATTATTTAATATTTCAACAAATTCTGATTCAAAATCTTGATCAGAGTACCAAGACCCTCCTGTCAAAGACTGATCTGGTTCGATTTCATATAACATGTATAATTTTTTCTTAGAGGCTGATATTGCTTTGATTGATTTAACCAATTTCAAGGTTTCCAAATTTTTGACAATCTTGTTTAATTGTGCCAACAATAAATTTGATTTGTATCTAATATCCCGAATCCATATACCTTAAGCAAAGGATGCAAGACAAATAAATTGATTTTAAAGAGTAAATTTAAAATAAAATATTTACATGAATTAAAACAAATTTTAGAAAGAAATAAACCTTTAACAAATTTTTATTTAAAGAAATTTGATTAAATTAAAATGTCATTAAAGAAAGAAATATAACCTTTATTTCCAGAATCTTTAATAATCTGATAAACAAGCTTTTCATCTGATTCCTCCAATAATTGAGAAGCATTTTTTTCAACATTGTTATATTTGTATATTAATGTGTTATTTGATGATTTCAACAAATTCAACGAGCCATCATTCAGTAATAAATTAATAATATTGACTATATTTTTGGGATCAATGTCAATAAAATTTTTGCGTAGAGTTTTATCAGAAACACCATTAACATTTTTTTTTAGATAATTTATAATTCTTAATTGGGAAATATTATATAAAATCATTAATTTAAAACTTTTCTTTGTCTTGTTGTTCAGTCATAATAAATTATTTATTTCATGATGTTCGTATCGTCCCACAATGTCGAATTGTGTTTATACGTTTGTCACCTTATGAAAGGTGATAGCATAAAAACGTTATTTTTTTTATAATATAAATAAATGCAAGTTTCTTCTAACATTATTTACCTTTAAAATCAAACACTACATTAGTTTCACAGCATATAGAGTTCCTAACAAACATGCAATGGAAGATTTGTATGATTACCCTCTTCTATAACCTTTGAAATCTAAAAATACATTAGTTGCACGGCATATTATATGCTAACAAACTATGGAATAAATGTTATTCTCTTCTAACATTATTTATCTTACTGCATATTATAGATGCCTTAAAAAATCATGCAATTGAAGATTATAAATAATTCTAATTACTTAATAAAGTGTTATTAGTTAATTATCTTCCAATTACATAAACTTTTTACATTTCTTATTTTACAAAGCTATCTTTCAAGATTATGTAATTACTCAAGATAATGCTTGCTATTATTAAGATAATATTTTCACAATTCAATGAAGGATATAAAAATTCATGTAATGACATTATTTTTATATTTTCTACTAAATGATGCACATAATTTACAAATTTTTGACACAAGTTTATAATTTTTTTGTGAAATGAATATTGTAGTGATTTGATAAAATAAAAAATATATATCATTTAATTCCAAGATGTGTCTTTTACATTTCCTAAAATAACAATAATCTATTAATTTGACCTTCTCTTTTGCCTTCTTATAAGTTTTATGTTTTCATTTAATATTTCTCTCGTTTCAAACATATTATGGGCCACATTAAATGCCACTTTAACTTATTTATCTTTTTAATATTCGAAAAGGTGGACCCAAATTGATTTTTTTTTAAATACAGAGTTATTCTTGTAAAAGTTTCAATATAAAGATTTGAAAAAATATTCAATAATATAACAAAAAAAATGTACTAAATAAAATGATATATAAAGGTTATCTAAACTAAGAATTATATCTATTTATCCATATTATTAAAAACCAAAAAATAATCCTCTGTAGGCTATTTATGAAATATAAATAATAGTTTTTTTTAAATTGGTAAATTTTTATTTTTTGACTAAAATAAAATTCTTTGTCAATTATATCTATTTAAAAAAAATAACATCATTAGTTGACGGTGATTAACAAAAATTTCTTTTTAACAATTTTAAATCATAGGAAATCCCGAAAGATGGTTTGTAGAATATGACAAGTCTGTCCTTAATAAAGGATTTTGCATTCCTATTATATTGCAGGCCAAAAAATAATTATAGTAAAAAAAGTTAATATTAAAGCGCTAATAGTAATAATTTTAATGCTCATTTTCAATTTTGTATGCTATTTAATATAAATAATTTTTTCATATAATTATATCTAAAGGGGAAAAATATAATTAAAAAATTTCAATAATTATAAGCTCAAGTATGAAAGAAAAATAATATATTAGAGTCGCCTGTCCATGTGAGTTATTTTTATCAAAGACTGATTTAAGAATAGTACTAATTCTTCTTTTTCATTGCTTCCATATTATTTTTTGGTTTTAAACTTTACATACTAAATTTTGGTAATTTAGTTAGTAAAATATAATAAAGCCAAATTAAAAATATAACATTCATATATATAAAATATAGTGGTACACTATAATAAATTATGATATATTTTACAAATGAGGTAATTTTTGGAATTGACACAATTATTTAATATTATAATCCAAAAGTGGAAATTATTTATGAATTCTGAAAGAACCATTTTTTTAAAACTATTCAGAATAAGAAACACATTTATTTCATGTTAAAAATTGATCTAAATACACCATTAAATAAATGACGCTAGTTTATATCCTCAAGCATAGAAATATTCTATATTGTGTCACTAAATTTAATATGCATAAATATTCATATTTCAGACATAAATGCAGAAAAAATTAAATATTTTTAATCATCGTAATTTACTGTTAATAAATATATGATATTTTTAAAACTGACCTTTTATTAATATTAATATGGTGCTGAAAGTTAACAAAAGTAAAAATTGCGTTTATTAGGTTTATTATATTTTTACATTAATCTAATAAAACTTAAAAAAAACTATTATCAAAAATAAGGTATAATATATATATCTTTCATATTAAATACAAATTTGATTAAACAAAATAAAAAGTATCAAAATATATTACAAAATTATTTAAACAAAAGTAAGGTTATAAGCTAAAATAATCGTAAGTTTTCATCAAAATATTAAATAAGGTTATATTCAAATAATATCAATTAATGAATGTCAATGCAAATTTAAATATAAAAAATCAATTCTATTATTTAACAATTAAAGATAGTTCTTATCTATATTATAAATTTCCGATGTCCTCACTACGTCATCGTGACGTCATGTCATCGCTACGTCATGTCATCGTTACGTCATGTCATCGGTACGTATTTATTTATTTATTTTTTATTTGTTGATTTTTTTATAAACAGATGTTCATACCAAATTTGAATTCCTGAAATCAGAAGAAGTAATTTATTTGTTGATTTTTTATGATCATATCTATTTTTAGAGACTATCATTTTCCTTGACTGAAATCGGAGTGCCAGATACCAATTTTTAGAGATTATCATTTTATTTGAATTCCTGAAATCAGAAGAAGTAATTTATTTGTTTATTTTTTATGATCATATCTATTTTTAGAGACTATCATTTTCCTTGAATTCCTGAAATCATAGTGCCAGTTATTTAAAAAAATTCTCTAAATAAGGGCACTCATCCTTTTTTAAAAAAAGAAAAGATATATACTCAAATAAGTATATTAAATTAAGTTAATTATACTAATTATTTTATCTACTAGGCTATACCAAATTTGAATTCCTGAAATCAGAAGAAGTAATTTATTTGTTGATTTTTTATGATCATATCTATTTTTAGAGACTATCATTTTCCTTGACTGAAATCGGAGTGCCAAGATACCAATTTTTAGAGATTATCATTTTATTTGAATTCCTGAAATCAGGAGAAGTAATTTATTTGTTATTTTTTATGATCATATCTATTTTTAGAGACTATCATTTTCCTTGAATTCCTGAAATCGGAGTGCCAGTTATTTAAAAAAATTCTCTAAATAAGGGCATTAAATAGACTTAATCAAAGTTTCCTTTTGAAAAAGTAAGATTATTAAATTAAGTTAAATTCTTTTTTTAAAAAAGAAAAGATATATACTCAAATAAGAATATTAAATTAAGTTAATTATACTAATTATTTTATCTACTAGGCTTGAGAAATTTTTTTATAAATTATAAGGTCTTGAACGCGTGGAAATTTTTTCCAAATATTATGAGCTTGGACCTGGCTTGAAATTTTTTAATGTTAAATGTTAGTCTTATGTAACCAGTAATATATTTACAAAGAATTTTGGTATTGGGTACAAGCTCATTTAATATAATTTGACTCAAATAATAGTTTCCACTCTCAGTCCTAATGGGTTGGACTCAATGACATTGCTTGGACTTGACCTAAATGGGGAGTAGGGGTTTAAAAATTATATAAATTGGATATGATTTTTAAATAAAAGGTAACATCTTTCTTAAAAAAACGAATAAAATTCTCATTCTCCGTCATTTTTGACGGGCTATCTACTAATTTAGTAAAAAAAATAGAGAGTTTTTTCGATAAATTATTATAGAATTTTTTTAAAGCTGATATTAACATTTTCTTACCTCGAAGTGCTAAAAAAATCTGATTTATGAATATTATTCCAAATGAGAGGAATAGTGTGTTACTGATCATGCAAGCAGCCAAACTGTTGCTAAATCCTAGACTCCTAGATCTGAAGATGAACTCCTTAATCGTTTGTGTTATCTTTTTCTATGGTAAATTAAATTTTGGTAGACACCATTATTATAATAATGACTTACTGCTTTCATAATCTTCTTCACTATAAATGAAGTATCTGCACACCTATTGCATGTATAAATTTAGATTAGTGATTTAGATTAGTCATCTGCATCGGGCCTAATTTTTCAAGCCCGGCCCGAAATTTTTTTTATAAAGTTTTGCCCGGCCCGAATTTATTTAAATATAGAAATTAATTCTTAGAATTACTCAACATAAACGATATATATATGGCGTCTACTTTCTATAAATAAAATCATATATTTTTATTTTACATAAAAAATTCAACATGAAATTGATAAATTTAGATATATTTTAAAAAGATTTAAGCCCGACCCGGCCTGGCCCGAATTTTCTTAAATAATATTAGGCCCGGCACAGACTGAAATCCGTTCGGGCCGGGTACGGGCCGCGCCTACTTTTGCAGATCTCTAATTTAGATAAACTTTTAAGTTATGTTTTTGAAATCATATATGACAAATTTGATACAATTTTTATGTTGCGTTGTTGCATTCTAATTTTTATTTTTTATAATCTAATTTTACTTGTTGTATTTCATAACCTTACTTTTTAATATTTTAATCTTATTTTTGTTTTTCGTTTTTTTAATATTGTATTCTAATTTGGATTTATAAAATATGTATATAAACGAAGTGTGAAATGGAAAAGATAGACATAATAAAGTTAATAATAAAAATACGTTTTTGTTTAATAGCACATATCATGTTTCTTTGCATGGTGCTCCATAATAGGTAAAAGAATCTCACCTTATGGAAATTAAATGTTTTTCTTTAAAAAATAAAAAAAAAATTTCCCCTATATATACAAGAAGATTGAAAAGTAAATTCATTTTTTTATATTATGTTCTCGTTCAAGTTAATTAATATCGCCTACAATATTTCAATTTATGACATCCTGTTCGACTTAACTTATAATTGTGATGTAAATTATTCGAGAATTAGTGGGACAGAAGACGTTCTGTTCGAATTTATCAATTTGAGAAATATGATTTCTTGCTTCGAATCTTTGAATGGAAAGCATTACATATTTAGCGATAATGATTTTATCCAACTAATTTGTAATTTGTCAAAACATAAATTATTAAAATATCATATGTTATAATTTCTTAATGATATGTCCTATTAATAAAAAATGGAGATAAAACCAGAGTTTATACATAAGATTTCTAAGTTAGTGGGACCTCTTACCTAAATTTATTTAGACAGAATATTAAATTATTTTTCGACCAGTACATTATCGGACTCTATTAAAATAAATAGTTTATAATTTATCAGACGAAGTTTTTGACGATATTAAAGCAATTTGTTCTGATACCGACATTATAGATCTTAAAATTGTGATTAAAAAGTTAACCTATCTTTTACCGGTGCAAGATAAGAACATTTTTATTAATAAATTTAATCTTCTTCAACAAAACTCATCAGAGAGTTTTATGCTGTGATTATCGAAACTTCATAAAAAATGTAATTTTTTGGACGACAGTAGATTAAAAGAAAAACTACGTACTTCTACTTTAAATTATAAGATAAAATATAAATTCTCTAAAAACTTTGACTTAACATTAAACCAGATGGTTGAATTAGGGGTGAAACTGCACTCTAGTAATATTAAGTCAGAGGATAATAATATAAGTTATATAAATAATGATAAAAAGTCCGATAAAGAGAAAAACTTTTACGATAAAAATAGAAACGACAATAATTATTTTAGACCTAATAATAATTTTAGAAATGATAATAATACATCACCAAAAATTATGGTTATCACGCGGAATCAAGATCTCGCTGGGAGTGGTCAACCCCCTATCGACCTACTCACTCCCGATAACTCATTATCCGTGGCTCCTCCACCGGATAATACAGCTGCGCTCACGCAAGCTATCTTGACCATATCGCAACAAATGCAGAATATGTCTACACGCATGCAAGCTATGGAAGAAGCCCATCGTGAAAGATCGCCATCAAGGAGCGCCATGACGTCAACGCCATATGTCCCTCCTAGGAGTAGACATGCATCACCTGTGCCAGTCCCACCGAGCCTGCCGCCAAGACCTCCGCCTATACCACTCACTATCGAAGAAAAAGTGGCCAAATTGCAAAGAAATTGGGCAGGAGTATGCACCGACCTGCTGGAACCCCGCTGCAAAGCTAGCGAACGCGACAGGCACGAGCTAAAGCATATAAAAGAGGTGGTCGACCAGATAACAATCAACACAGAACCAGGGATCGTGGACTCAATGACAAAAAGAGTCAGGATCTTAGGCTTGGCCATCCATTGGGGTTGGGATACTGCCAGACTTAACGAAATGTCCTACCAAGAGAAATTCCTGGACTCGGAAGAAATCAAGCTAGCCAGGGACCCCTTTCGAGCAAGGGCCCGTTCAGGGCCCTCAACTTCCTATCAAAGGAGACCCGCCAGGAAGGAGACGACCTCCACCCGGGGTAAGAAAAGCAAATAAGTACCCGGGCCACAATACAAATTCCTTATCTTTTCCTTCTTCTTCTTCTTCTTCTCCTTCTTCCCCTCCCCCTAATACCCAAAGGCCCTTTTCAGGGCCACCCATTCATGATCTAACGGAAGTCACGAATCCGGACAACGGTCCTCCGGTCCGAAGAGCAGAGATAGTGCAATTCCCAGACTGGCTGAAAAGGGTAAATCTTTACCTAAGGGAATTGAGGCACCAACTGTTCTCTCCTGATGAAGGTATTAGCTCGGACGAAGAAAATAACAATAACAATAATAACATTCCGTCTATTCCCGAGCCAATACCCGCCGGTCAACCAGCTGCTACGGAGTCCGATACTCCCTCCTTCCAATCGGAAGACTCAGGCATTCCTGAGTGGTGGATCCCAAATGCATCCTCAGCATCTTGGAATTCCAGCAGCAGTGGAGCCTCCGAGGAAACGTCCATCATCTCCGGCCTCGTCGATTCTATCTACAGTGACGGAGACGATACTGGTATGCCCCAGGTGGGGTCAACTGCAGTACCTAACTTACCGGATATTCTCAATGAATAGCCAATGTTAGCGCTCATGTGACCTTCACGGACGAACAACTCCAAGGACGCCCACAACTCGAGATCAGCACCGCCAGGCTAACGTCCGGGCCACTGATGTCGAGCTTCACAAGACGTGTAGCTAACCGAGGATTCAGACCTCGACTAGACCCCTTAAAAATCGCCAACAATTCTGGGCACTACTACACGCATAGACACAGCCACGCAATCTCCAGCCGATACAAAGATATCGTACAGCAAATGCTGGCGGCTGATGTCATAGTGGAAACCGACTCCACACAACTCTGCTCCCCGTTATACGTAATACCTAAAGCTAATGGGAATCCTAGGGTAATCAGTGACTTTTCGGAAACATCCAAGAATTTCCTGCACTACCCGTTCAAACTGAAATCAATCCCGCTAATGTCGGTTAACCTACACAAGGCCAAATTTGCCTGCAAGATTGACATAAAATCAGCCTTCTTCTCAATCCCATTAGCTCACCAAGTCAGAAAATTCTTTGGATTCAAAATCGACAATAAGTATTACGCATACAAGGTATTGCCTATGGGGGCATCGTTCAGCCTATATTGCTTACAGTCAATCATCCTTGACGCTTGTGCAAAAACTGTTAGGAAAGCATTATACAACGTTTACCTTGATGACATCCTAATCTATGGGGAGTCTGAGTTCGACGTCAAATGGTCTACTAGATCCCTCCGATGTACCCTTGAAGGGTGGGGCCTCGAAATATCCATGGAGAAATCGGTCTTAGACCCAACGCCGCTCATAACCTACCTTGGAGTCCCCATCGACCTCAACAACAAAACCATTAGCGCAGATAACAACACCAGACGCAGGCTGGAAAAATGTCTCAATGTCTTTAGACAACACGCCTACCAACACCTCGAAATTGGCAGACTTCTTGCAGCCAAAGTCCTCGGGGTGGTCAATCATTTCGCCTACACCATCACGGGAATGTCAAGGCTCTTCTCACCCTTCTACACCACAATGATGGGCAGCCAAATGACACCGTTAGTGGATACCTTCTTGGCATTCAGGAAGGCCGAAATGATCATCGAGGCTCTCAAACACCCCCTACAGATTCGATACCCAGCATATAACCCAGTCTACACTGATGCATCCGATAGCCACATCGGCATATCCTTCTGGGGATATCAGGACTTGTCCATCTCATACACTGAAGCCGCCTTACTGCTCAATGTCCCCACTCACGCCATCCAGCACATCAACGGTAAAGAAATTCTTGCCGCAGGCGTAGGCGCCCTCCTTGCATTAGATAAAGATGGCCAAGTCCCCATCATCTTGACAGACTCCACAGTTACCTACTATACCCTTAGGAAAGGAGGGTCAAGATCGCCGTCACTCGAGATAATAATAACTTGTCTACTATCCAAACTTGGTCTACCACATTTTACAACCTTGTCCCAGAACATTCGTTGGATCCCTACTGACGAAAACCCTGCTGACGAGCCGTCTAGATCTTGGATGGGAAACAGAGACAATCTCACCCTTTTCGAAGGCGCCCCACTATCAGGACAAATACTCCTCCAGGAAGAGGAAATATCCTTATTCGGTGAGGAAACAGTCCCCTCAATCGGTACAACTCCGTCGTTAATATCCGGACTATCTCTTCAATCCAGCACGATAACATAGGAAATGGAACAAATTAGCATAGCCAGCGATGACCTATTCTAAGGCAAGACAACAAAATCAAAAATTTTCAAACAATAAACGAACACTAAAGAACGATTCATCCGATAATATTTATTACTATAAATACTCATTATAATGTGTTCAATATCATTATTGTTATTTTCTTTGTATATATATTTCCACGAAAAATTTACTTTTCTCTTATATATCACATCACCAAAAATTTGATTTTGTTAAATAAAGCCTTAGGGATACCAAAGCCATAAAGGCCAAGGTATCCAACTATATCCACATTTTCCCTGAAAGGGGAAAAATGTTAAAAGGATATAGTTGCGAAAGAAATAATTATGATAATAGAAATAGAAATGGGAATTACAATAATAATTTTAGATACAATTATGGTAATAATAATTCGTAATACCACGATAATTATAACAATTATAACTACAACAACTATCGCTATATCAATAATAATCAATTGAATTATGGTAGAAATAATACATGGTATGATAATAATCAAAGAAAACAAATCCAATACGGTGACGGAAATCGTAACAATTACCAATCTTATTACAACAATTCAAATAATTATAGAGGTAATGATAATAATCAGAGAAAGCAAATACAATATAACAACAACTCAAATAATTATAGAGGTGGCGACGAAAATAATAGAAAGCAAGTACAATACAACAATGATTACAACATGAATATTGAAGAAATTATTGAAGAGAAAGTGGACTCTACAAAGAACAAAGATGATATGATTTTAATGTCAACAATTTATCTGGTGACATGCTTAATGACAAAGATAACGCATTTATGACTACTTTAAAAGTGAACGATATTGTTACTTGTATGCAAGTTGACACTGGTTCCAAACACACTATTATACCTCATGGTCTGGCTAAAAAACTTGGTATTAGAGATCTTAAGAAATCCGAGTTACAACTCACCGCTTATGACGGGAATTTAATCAAAATCATCGGCACTACTCAAGTTAAAGTGACTTATGATGGTATCTCAAAATATTTACTAGCGGTAGTCGTCGAATCAAGTAAAAATGCCTTGTTGGGACGTACGTGGATCAATGCTTTCAAAAATATTTTAAATAAATTTATAGCAAATGTTGACACTAATTACGAAGATTAAATAAAAAAATTGATTATAGAGTGTGAATCCAAATTGACTAATGGGCCAATCAACAAAGCAAGTGTCAAGTTACATTTAAGAAGAGATGCCCAACCTAAAATTATACCGCCTAGACGTATTCCTTATTCAAAAATTGATCTTGTTAGCAATGAACTTAAGAAATTTATACATGATAAGATAATTGAGCCGGTGAATGATGTCCGATGGGCAAGTCCTGTTACCGCTGTCTACAAAGATGATGGGAGCATTAGGCGTTGTGCTGATTTTAAGGACACTGTAAACCCAGCTCTAGAAGATTTTAGACACCCTCTACCACGAATCAATGATCTAATTGCTAAACTTTCAGAAGGAAAGAAATTTACGAAGATTGACTTTACAAATGCTTTCTTACAGATACCAATTGATAAAAGTTGCAGAAATATTTTAACCATATCTACGCACAAGGGATATTACCAATTTACTAGACTTCCTTTTGGGCTTAAGACCTCATCTGCAATTTTTCAACAGATTATGGATCGAATCTTCGGTGATATGGATGACGTCATATTTTATATTGATGATTTACTTATAACTGCAAAAAACGATGAAGCCCACCTTAACAACATAAAAAAAGTGTTTGATAGAATATCATCGTTTGGGCTAATACCTAACTTTAATAAAAGTGTGTTCTTTAAAAACAAAGTGAGGTTCCTGGGTCATGATTCTGACGCTAAGGGGATTCATGCTAAACACGACAAAATTGAAGCAATAATTAATATGCCAGAACCAAAATCAGCTGCTGAATTATCAACATTTCTGGGAATGGCTGGCTACTATAGAAATTATTTTGAACAATTTTGCGGAAATTGCCGATCCTCTTTATAAGATTGTCAACAAAGAAAAATGGGCTTGGAACCTAGAACACTCTAAAAGTTATAATGATCTCCAGAAGTTGATTAGTCTTCCACCTGCTTTGACATATTTTAACCCTGAATTACCTATAGGGATAGCTACTGACGCATCGAAATGCGGTCTAGGCTCTGTACTATTTCATATTAAAAAAGATGGTAAAGAAAAACCTATAGCTTTCGCGTCGAGAACTTTATTAAAATCTGAAATGAACTATACCAATATTGAGCGTGAGGCTCTCGCCATAATGTTCGCTATAAAGAGATTCCAGGAATATTTAATAGGCACAAAATTTACTATTATTACTGACCATAAGCCTCTAGTTCACATCTTTACCAAGGGTCTTAAGGATTATAGCACCATGTCGTTAAGACTCCAGATGTGGAATTTTACATTAGGAGGATATGATTTTAATATAAAGTATAAAGCCGGTAAATATAATGTTGTTCCTGATTGTCTCTCGAGATTACCACAAGAATGTCGTGATAAAACTATTGAAAATATAACCATAATAAATGAATATGAGAATTTACCTATTAACTTTAATCAAATTCGTGATGAAACTTTGAAAGATATGGAATTAAAACAAGTCATAAGTGATATTAATAACAACAGGCCTATAATGAATAATATTTATAAAAACATTGAATTGGAATTAAGTATAATTAAGGATTGTCTTTACAAAACAACAAAATCATAATTCCGTCTTCTATGAGAAAAAATATACTACAGTCATTACATGAAGGTCACTTGGGAGCAGGAAAAATCAAATCCTTAGCCAAAGATTACATGTGGTGGCCTGGTATAAATAATGATGTAGTTATGGAAGTGAAAAGTTGTGATGATTGTAACATATATCACGATAATCCTATAAAGATACAAAAACCATGGGTTTCGGCAACCAAACCGTTTGAAAGGATACACATAGATTATGCGGGTCCGTTTTTGACAAAAAATTGGTTGATAATAATCGATGCCTACAGCAAATTCCCAATTATTATTCCTGTTAAAAATATTACGACTGATATTACTTTAAAAGAAATCTTTAAAACTATTTCGCTATATGGAATACCTGAAATTATAGTTACTGATAACGGCACTAACTTTACGAGTAACGATTTTGGAAAATTTTGCAACAATTTTGGTATTAAACATGTGCTTACATCTGCTTATCACCAGCAATCCAATGGCCAGGTTGAACGTATGGTTAGAACGTTCAAAACACATATGAAAAGGAATATTAAAATTGACCCAGATATCGCGCTTGGAAAATTTTTATTTAATTACAGAAATACGCGTAATGATACTACAGGTGTTACACCTTCTCAAAGAATGTTTAATCGAGATATTAGAATTAAATGGGACTTATTAAAACCGATGGAGGAGAAGAATAAGATAAACGTTACTTTACCACGTAATAGAACCTTTAACGTAGGAGATTTTGTTTGGTACAAATTACAGGGTGATGATAAATGGTGCAAAGGTACCATCACACATAAAGAAAGTGACATGATGTTCCAAATTAAGACTGAGAAAGGTATTTTGAGGAGACATTTAAATCAAATAAGAATTAGAAACTGTTTTAATACAATTATTAACTATGACTCTAAGGATTCTTTTAAGGAGGGAAGTGTGGACAAAAATATAAAAATTACTGATAAACACTTATTTCTAGACCTGTGCGAATTTAAAAAAAACCTGTTTATTTAAAAGACTATATAACATAAAATATAAAATAAATAGTAAATTGCATAAAGTAAATTAAATATTAAAACGCTTATATTAAAATGCAAAAAAAAAATTTAAACGCTGAAAATGTTATATAACAATCTTATTGATTTATCATTTTTCATTTATTCTTATATCCAATTTGATGAATTATTATTTCTTGATATTCGCAACTTATTTATGATAATAACAATTTTGGTAAATGATGATAATAACAACTGAGTACTACCAAGCAGGCTATGATTTATGGAAACAACTTACGATAAGGATATCAAGCTTGCGATTTAATCAAACCAACGATTGGGACAAGCCATCGTTATGATGATTTGTGAAACAACTTGATTACCAAAAGGATATACTACTTGGACAACAAACTCTCTTAGATGAATTTATGGGAAGGCTTTCAGAAAAGGGAGAATCTTGCGTCGTTGCATTCTAATTTTTATTTTTTATAATCTAATTTGACTTGTTATATTTCATAACCTTACTTTTTTATATTTTAATCTTATTTTTGTTTTTCGTTTTTTTAATATTGTATTCTAATTTGGATTTATAAAATATGTATATAAACGAAGTGTGAAATGGAAAAGATAGACATAATAAAGTTAATAATAAAAATACGATTTTGTTTAATCTTTGCATTTTATTTTGCGTCTCCTCTAATTGACAGCTATCAATAAATAATATTTATAGAGTATGATAATTAGTTTATTTATAAAAGTTATCGAAGATCGATCATATGTTTTTATCCAAGGTTTTGCTTCACAAAACGCTTAATGTATGTATAGTTTAGCTCACTTGCACTTACCTATCAATTTTTAATACAAATGTTTCCGAATATAATTCTGCCATCTAAGGATATTGTTGCTCTATCAAATTATTTGAGTATTCTATTCATAATTCTCTTTTTATTTGTATCCTCTTTCCTACTACTCAGGTAATGTTTTCTTTTGATATTTAGTTTCTATTACAATCTAGACTTTGGCAACACGAGGGAATTATTTTGAACATTAATATTGACTCTTCTACTAAATCACAGTTTAATAAATATCAAAATTTATATATGCAATCAATAAAATGCCCTTATATTGTTAAACTCAATGAAAACCAGAATTCAAATTTTAATGGTAATATATATATATATTAATTTCACTAAATTGTAATGACATCAAATCACTATATATAAAAATATTAAAATTAATATCCTAATAAATTATTTATTAATTATTTACTTAAAACTAAAGAAATTAAATGAATGCAAATTATTTATTAAATAAAAAACATATAAAGATGGCTGTTATCTAAAATTTCACATAGAATACCCAAAGATTATTGTATGGCCATTTTGGGGTGTAAATGCAAAACAATTATTTGACTCCCTTAATCTTCCATGGGCAAAATGGTTAGTGAGTCTGAATAATAGAACATTATTGAATTGCTATTATCAAAGTGAACCTATTGAGTAAAATTTACTAAAAATATAAATATATTTATTTTTTTACAAAATGAAATTTACTTTTAATTCTTTTTATATTTTAACATAATTTAGGCATAAAATTAATTGTATTCAAAGGTTAGTTATTTTATTTAGTTAGGCTTCATTTTAAAATTATATTATATGTGTTAGGTTTACTTCAAATTCAATTTAGGCACAAATAATATGAGAATCAACAAATATTTTTTTAAATTGATAATTCTTTAAATGCAGATTTAAAAACAAGAATTGAAAATTAATTTTCAAGTTTTTATTCTAAGGAGAGAGGAAAATATATTCTACTGGCTGCCAGTATAGATATACTTAGCTCAGAGAGTAGAATAGATCATCTCTTTTTAATAGCAATCTCATATTTAGGGAATTAAATATTTGGCCCTTAATCTATACCAATATGTGTAAGAGCGTTTTAAAATTATCAACCAAAATTTTCTAATTCCGAAATTTATTTTTTATAGAAAACACAAGAAAATATTAACTATTTTTAAACTATAGCCTGATGTTATTAAATATTTCCCTCTTCTAATATACTAAAAATGTAAATCACTGGGGATGATTAGATAGGGGCAAAAATGATCTAAAGTGTTTTCTATTTGAACAAACGTTTTTAGAATACTTTCAAATATAAATTTAAAAAAAAAATTTTTTTTTTCTAAGTACGTTCAAATGATGAAATTTACCTGGCATCACTAATGCACTGTTTATTTAATAACGATT
The DNA here is from genome assembly GCF_954871325.1 of Gordionus sp. m RMFG-2023. Lineage (NCBI taxonomy): Eukaryota > Metazoa > Nematomorpha > Gordioida > Chordodea > Parachordodidae > Gordionus > Gordionus sp. m RMFG-2023. Next base: position 79,835,138 of record NC_088775.1, read on the forward strand.
TTGTACATAATATATATATATACTATAATATACTATTTAAGCCTAGCAAAAAAAAATTATGGTTTGGGTGATGATATAACAAACGTTTTGCCAAATAACATATCTTGGGAAGATATTTACATTAAACGACCTAGAAGTGTCAAAAGTGAGATGTTAGGATCCGCTCCTAGGTCCTCCTACCCCTTAGTCATTATCTGTGAAGCACATTCAAATTACTCCATCGATTCTTCAGATTATCATTTGAAATTGCGGGATCGTACTAAGTCATCGTCGCCTGATAAATCTAGTCTAAAATATTCGTCTAATAATTATAACGACAATGCCATGCGCAATCATTCTTATCAAGATCAATATTGGGATACTTCTAAAAATATGGCGAAAACGGTGGGTAAATAAGATAATATATGAGTAATTTTTTTTCTTCTATATCTCTTTAGTGTTAACCAATGTAATTTATATTATTGCTTAAAAAATATATATATAATTAGAACCTGAAAAAATACGAATTTATACGTATTCAAACAATAAAATATTTTCCAAAAGTGGAAAAATAAGAGGGATTTTAAATATTAGAAGTTCCACAAACATGCCAATAATTACGAATATTTTCAATTTTTAAAAAATAATTTGATCGAATAATGAAACGGCTATTATTCGACCAATTATTCATAATCTTGTTATTGATAAAATACGAATTAAATCGAATGAATATTTTTTTTGAAAAAAATTTAACCCCAATACCCAAGTATTTAGTAATGAATTGAATTATATTTTAAATTTGAACTTCTGCCCAAATCCTAATATATAAAGATGGGTTCGTAGAGAAATTTATCTTTTTTGTTATTAGTTACAATATTACAGGAAGGGTAAATAGAGCTCTGTCGATATTAAATAGCGGATACCGGCTCGGGGCCGTTATTTATCTTTTTAAAAATTGGATCGGGTTAATATTTTCAACTGATCCGATATTATCATTGATTTTTGGATATTTTATGATTGTAAATATATTTTATTAATATTGATTTTTTAAAATTTTATAATATATTTTTTTTTGATTGCCTTTTTAAAAATACCGTCGATTCAAAATTTTAACTAAGTTCCAATAAAGGATTTGTCTTTGAAAATTATATTATCGTCTGCCTTTTTATTACTTTAATTTATTTTTTTATTTAATGTAATATTACAAAGAAAAGAGTATTGGATCGTTTTTTTAAATGATTGCTAACGCCAAACGGTAATTTTATCAAGTGCACGACGCCATTTTGATATGCATTATTTGCGTTTGAAATGCTCAATTTGTGCGTACTGAAAGAAAATAGTTAAAAATGTGAAAATTTTTTAATATATTATTTACGACAAAAATCACATTTAACGAGTCACTCATTCGCTATGAACCTCCTATAATTTAAAAGAGATTTATTAACTTTGAGGGAATAAAATAAACAAAATGCACTAAATCATCCGTGATGGCACCAAATTTCGCCTTGGCCATTAGAAAAATTTCAGTGTTAACTTGTTTTGAGTATGATTTGGCGTAAAAAATATTGACTTTTTTTAACGACAACTATCGAAATAGGATTACAGCTATAGAAAATAAATCATAAAAATTATTTTCAAAAAATAATATTTTTAACCCTTGAACTTATTAGAAATTTTTTATTAATTACTTATATTTTATTTATAACAAATGTTTTTTTTCGTTACATTATTCCACCACATAACATTTAAAAAATTAATAAATTTAATTTTATTAATTTAATGAGGCCCGACCCTGGTAAATTAGCCAAGCCGTTTTTTCGATTTTTTTAAATATACCAGGCCCTGGCCTAAAATTTTTTTTTAAAACATTACTCAGGCTGGGCCTTATAAATCGCCATTATTATCTATAAAATTATTTAAAAAATTCCAGGCCGTGTCCTGGAAAGAGTGCCTCTGCAGGCCTCTGATAAATATCTTAATTCGTAGTAATGGCAAATAATTATATGCTGCTCTTAAATTTATTTGTCATTTCATTCAGATTGTTTCACCTTATAGAAAAAATTCTCCCCTATATGAGACGGATATTTAAACGAGAGCTAGATTTGAATTGGATAGGTGTCACCTTGAATATAATCATATTCCTATCTTTTATCATCTGTTATCAACTTAAAATTATCAATTTTTTGGGTTAACCCTTTACTAGAGATTTGTCCAGTTTGCGATCGACCTTTTTAACAGGTTAGGTCAGGCCGGCAAAAGGTTTATGGAAGATGTAAAAATATATAAGCTATGTTACATGTGTTATTCGATAAATTTTGACTCTGATTTCTGTTTGTGACAGGGTTTATAATTCATTAACTTTTTTCTTAAAAAAATTCAAAAATATCGGTAATGAGATTTATTTTTTAAAAAAAGGGCAACATTTTATATGGCCAAAGATTGCTTGGATTCATTGGTAAATTTATATATTATCATATTTGTAGGATTTATTTATTCATACCTTCATATTTTTATTTAATACATAAAAAAAAGAGTAAATTTTGAAACAAATATAAGAAAATAAAATTTTAATTGCACGGCTACAGGGGTAGTTACGGATAATAATGCATTGCAATTAGTATAAATTCTGAATATTTAAAAAAATTTTATTCAAATAAATATTATATTTAAAAATCAAAATAATAAATATAATTTTTAAAAAAATTTAACTTAATATTTTGCAATTTCATGTATTTAATTTACTAACGAAGAGGTAAAAAGTGTAAAGACGAACTAATATTAAATATCTATAGAAATGATCATCTTGAACTACTCTATTAAGAAGAATCCTATATTAACAGATGACATCCAAATATATTTAAATCAATGGTCAACACTGTGCAAAATTTTCTAAGGAAATTCGAAAAATATTGACAAAATAATTTACCAAAAAAGTTATAACCAACCTTGAAAGATCTTTAAAGATGATAAATCTAATCACAAAATCCTAGGGTGTGAAGATAAACATCAATTTTATAATTTTTTAAACTTATTTTAGCAGTTTAATAAATTAAAATGAATAATGTATAAAATCTTGAGTGATGGAGGTCCTAAAATAAAATTTCCGGTGGTGATAATACATAAATAATTATAATCTTGGATCAACTCTTTGGTATAGCAGCTTTTCACCATATAGAAAAAATATTTTTCTCTTTTGATCCGATCCAATTCAAATTTAGAAACAGGCTTTAAATAAAATGCTGAAAAATTAGCTTATCATTTTATATATTTTTGTTGAAAAAATCCTATAATATTTAAATTTGTTAATTGGTGAAATTATACATTTTTAAAAAGAAATGCTAGTTTATATGTCTGAGCAGGCGCTTTACGAAGAGGGAGTAAGATCCCTCCCATCATAAATTTGTCGTAAATATCATCTTGAGCTAATAAAAATTTCCCACCTACACACTACCCACCTACCCCCTCCTCTCGCCCAAAAATATACAATATAGTAATATAAATAAAAAATTATTAAAAGTTAATAAATTTTTATAATAACACCTATAATTCAAAATTTTTAGAAAAGAAAAGTGGCAACACAAAATATTTTTATTAAAATCTAATATAGCTATAGGTCTACATAACTTATTAAGAATCACTTTAAAATTATATTCAAAAACGTATTTGTAGTAAAATGTCACGTGATTTGCAAATTACGAATTTTTATTAATAAATTTAGTTAAGGTAAAAAATAGTAACTTAAATCAAATATAATATTTTTCCACCCACATGCTGGTTTGTGAATATAGTACATGATTATTTATTAGAGACTTGCAGAGATCCAAATTTTAGGTTCAGCATTGATTTAAAATGAAATTCCATTTTCAAAGCCCAGCCCGGGATTTGAAAAATTTTAAAGATACATAAATATTTAACTTTGATTATTTTACCGACCCGGCTCAAAATTTTTAGAAGTTTTGTTTTTTTGAATAAATTTTAGGGATATTTTGCAAAAATATTTCAAAGGGAAAATTGAAAATATGATCAGTATAAATGAATATTGAACAGTCCGTTACGTGATTTTCCACCTGATTTAATTCGTTATATAGAAAGAAAGTAGGAAGGAAAAAAAAGAAGAGGAAATTTTTAAAATTGTCCCAGTTTTTTTAAACCCACCCGATTATTTGAAATTATACCATTTCTTAGCCCGTTCGGTTCGAGCCAGCAAATATCGGCTATTTAATAGAATTTGTATAGTTTCTACTTTATAACACACATTTCGTACATTCATGTAATAATCTTGAGTTCTGGACCCTTCGAAATTTTTAATGGAATTCGGGGTGTCCAGGTGCAAGCTTAGATATAGACTTGGATAATTTTTAAGTCATCATTTTGTTTTCTCTGTTTCAAAATTTATTTACATTCATCATTTATGAATAAATCTAATTATTACCATCATCTTTCAACTTTTATTACCATATTCTATAAATATACTAATTATCCCTTAGCATGTATATTAGCCGCGTGGGAATATTAATTTAAAGACTTCCTTATAGGATCCATGATTTTTAATGATGAATCAAGTTATAAGCATAAAAAATTGACTTAACTTTAATGAAGATTGAGTTGGGTTTTTTTAAGTGGCTAGCCTTTGAGTTGGCTAAAGATAGGTGATTTAGCAACACCAGCAATTAATGATATTTCGAGAAAGAATATTCTTTAGTATAGTAGAAAACCTGAATAAAAAAGTTGTTAATTTCGAAAAATCAAAAGTTGCATAGTTGGGAAGACCTTCTCTGAGTGTTGTTAAACGGCTAACTCAATATTTTAGCCAGAAAATATTGCCTAAACCTTCATTATTTTGCTGATAGAATTTCAAACCTTTGTACCATCTATGGGCAAGATCTTCAGGCATACGTAATTATTTCCTGGATAAATATTGAACTGGCTGTTTTTTTAAAAATCGGCTCCAATCGAGCCGTTTAAAGAGTCTAATTATAAATTACATGATCGGAAACAGTCGGCAATATTTTTTTCCCCCGAATCGAATTTACTCATATCATCAAAATACGTTTTGCTTAGAAAATTGTTTTCCTTATTTCTTCACCAAGTCTGATATGTTTCTTTAAGGGAAATAAAAAATAAAGAATAATTATTTCTGCCCCACGACTGACCATGGGGCGGTCTTGCAGAATTCTATAATATATGCGATTTTTACTTTAACTTATTTCAACCAATAAGAATTCTAATTATAAACCTATATACTCTATATGCCTATCTCGCATTTTTAATATTGTATTTTAACCATATCAACATAATTTTTCCAGGTCTAATATCGTTATAAATACTAATTTAAGTAATGATTTAAAATTATTAATTAAATATTCACTTAAAATTAGTTTAAAAAAGGGATTTTATAAATCCCTAAATATGTTGGTTTGCCAAAAAAAAATAATATTTACTTATAAATAAATAAAAAAAGGAAAATAAATATTTTATTTGCGTCAAAAAGCTCTCTTTTGTAAAAACACAAGAATATATAAATTTGATAATTGTTATCTGGATATTTGAACTCTATTTTTAGTTGTTTTAACATATTTTTAGTAGATTAAAAAATGGCTAAACATAGCTCAATTTTTTTTTGAAAATGTAGAAATTAACTCTTGCTCGAGAAAAAAGAAGAAAAAGAAAGATATTTATTATTTATCATATTAATTAAAATTATGATCGACTCCATTTTAGGCTTCGCTAATTACCGTTCTTCATTTATACGACTCACTTAGTACGCAATCATCAACTATTCTTGCTCAATATCTAAAAATGTGTAACGGGACTGTATATATTTTACAAGTATGTATATATTATGTTAGCATCAATTTCCGGCATTGTATTATTTTTTCCACTTTAAATCATTTTTTGAACACATTTTTTAAAATTTCAAAATATGATTTTTCCAGAAATGTATCCCAACATATTTGAAATACCTACTCTTTTAATTTTAGACAATTTTGTTATGAACTTTTGAACCTAATATAATTTATATTAATTTTTCCATAGATTTTTTTTATAAAATTGTCTACATAAGATAGTATACTAATATATATAACAATATCTAATAGTATACATAATCTCTTACAAGCCTTCATAGCTTCCCCCTATCCCCACTGCTTTTTAGTCCTAAGTCTCGTAAATATCAACAGCGTTGTCGCTCAAGAGGCGTATAATTCATCGCTAAACTATAGTATAGCAATATAATTTAATATGTATATTTGTAATTACGCATCTTCTTGAGCGGTATCTCTGTATATCGCGATTACTATAAACGAGGTCTTAGACATAAAATAAGTTTTTTTAAAAATTATAATACATTTAATTTATTTTTTAATAGGCTGATATTTAAAAAATATAATTTTTCCTGCCTCGTTAAAAAAGAGAGCAGCATTCTTCACTTACTACCTTAGAAATCTCACTATTAAAAAGTATGTTAGGAGACGGTCTATTGTATGACTATTGTTTGTGCTTTGCATAAATTTTTTTTGATAAACTTTATTTATAAAAAAATACACGAAATTAATTCAATAAATATTATGTTTCTGTTCATCTTATTACATCTTTTTAAAAAAAATAAATTATGTATATATTTTTTTTATAAAATTTTTGCATTATACAGCAATTATATATGAATCCAGACTCGGGCTTGAACGATAACGGGAAACTAGAGTGCGATTTAAAATACGCCGACGACAACTTATCGAGTGAATCTTACTCGAAAGCTCCAAGTATTTGCGTAATTTGCAATGAGAACCCTTCCGACCACGTTATATTACCCTGCCGCCATGTATGCACATGTAAAACATGTTTTTCTAAATTAGACAAATGCCCTATGTGCAGGGGTCCGCTTATATCTTTTTGGATACTCAAATAATATGTTTTTTATATATATAAAATCAAAAGCTTTCTCAGAATGTATTTTAAATAGAATATTTATAACTATCTATATTTAATTTCGTGTAATTATTATATCAAAGAAAAACAAAATATATTTCAAACGATTTTTATTATAAAAATTAGTTTTATACCTGGCGTGATTTCGAATAGAACTATGATAATATAAGTTTATAAAATGACACCGGTCCAAAAGGGAACTCTTCTAATAATTACTAAAATAGTTAGTAAGTTCTTTTATAATATAAGTTAATCGATCACTCGCTATTCGAAGAAATTAAAAAATATATGCATTATTTTTAAAAGGATCTACTTTTACCACCAAAAACGTTATATTTTGTAATTTGTGTTTATTTTATGGAATGAAATATATACCATTTTACAATATTTTTTTTAACAGTTAGCAATATATTTTGGGCCTATTATACACAGGGCTGGGCAATCTTTCAGAAAAATATATTAAAATATAAATTCAAAAAGAAACTTATTTGAGATTAAATACTTTTTTAAAAAAATGTATTTTAAATATTAAATACTCGCAAGAAATTTCCATAAAATGTATTAAAATACAAATACTTTGACGAATACTTAGTATTAAATTTTTTTTAAATCAATCATGCGTATTTTTTTTTTACTTAATATTTTTCTAAAATTATATAAATAAATATATCGTATCAAAAAATTTCTAGGTATTTAATTTAGAATTATATCACAGACACCGAATTTTAATATGATATATGGCTAAATGGCATGTAGAGATCTCGGTGGAACTGTAATCTCAATCTTTAAGTTTTATATTGCCTTCAAAAATATTTAACTTTAGTTCCACCTTCATTGTGAACGTTGTTCATTTTAATTGAATAGGATGAACCGAATAAGATCTTGATTCCTTTCTCTAACTCGGGTCACAAAATGAAAAGAAATAAAACTGTGAATTTTTCATTTATAATTCAATTTATAATATAGTGAAAAAAAACTAGTTTTTCTATCATTTTAAATCGTTATAAAGTTACTTTTTAAATTTCATTATCTAAAATACAGATACTCTGAATAAATGCTAAATATTAATACATTGATTTAATAAAATTTCTAATCAATTCTAAAATTTAATTAAATTTTTATCTATATTTATTTGTATAATATTTTTTTCTAATTGTATAACACTTAATACTGAAATAAAGATAGCAACGTGAGATTCAACCATTTTCAAATAATTTTTTTTTAAAATATGAGTAAAATTCAAAGTTGGAGCGCCGCTCCTTTTTAAAAATGAGGAGAGGGAACTAGCTCTTTTTCGGGCTCAGTTTTCGATATTATGGATTTAGAGATCATAGAAGAAGAAATCGAATTTTCATTTCCATCATGCAAAAAATATTTTAAATTTCTAAAAGATGTTGAATGATCAAACAAATTTAAGGGCAAATGCCTTTTGTGTTTAAGTAAAAGTATTTTCATTTTCAAAAGTGAGCAACTCCAATCTAAAAAAGCATCTAAAAATAAAAAATATTTCTTTATACGAAATGATAACTATATTTTTTTTATTTTGGAATAATTTTTTTTTAAATAATTATTTTTGGGCAATTCATTATAGTTGAGCTTGTGTTGTTAGATATGATGCTTTTTTAAATATATTTTAATTTTCTCATTACTTGTTCAACCAGGGTTGTTAAACGGCTCGATTTAAGTCGATTTTTAAAAACGGCTAAATCAATATTTTAGCCAAAAAAATATTGTCTAAGCCTCGAGATTTCGTTAATAGATGTTCAAATCTTTGTGCCACTTATGAACAAAATCTTAAGGCTTGCATAATATTTTTCCTAGTAAAATATTGAGTTAGCCGTTTTTAAAAATTTTTTTGTATCTGAATTAAAAAATATCTTTATAAAATACCCCGCTTCCCTCTAGTGCTCCTTTGGAGCGCTTATTTAGTATTGCAAAGCACGTCTTGGGGGAGAGGCGTGGATGTTTGTTAGATTCTAATTTAGATTGTTACTTTTAAAGGCTAATTAAAGATTATAAATATTTTGATAGATCATTTAATATAAATAAAACTTTTTGAAAAAAAATGATTTTGTATATTTTAGCCAAATATATTACGGAAGCCTGGAGATTGAGCTCATGGATGGCAGAAAGGTTTGGACATCTCAGGGTTGCCATACAAATCATTTAAAAATATCTGTCTTAATCGACTTTATATTCAAAAAGATACAGATACTTAAAAAATATTATATAGTTAATTTAGCTAGTATTAAAAGGATATTTCAAAATTTAATCCGAATTTAAATATTTTATAATGTATGAATGACGTTGGTCATCATATAATATTTGAAACAACTACCATATTTTTTTAATCGCTTTACGTCGATCATATTACAATAATGCAGTAATAGATCAACTGCAGAGGTTATCAAAGCAGTTTTAAGAAAACAATTAGGTATACCTGTTGTACGAGATCGAATAGTATGTTTGATAGCCCTAGTTCATTAAAATTTAAAAGCAAACTACCATAATTTTGAGAAAAATTCCAAAACTAAGAGATATTGAAATGCAATATTTAGAAGAATATTGCCATACAATGTTCCCAGATAAAATACAAGGCGATATCAACTGCTATTATCAGCTACATATATTAAATTTTGTTAAAAAATATCACAAATTTAATTCAAACTGATCTGCATTTAGAATCGTAATATAAATTTAAATATAATATTTAAAAATATATATGAATTTGATAACAACTTTAAAACCGCATTTTTGGTCACTGTTTATCATCCTTACTTTAAAATCGTTGGATTGATGATAAAAAAGAAAAAAAAATACCTTCAGAATTTATTAATAAACGAAGTTTTGTAATATTTAAATTAAAACGAAAAATGTATTATTCAAATTAGAAGAATTACTACAATATTATTTAAGATTGCAGACTATGTATATGATTAAGGAAAAGATAAATAATTTTATATTATACGACTTTTCCAAATTTAGGAAAGTATTTTTCTTAATTTTTATGTTAACTTTAACCCTTTGCTTTTTAAATTTTATGTATTATTTTATAATTATGTAAGAAAGTAGCAGTAAAATTATTTTATTTATTTGTTTATATATATTCTGATTATTAGTTTCAGTTCAGTTTATTTCAATCTATTCTTCAAATTTACCTCAATTTATTTGCTAAACGAAGTTTTAACTATTTTAAAAAATAATATTAAAATTAATATCAGCAAATTCTTCAATTGATGAAGATGATCACTTTTATTTTAAAAACTACCACATCTAATTCAAATAATTCAGTAAATAATATTGAATTAGTGGTCTTAGATTATATGAAAGATGATAAGCGCAGTATAAACATGTTAAATAATTATAAATATATGAAAAAAAATATTAAAATTAAAACAATATTTCCGTCCTCTGCCCTTGTTGAACGATTATTCAGCTTGCTGGTATTATCAGTAGACCAAATCGTAAAAGACGACAAATTGTTAGAAAAATTAATAATATTAAAAAGAAATGATTTATGATGTTGATTTATTGATATTTACTAATTAATTTTTTATTCTGATATTGTTTTTATTATTATAGTATACATTTTTTTTTAAAATATAACTTTATATCGCACTATCTTATATAACAAATTTGTAATTTTCTACAATTTATTTTCATATTTTTTAAAAATTTATATTATAGCATATTTTATTTAAAAAATAAAGCTTGATACATTTTGATTTTGACTATTTAAAGTTTGAACAATTTAATTTTTTTAAACAGCATCTTATTGAAATTTTTCATAATTATCTAGTATCTTAAATACAAAATTTCAAAAAGTATCTGTATCCGAATATTTTTGCACAACCCTGGGACATCTATTAACAAAACTTCAAAGCTTGTGTAATATTATTTTGGTTAAAATCTTAGTGGTTTTAAAAACTAACAGCACACATATATGATATTGCTCATACCAAGTTTCAGAAAAAACCAATCAAACCATCATGCTTCTTTATAAATTCTAAGTCATCCATCCGACCTCATTTTTTTTGGCTACAAGAGTATTTTTCTAAAAAAATGTTTTTACAAAATTTGATATTTATGGAGACGAGTATTTATGAATCCCGTTAAAATAATTTATTAAATCATAAGATAAAAATAATTAATAAATTCATTTAACTCTTTATTAACTTGATAAACAAAATGACAATAAATAATTAGATATAATCATTATTTGAAATAAATAAATAAAATTTTAAAATATTTTAAATTTGGGCATCTTTATCTCAAAATTTGATAAAAATTGTTCAGTATCATAATCTTTGCTCTCTAGTTCAATACGTCGAATAAGTTCGCGTTTATCGTAAGTCTTAATCTATATTGCAAATATCATATTAATATTATTATAGGTGTAATATAGTATAGTGAATAATATTTGTATAGATTGATATATATATATTTTGATGTAACGCGTTGTCTTTCAATATGCATGTTAATAAAGTAGATTACATATATACTACAATAGGTAATATAGCCTTTTTTAATAAAACCTTATTGAAAAATGGGGTTCCTTCATTGTTGATATTCAAGTTGGTAATCATATTAAAAAGATTTGATTCTGATTCGATATCCTTCAATCCTTTTCTAGCAAAGAACTAATAAAATTAAATAAGATTTTTTATAAAATATAAATCAAATTTCAAATATCCAAAATATGATTTAGTGTTCACTTTAATAACTTAGAAAAGTGACATCAAATCGAATTTTAATTTTTTACCATAACGAAATACACCTACATACAAAAATACGAATCTATAATGAAAACATTCGATTCGAAAATTTATTTCCTGAAAATATACCCAAGGAACATATTCGATACTCATAAATAATTTCAAATTTTTAAGAATAATTCGATCGAATAAAGGATAAAAAAAATTATTTGACGAATATTATACTATATTTATTCGTATTTAGAGATCGAACAACTTTGTTATTCGTAAAATACGAATCAAATATCGAATAATTCGAAATATGATGCGATCAAATAGCTGAGTGATCATGTTTTTAGCGTAATTAAATTAAGCTAGGAAATTAGATAAATAATTTTGTTGTTTTAAACCTTCGAAATATTTTCACAGTCGCGGAATAAAAATTCAAGAGCTTTTGGATGTGCGAGCGAAACGGATTGGCCAACATCAATTACAACACATTTACCCTGGTGCCATAAAATATTGTATTCACTCAAATCCGCGTGTACCAAATGGCATAGGTTGAATAACGCTCTCATCATCTTAATGTGTGTTAATATAGAAATATAGTATAATGTAATCACAAATTTTTTTAAGGTAACACAAGATCTGCCTTGATATCATTTTCTTTTTTTGCTCGATACGAATTTTTCCTAAATTTCCTTTCCATAAAAATATTTTTTGATTCATTTAAGGCATAAAAATATGAGTTTCAAAATATTAATGCAACTCGTAGTCGTAATTTATTTTGTCTATTCTTCCATACTAAAGGATTTGTCTAAAACCTCAATTTTGAGGCTTTTTTAAAATAGAAAACGACCAATTCAAAATTTTAGATAAAATAAAATTATCTAAGCCTCAAAATTTCGCACATATATGATAGAAAGGTTTGGACCTCTTTTGACTAAATAATAGAGGTTTAGGTAAACATGATTATTTATATATTTTAAAGTTAAAATCTTGATCTAGCCGTTTATAAAAAAGGGCTTAAATGGAGATTTTTTAATAAACACGTAACAAAATAACATAAGCTTTTTTTTCTTATCTGTTTAGAAAATAATATATACATCAATTTAGGGTTAATTATTATTTTGGGCAGTCACTGGAATTGGTTAAAATTGAGGAAACACTTTCTATCTTTAATATAAAGTAGAGATTTGTCAAGGTCTTTAGTCCATTTTTTTTTAAATTTTCGTTTTTGGGAATCTGGAGGATTTTTAAAAATTTGGTTAATCTTACATAATCTTGGCAATAATTTTGCAAATAGTTTTCAATGGGAAATTGAAAATATGAGAAGCGATTGAATGATAAGATTACCATTTCTGAATTTTTTTTTCAGTAAAAATTTAAGATGTAATAACCTGGACTTAAAATTTATAGGTATTAAAATTCGATTTATTTTAGCTCAGCATAGTTTTTAAAATATAAGAGCCTTATGATTTACATCATTACTGAAGACTTTTAAAGGGGTTCTAGTTATTAAATGTTCTAAGAGTTTCTGGTTTTTAGATTCGATTCAGTTCCGAGGGTTCAGCTTCTGGTTCAAAATTATGAGCATAGATTAGACGGGAGGGGGGTCGTTATTCTCCTTTTATATAGATAAATTATTCAAAAACTAGGGTACATTTAAGGTATTAACTTATACTTCTATGATCTCTCTGTAGGCCATACTCATTTCCTGGGAATCGTAAAGAGCATCTTTAATTTTAGGCGCTGGAATCCCGTTGTGTCCGATGAAAGACATTATAAGCATATGTTTATGGAGCGTTATAACTGCCGGAACATTTATACCCTGGCTTTGCATCCTGGAATCAATAATAAAAAAATAATTCGTGTTAATTAATAAAGAATATTTCATAATATGCAAACTTTCTTAAATTATTGGTTTCCTTTTCGGCCCATCGTTTTATCAGCTTTTTAGGATTAATTTTAACATCTTTGAATTTATAATCGTCAATTATGTATTGTTGTCTATGTTTAAAATCGGTCAGCACCGTCTTGTATATTTTGATGGCACACTCTTTGTTTTCGGAAGCAATGAACGCTCCTTGTTCCGGTAGGTGCGTAATCGAGACATCATCCCCTAAATAGGCATGATATACACAAGCTTCCTTGCCAGAACTTATACAGCCTGTCATCGATGATAATACGGATTGATTGATCAATTTAAACAACATCAAACGCGTTTTCGAGTCGATAGCTAACTCCTTATTATATGTTAAGCAAAAGGAAAAATAAACTTTTTTTATAATAAAATTAACTTTAAATTATTTATGAGGACAGGAAATCTTTTTAACACTATAAATGTTTTGAAATGTCATGAAAATTTCCTTTTCTTCTACATGTTTTTAGCTTAGCAAAAAAATAATATTACAGCGGTTGAAGCATCTTTCTTTTCGTGCAAACGATGTCTTCTTTTTTCTAATTTAGCGCAATTTGCTTTGAGGTTATTATACACATTGTTAGCAAGTTTAATATTCTCTCCATCACAATCTCCGGTGTCTATACTTATAGGGGCTTTCATAAATTTTGTCATGTTCTTGCGCCCACACACATTTGCATCATGTTTTGTTACAATACCTTGGGATTAATAATTATTTTCATTATATTAGTATCTATTATAAAGATTATTCTTCAATTTTCCTTAAAAAAATCATAGGAACAACCATTATATATTAGTTCAATTTGTTAATAGAATATTTTTTCAAAATACAAATTAAATTTATATGGGAATCAAGACCTAACAAAAATTAGTGCTGATACAACACGAAATTATTATTAAAAATAGATAAAATTAAACATAGAGAAGCTTGTTCTAGTTGCAAATTTTATATTTATATAAATTTAATTATTATGAAGGACTATTTTAATAAATACAATGTTTCCTTAAAATCACTTATTTCATTCTAAGTGATAAAAATTGGACTAGAAAATTGACAAAATTTATGCAAATATTGCCAAATACTATAAAATAATCACATAACAATAATTAATTATTATTAGAAATCCAATGTTACATAAATAATAATAAAACTAATTTACAAATTAAGATAGAGGTTTATAATTCATGGTAGAAAAAATTGTTTGATTGTATTTCTATTCACATAATTGAAAATATGCCCATCAACTATATTTTTCAAAATTCATTTTTATATATGTTTAAATCATAAAATAAATTAAGTAAATATTAATATGGAAAGTTTGAGGCAAACATAGGGTTAGTTTATTCTTTTAAAAATGGTTCAAATTAAGCATTCCTGACTTTTTTTATTTTTAAATGTGCGCTAAACAAATTTTTAACTAGGGCACCCTATTTTGGGTTATTTTAAATTTGTACATTAAACAAATATTATTTGATATTTTTATTATTCTTTCGGTAATAAATAAATAATATTTGATATTTTTATTATTCTTTCGGTAATAAATAAATAATCTTTTGTGTAAATCTAAATAGCCTCTCTTTTTAAGGCTGTTTAGAGGAAGCTATATGGATAGCTAAACAGACGACTGTTTAAAAATAAGACTTTTCAAGACAGAACCTTAAACCAATGTTGGTTTGAAAATGTGAATATTTCCCATATATATGGGATAATTTTAAAAATATATGTAATTTTTGTTTTTCTTGTTATTAAAAAGGGCATTAAAAAATTGTAAATGTATACTTTTATAGAAATTTGATTAAGGGCGATTTTGATTAATTTTCTATTAAATAATGGAGAATTTTTTTAAAATTTGATATAAAGAAGCAGTGGCGTAGCTTTGAATTTTCCTTGGGGGGGGGGGGGATCCATACATGTAAAAGCCAGAATAATTTCGCCCACCAGATCCCTCACAGTTAATAGGCCTTCGGTTTTTTTGCCAGACATATGGCCAGGATTATGTTTGAAATCATGCTTATTTTTTACTCTTATATATATTAGAAATATTGTTCATTTTAATTAAGATAACAAAAATTTCGACATTTAATCATTTTTATTAGAACAATATTTCAAATTATTATACTTTATTAACTATTTTATAAGATAAATATAATATAACTTATGTATGAAAAAAAGAGGTAAGATGACAGTCAGTGCTAGGAATATATTTTGTATTATCTAAAGCATATATATATATCTAATTTTATATATTCCTCATATATTTTCTAGCTTTTTAAAAAAACATATAATTATTAGTAACACACATCATATAGATTAAAATTAGGGATGTACCGATATTTTATATCGGATAGGATCGGGCCGATATTTCACCCATTTTAAAATATCGGTTATCGGCAAATATTATAAAATTTTCCGATCCGATAAAAAATGGCTTTTTTAACAAAAATAAAATAAACAATTTTTTAGAAAAAGTTATATCTAAAAAACCATTTATTTTTATAAATAAAATCGAAATCCATTTTTATGTTTAATTTTTTAATAATAATTAGTTAATAAACATTCTGCCATATAGTTATTTTTTTTCGCATTCTGTTTAAAAAAATGTTCAATAATCTTCAGAATCTGCTTTTAGTGATGCTAGTGATATTGGCATTCCCCATCGCCGCAGACTGATCTCTGATAAATTGGAAATTTTGATATTTCGAAAAAGAAATTTTCGATATATTTAATTTAAGTATTAATATCAAATTTCATAATATATTTGTTTATTACTAATTATGTAAATAGATTAATGTTATTATTTATTATATAAATAAGTAATTTATCAATAAAAATATTTTATATACTTTTAGAATTGCAAATGAATTGAATATAAACTATAACTGATCATTATAATATATTTAAATGATTTGCCTAACTATGATCGTAAAGTCATTTGATCGTAAATTTGGTCCACTTTTTTCTGATTGATCTATTTAAACACGGTAAATTAAAATCATTTAAAAACATTATGCTTAATACTGTAGCTGATAATTTAAGACTATTTGTTAAAAGAAGAAATGATTTAATTTGATTTTTTAAAAAAATATTTTTTAGACAACCCAATCAAATACAAATCTAATAAATGTAAGGATATACTCTGCTATAACCTATTTCAATAGATCATACATAGAATAGCTGAGCCTATTTTACCGCTGCAGAAGGAGAGATTGTAAAGGCAGAGGTAAGTTAGTAGGTGGTTTATTTGAAGTGACACAAAATCATCTAACAGCTGAAGGTATATTTAATACTAAACCTATCTAGAATACTTACATTAATTTAGGTAAAGATTCTCAATGTATATCTTGTACAGATCAGAATACTAACATTTAACTAATAAAATAATTATTTTTGAATAATCAAGCTAATACAACCCAACAAATACAACCACAAGAAATACAACCAATTACCAGAAATAACTTTTATCCTTCAGTTTCAAGTAACAAAAATATTAGTATAAGTTAATATCATATTTTTAGATATATTAACAAATGAAGCCAATACACAACATTTCCCATTTAACCACACTAACATTCAACCTGCTTTTACAAGTAGATTACATATATTTTTTTAAATCATATTTTAATATAATTCAAGACTTTTCTGAATTAATAATGTAGAAATCTTATTAGAATTACAAAATTCCAAAAGTGAAAATTCAAGTAAATAAATTATATTATTACTTTTACATAATTTGATTATAAATATATTTTGACACTGTAATTTTTAGATATACAATATATTTCCAACATCAAAAGGGAATTTGTGCCTGTATCATGATGGATATTTATACATAAAAGATTATAGAAAAAATGATACCACATATTATAACAGAAAATACAAATTTATAAATAAAATCAAATCCTATGACTCTATCAATTAATTTTATTTATAAGTTAGATTAAAAAATTGCATAAGTGAATTCTTATATATTAAGAAATAACATAAGTTATATTGAGAAAATGCATAAGAAATATTCTTAATCATTTAATCTTAAGTAATCATAAGTTATATTGAGAAAATGCATAAGAAATATTCTTAATCATTAAAATTAATCTTAAGTAATCATATATATAAAGTTCAGTTATATTAAAAAATTGTATTTCAAATTAGCTAATTAAATTTTATTAATAGGTATAAATTAAAACAATGTCTGATATATTCAAATTGCTTGCATCTGATATAAGAATTGCATAAAATCTGATATAAGAATTGCATATAATCTAATATAAGAATTGCATATAATCTGATATAAGAATTGCATATAATCTGATATAAGAATTGCATATAATCTGATATAAGAATTGCATATAATCTGATATAAGAATTGCATATAATCTGATATAAGAATTGCATATAATCTGATATAAGAATTGCTTGATTGAAATAATTATCTTAAATATTGTTAAGAAATTGATTAGAAGTATCTGATATATTTATGAATAGAAAATTACCTGGATAAAAAATGTCTTGGAATTATCTAATATATTAAATAAATGCATAATTGAATAATTACGAGCATAACAGAATAATTACGTGCTTATAAATTCATATGAATGAAAAAATCGTCCATTTTGACCGAAAATGGACCATTTTACGATCAAAATCTTACAATCAAAGGAGGCCCTCCCATTTAAATGACATATGTTATGATATAGTAAAATTATAGATGTTATACTAATAAAAAGTATAATACAAATTAAAACCATTGGTATCTTTGTAGAATACAAAATTAGATATGATATCAGATCGGTTATTGGCCGATATCAATTTAATATCTAGAATATCGGGCGGATCAGATCGACCTCCAAAAAGTGGTATCGGTACACCCCTAATTAAAATTATTTTTATTGCAAACATAATCAGTATGATATTATATATGATTTTAAATATATAATAATTTTATGTAAGCTATTGTAAATTTTTTTTATAAATTTTATGGTTTATTTTAAAAAATTTAATATATGTTTAAAAAAAAGGTACATATTTTATATTAAAGTTAATCCTAAGTGGCCCTTTAGCTGTTTCCTCTATGACTTCACATGGAGTGGGATTAATATCTGTATATATTTAAAAGAACTAAATCATTAGTTTTAGCCTGGTGCTCTTAAGTAGCTTTTAAATGTAGGTATAGTACAAAATTATTACTCATTAGTGCATGTAGTTATAGGAATGATGGCTAATATTATTAAATGTGATTTAGAAATAATTTTTAAGTTTAAAGTATGTTAAAAATTTTCATGTGTCAATAGGGTTGCTGGGATGCTCTGTAATACCAAGCTTTGGTGTCTGATTTTAGCTATTCATATCTTCCAATAATTTGGATTCATAAAAAATAGTTATTGTTTAATGCTTATCATAATATTATTGGCAATAACTAACAGCTTAAATGGAAGAGGTAACATTCGTTTTCTATATTCCAACCAAAGTTATCCTTATATTGCCAACAATCCACAGGCTGTTTTGATGGAATTCCACCATAGTTATCTTATAATTCATGATGTTGCTTGAAATAGGTCTAGTAAAAAATATCATGTATGTCAGAATTACTGGTCATTTTTTGTTTTGGAAAAGATCTAATTAAAATATAATTCATCTTATATATGGATTATTGGAAGAGGTAACATTAGTTTCCCATGCCAAACCCTAATAAGGTTGTCATGGTATGATCAACAATACTAAAGGACTGTTATAATAAATATCTTATAATTCAATCAGGAGCAGCATCCAAACTCTAATAAGGTTGTCATGGTATGATCAACAATACTAAAGGACTGTTCTAATAAATATCTTATAATTCAATCAGGAGCAGCATAGATAGCACAATTTTCTTCCCTAATATATAGACATAGAAAAACAAGTAGATATTCTTTATGTGTTTTTTTGTACCCACTCTTAGTGTTGTTAAACAACTCAATTTGAGTTGATTTTAAAAAAGGCTAACACAATATTTTAGCCATAAAAATATTGCACAAGCCTGAAGATTTTGATAATAGATGTCCAAACCTTTGTTCCATCTATGACCAAAATCTTCAGGCTTGCCTAATTTTTTTCTGGCTAAAATATTGAGTTAGCTGTTTTTTAAAATCGGCTCAAATCGAGCCATTTAACAGCATTACCTACTCTTGACAATTTTTAGGATAAGACAAATAGCTCTAGAATTGTCAAGATCTAATTTCATATGATTTTGGCTTAATTCTATCTAAAATTGATTTAACCTTGGTTTAATTAATGCCAAAATTGTATGATTTTGAAGCAGAGTATTCTTTTTATAATCTAAAATAACCAGTGCATGGTAACATTTTATAATAAAAAAAACATTTAAAAAATTAGGTCAAACAGAAAGAAAGAAAGAATCTTTTCTTACTCAAGTTTGTCACTTTAAGGCAAAGTGTAGGATGACCATTTCCTGTATATAACCTATGTCACCCCTGTTTAAAGAACATCAAACAATTTGTTGTACCAATTATTATATTATTCATAAATTATTTATCATACAAATAAAAATTACAAATGAAATATGGGTCTTTAAGACCCATTAGCAATATAAGACTAAATTAGGATAACTGTGTGTAAATTAGGAAAGTTCAATATATAATAAATTTTTAACCCTAACATTTTAAATAATGATTTAAAAAGAATAATTATTAATTTTAATATGGACTCATATAGTGATACCTTTTTTTTCATTAATGTCAAAAATATCTTCATCTTCATAGAGATCTTCCTCATTAAGAAAATTAGATCTTTCCATTTTATCTTCCTGTTTCCATATGCTTGGGCCAAAATATTTATAATTGTCAAGTGATATTTGAACTGATAAAAATATATTATAAAATAAACATAATTTCATTACCTTTTGCACCTTTGTTTAAATTTTTTTCTTTAATATTTAAAATTTTATCATATTCTAAATCATATTCATATTGAAGAGTTTGGGCTAATATTAAATCATTATTTGTGTCAAGTATCTCAAATTCGTTCATAATTGGGGAATTCCACCTATAAACATGATCAAAAAATTCACCAATTATTTTATCTTATCTAGCACGTTGGTTATAGACCTGCCCAAAATGAGCAAGACTATGTTAATTTGGGTATTTACTTGAAATTCCTCAATTTTAGATATATTTAACTTTAGCTATAATATAGTTTAATTACAAAAATACTTTTAATATATTATTTTTGTATGACAAGAAAATAGTAACGAGTAATGCGTTAGTTTTTTTGAATAGCGAGTAACACGCTCTATTTTTAGAAGGTAAAGAATAATGGTTATGCGTTCCTTTTTTAATGCGTTCTTTTTTGAAGTGGTAACGTTTACTATTCTCCTTAAGTGAAATAACCTCTAATCTATCTTTATCATTTAATAATAAAATCAGGGCGTCGCTAGCCTTTACAATTTTAGGGGGCTCAACTAAAAAAATTTATAGGGGGCTTCCCCATACCCCCAATTTTTGATACTTTCTTAAAATTTACTGTCTCAACAATTATTCTGAATTTCATATTTTGCCATTTATTATATTATGCATAATAAACTAGCATATAAATAATTAAAACAATATAAGACATTTCTAAAAATAATATTTTTTACAGTAAAATATAATTTCGATTCCTGATATAAAAAAAATTGCGTCTTACAAGTGATAAAAATGTTAATTAATTCATACATATGCCTCAAGATAATGATATTAAAAACTTCATGATATAAAATAATTCTTAGCACCTTACATCGACAAAAGGCAAGAAACTAATATAACTCTCTGTTACCATTTTTAGACAATGTTTTATAGAATGGACTAATAAGGAAAAATTTACCTAACCAAATCAACAATTCTTGAAGAAGAGAATATAAACGACCAATCCAAATCATAAAACTTTAAGGTGGTTAGAGCTTCCTCTTAGAATGTGATGAAAGCTAGAAAAATAATCGAGAAAAAAATTGTGGATATTAAATTTCTAAAAGATTATTTTCCATTTTTTAACGATATATAAACGACTACACAGCAGTTGATCATTATTGCTTATTAAATATGCAATCATATGCTCTCAGCAGCTGTAGTAATAATCTTAAATCACATAGCAACACAAATAATAGATGCTAGTTAATTTGCAGTCATAGTTATGACACTCACGATATTAACTCATATCAGAATTTATTATGTTAGATAAATTGATAAAACAAAAACACTCAAAATCTTTAGAAGAAATTATGCAAATATATTGAAGCCTTAAGTCAGGGGCGTCGCTAGCCTTTATAATTTCAGGGGGCTCAATTAAAAAAAAATTATAGGGGGCTCCGCCTCCATGCCCCCAATTTGCGGTCCTCCGGCCCGCTTTTGCCCGACCTTCGGCCGGGTTTTAGATTAATATATTATACTTTTTTAAAATTTGTTAACTATGAACAATTATTCTGAATTTCATATTTTGTCATTTATTATATTATACATACAAAATAAACTTGCATATAAATAATTAAAACAATACAAGACATTTCTAAACAAAAAATTTTTTTTAATACAAAATCTATTTATTACAGTATAAAATATTTTCGATTGCTGATATAAAAAAATTTTTGCGTCTAAAGAATTGCAAGTGATAAAAAAATTAATTCTTACATTATGCCTTAATTGATAATTTATACAATTGTGTTTCTGACATTTTATTCAATAGGAAATATGTGTATGGATAAATGTATATATATAATATTAGGAGGTTTATCGTACATAATTATTATACTCATCATACATTATAAAACATATAAAATATCCATCTATATAATTAATAGTAACTGACAAATATAACGCATATATTACAATAAATTACTCCTTTACTTCATTTCCCCTACCGCTATCGCTATTTGTCAAAAAAAGTAGCTCGCTATTAGCTACTATCTTTTAAAAGTAACTTTAGCTATTTTTTAAGCTACTTTTTTTAAAAAAAATTTACAAACAAATTTTATATTTTTTGCTTATAATGATATTATATAGTAAATATATAAAAATCAACATTTATAAATATTAAAATTGTTATAGTTTGTACTTAATCTTTTAGGTTTTGAACATTAGAAGTTTAGTTAACATCATTATTATTATTAATTTGGTTCTCTATTCAAATTTATATTTCAAATATTAGATTATAATTTTAATTATTATTATTACGATTAATTTTGTTCGCCATGCAAATTTATATTTCGTATATTAAATTATAATTTTAGTTAGCATTATTATTATTAATTTTTATTCGCCATGCAAATTTATAATTTTGAATTTTTATGAAAAAGGATTTTTAATGGTTAGCAAAAAATATATAAATAGCCAAGAAAAATAATTATAATTTACCGATGATATTTTGATTATTAATTTTATAAAAGAATTGACCGATGATATTTTGATTATTAATTTTATAAAAGAATTGACCGATGATATTTTGATTATTAATTTTATAAAAGAATTTACAGACGATATTTTGATTATTATTTGGATTTGATAGAAGTTGAATAAAGAGTAAAAGTAGGGAATTAGTATTAGAAATTATTAATAATTATATATTTATTTATTTATTATTAGTTCCATAGATATTCAGTCTCTCCCACTAGCCTCAGCAATATAAATATCAATCCCATATTGGTACAGTGGTGCCTTACAGCGTTGATCCAGGCTTTAGAAGATCAAAAGTCTGATCAAAAGTCAGTCTAATTATACATTGGAACAAGGTAAAAAAAATAATAAAAAAAATATATATAAATTTTTGATAATTTCGGTTCTCTTATTGATGTTATATAAATTTTGGATCTTGGTATTGGTTTTATTCGTATGTTTATATTTATTTAATTGTTTAAGATTAGTTAAAATTATTTTAATCAAGTGGTTATTGAGTACACTTTAATGTATATTACGCAAATAAATTTATTAAGTTTAATACTTGAAAATATAAGTATAATTATATTTTTGTTGCTAATTTTAAGTTTCACGTTAGGTTTAATTATAGGAAGAAATACGACTTACGTTAAGATAGAGATTAAAGAGTTAGAAAATATTAAGAATATATTAAGAGAGGAAGATAAGAAAAGAAATATAAACAACTTCATACGAACGGATAATTACAGACAGATAAGTTGCTATAGCTGTGGTCAGCCAGGCCATATGTCGCGTGATTGTGATTTAACAAAAGATTTGAAATGCGCGAGATGTGGCAGGAATGGCCATTTAGCTATAAGATGTATGTTAAACAATATAATTGTGAGATGTAATATTTGTGGCCAGGATGGACACACTCAAGAAAAATGTAACAAATGACTAAGAAAGAAATATTTTGATAATGAATTTAATAATTTTTTTAATGTTGATAATTTAGTAGAAAATAAGAATAAATATTTTAATTTTAATAATAAATTTGGTAATAATAGTTCAGGTAAAATTAAGCATTTTAATTTTAATGATAGATTAGATAATTATAATAATTTTGTTAATGTTAATAATTGTAGTAAAAATAAGTATTTTAATTTTAATAATGATAATGTTGATAATGCTAGTGCAAGTAAGAATAATTATTGTAATAAGAACGATAAATTTTGCGATTAACGTTGATAATTATTCAAGCGATATTAATAGAAGTGATATAAAAATAAAAAGTAGAGATTTTGAAATATATAGAATTAAAAAGGCAACTAGTGTAGACGTACTAAAGATGGAATTAGAGAATTTTTTAATGAAAAATAGATGCCTAGAGTAAAGATAAACATGGAGGAAGCAGAAATTTGTTTTTTATTAGATATAGGAGCAGAAATTAGTTTGATAAGTATAAAGGATTTTATGAGATTTTGGCCAGAGAAAGAATTTGTTACAAAAAAGATAAGAGCCAAACAATTGGATGGTAGCATGGTGAAAATTTTAGGGTATTATAGGGTAAGGTTACCAGGAGTTAATAAAAGTATAAATTTGTGGATAACTACGTTGAAGATTGAACCGATTTTAGGATGGTATGATATTAGAACGTTAGGTCCAGTTTATAATTGGTGGAAATTTTTCGATACTATCCCTGTAAGTAATGATGAAAATAGTGAAATGATAGATTTCGATAGATTTAAGTTACCTATTATAGAGGATAAACAAGAATTAGTTCTCGATATAGAAATCGAACAACAGAATTTATTGATAATAGTGAAATAATAAGGAGTGATTTCGATAGATTTAAGTTACCTATTATAGAGGATAAACAAGAATTAGTTCTCGATAAACCTAGAAATCGAACACCAGAATTTTTGATTAAATATAGAGTCAAAGACAATAAGATGTCAAGAGATATAAATTCTTTAGAGGTAACACCAGTCGAAAGCAACAAACAGATAATTAAGAAGACAGTAGAACAGGAAGAGATTATCGAAAATAAATATAGCCATGAAATAAGTATGATTTTGGATCAGTACTTGGAGGTTTTTAAAGAAGAATTAGGGACTCTTAGAGATTTTGAAGTAGAACGATTAGAACAAGGTTATCGACCTAAATATTGCAGCACAAGAAGATTGCCGTTTTCGTGGATAGAAGATATAAATAAGGAATTAGACAAATGGTTAAAAGAAGGAATTATAAAACCAATAGTGCATAGTGTATGGGCAACACCATTAGTTCCCATAAGAAAACCAGACAACAGTTTAAGACTGTGTATAGACTATAGAGTATCAGTTAACCCGTGGGTAATAAACGAAAGATATCCATTACCTAGAATAGAACAATTGTTGGCTAATTTAAGAGGAGCAACAATTTTTTCAAAAATAGATTTTTCGAATGCTTACTTGCAAATAAAGGTAAGTGAGAGAACAAGTAAGATATTAACGATCACAACGCATAGAGGATTATTTGCTTTTTGTCGTTTACCATTTGGTTTGAAAGTATCGGCTCCAATATTTCAAAGAACAATGGCGGAGTTATTTCAAGGAATAAAGGGAATAATGTATTATTTAGACGATGTTTTGATATCTGGTAGAACAGAAGAAGAGCACAATGCTAGGTTAGTTAAAGTGTTAGATATTATATTAGAAAATGGTTTAAAAGTTAATATAAAGAAGAGTGTTTTTGGAGCAAGAAAAATAAAATATTTAGGACATATTATAAATGGAAATGAAATTACTCCAATTGCAAAGAATATAGATAAGATAATGAGAATGAGAGCCCCAAATAATAAAACTGAAGTACAGGCGTTTTTAGGAGCAACGAATTATTATCATCGGTTTGTTCAAAATTTTGCAGAAATCGCCTCACCGTTGTATGATTTATTAAAGAAAAATAAAAGGTTTGAATGGGGAGAAGCACAGGAGAAAAGTTTCGAAAAATTGAAAATAAAGATGGTAGAGAAACCGATTTTAGATTGTTTTAATGAGAAATTAGATATGATATTAGCTGTTGATGCATCTAATGAAGTTATAGGAGGAGTTTTGTTACAGATAACCGATAACGTTGAGAAACCGATTTTATTTTTATCTAGACGGTTTAGTAGCACTGAGAAAAATTACTCCACGATCGAGAGAGAGGCTCTGGCTGTGAGATTCGGACTGGAAAAGTGCAAAGAATATCTGATAGGAAGAAGGTTTGTCGTATATACAGATCATAAGCCTTTGGTAGATTTATTCAAAAAAGAAAATAAGGAGCTTATGATGTCACCCAGGTTACAAAAATGGTTAATTTTAGTTGGTAATTTCGATTTTGAAATAAAATTCAGAGCGGGTAAACAAAATTGTTTACCAGATATATTATCGAGATTGTTTAATAAAGACATTGTAGACAAGGATACAGTAAGCAATAGTTTAGAATATATAAAAGAGGAAGAAAAATTAAATAGTAAAGTGATAAGGGCTTTGAAGATAGATGCAAGAGAAGAACCGATAACGTTCGAAAGAATAGAGGAGATGTCCAAAAAAGATGAAGAATTAATAAGAATTATAACTTGTTTGAAGGGAGAAGCAGAATGGAAAAGTGAAGACAAAGCTTTTAAAAATATAAGGAATGAATTAAATATAGAAGACAATTGTTTATTGAGAGGATATCGATTAGTGATACCGATTAAGTTAAGAAAAGATACATTAGCCGTATTACATTCAGGACATCAAGGCATAGAAAGAATGAAGAATAAAGCAAGAGAATATATTTGGTGGCCTAAGATGAATAGTGAAATTGAAGAATTAGCTAGAAGCTGCGAGACATGTAACATGTGGGCTAATGTACCACCAAGGAAAAAGCAGATAAATGGCCAGAAACGGACACTCCATGTAAAAGAATACATGTAGATTTTCTAGAATATGAAAAAAGAAGATATTTTATTATGGTAGATGCTGGATCGAAATGGATAGATTGTCAACAGGTTTCGGGTTTAACGACGAAGATAGCGTTGACTAAAATAAAAGATCTTGCAGGTAAATATGGATTAATGGAAACTTTAGTTTCGGATGGAGGCCCAGCATTTAAAGGTAGAGTTTTTAATCAATTTTGTGATAGGTGGAATATTAAACATGTAGTATCGCCACCACATTACCCGAGAAGTAATGGGCAAGCCGAGAGAATGGTAGCTATTGTTAAAAGCTGGCTAAAAAAAGAAAAATATGGAGAGGGAAAATGGTGGTTGTTATTATTAGCATATAATAATACGAAGACGAGCAAAGGAAATTCACCATCAGAAATGTTTTTAGATAGAAAAACAAGAACGGAATTAGATTTTTTGAAAGAAAGAATAAAGCAAAAGGAGGATACATATGATGATAAATTTAAAGTTGGAAGTCTAGTATGGATTCTACTGTTTGAGGGTCCAGTTAAATGGGGGAGGGGTATAATAAGTAAGAATATAGGAAAAAAGAAAGTAGAAGTAGAGATTGAAGGGCAAAAAGGCACGTTTACTAGACACGTAAAACAAGTCAGACTGAGAAGCTTAGGGCAAATAAAAGATATGGGAGATAATTAGAAGAAATAAATTGATGATAGACATTATTATGAGAATCATATTGATGATATACTTAATTATGAGAATCAATTGTTAAAGAGATGAATTGAGGATAGTCATAATTATGAGAATCATAGTGATGATAGACAAAATGATGAGAATCATAATTTATCAGGGGATACAATTAGAAGAAATAAATTGATGATAGACATTATTATGAGATATTGATGATAAACTTAATTATGAGAATCAATTGTTAAAGAGATGAATTGAGGATAGACATAATTATGAGAATCACATTGATGATAGAAATAATAACGATGAGAATCATAATTTATCAGGGGATACAAGTAAAAGAAGATAAATTGATGATAGACCTAATTTGAGAATCATATCGTCAGATGAAAGAAAATTGATGATAGACATAATTAGGAGAATCATAATTTCAAGAGATCAATGAGGAAAACAATCAGTCTCAATGAAATAGATTTAATGATAGACCTAAAGGAGGGTTTAGACGGTAAAGAAATTAGCAGGGAATAGTAGATCATTAGAAGATTATAAAAGATATATATATGCTTATAGTAATTTTATAGATGGCATCATATGTCAGAGTAGGAAACAAGATTATCAAAATGGAAATCAGGGAAGCAGATGGATCGGCTGAGTCAAACAGATGGATCGAAGCAGCAAGGGCCGAAGCACAACGAAGATACGGAGAGTTACTGCAGGAAAGACCCAGAAATCAAAGGATAGAACGAAGAATGGAGCCATATTGGGTTCGGAAGATTAGAATGTTGGGCGTGCGGCGGAATGCATAAATTAAGATTTTGTCCTACGACAGTACCGTTATCTGAGACAATGTAACGAAGTAAACCAAATCTAGCGAAATAATTACGCAGATTATTTATTACACTCGTCGAATTAATATGTGTAAAAATTGCAACTTCAACCCATTTGGTGAAAGCGTCTACGCAAATTAACCAATACTTCCAGACACGGGGCCTGTCAAATCAATGTGTATTCGTTCCCAAGGTCGGGTAGGAATATTCCAATTGTATAACGGTACTTCTCTGGCTCGCGATCTTCCTTCCTGACAACTCTTGCAGTTTTGATAAATTCTTCAACATCTCGATCAAGATTTCCAGAAGACATAGTATCTGCATGGATGTCCTTGATGGATAACATTCAAAACCTCTTTTTTAGGTTATAGGAATAATGATTCTATCATTATAAAATAATAGACCTTCTTCGAAAGAAATATTATCTTTAATTAAGATGAATTTTTTTAAACTTTCCAAATAATTATTCATATTATCAATATGCCAATGATTTTTTATTAATTTAATGATCTCTTTTAGATTTATATTATTGATCGTTTCACTTATAACTTTACTTCGAGTGAACGATAAATCTTCTATTAAATCGATCTTTACTTCTCTAATTTCATTTTCAATTTTTTTTAACTTCATTAATTTTTTCTCTCTCTACCCCCAAACGGGACAGAGCGTCGGCGCATCTGTTTTGATTATCCGGCCTATGAATTATCTCATAATCGTAATTTAAAAGCTTCGTGGCCCACCGTATTAAACAGTTATTTGTTATTTTATTTAGGTCTCTTTTATCACCTAAGATATATTTTAAAGGTTTATGATCTGTAACCAAAATAAAATGTCTTCCATAAATATATTGATGAAACTTCTCGGTAGCGAAATCGCCGAAGCCTTCCGATCAATGGTGGCGCAATTCTTTTCAGCCTCCGAAAGTGTCCTCGATGCGTAATCAATTGGTTTCTCCTGACCAATAAGAAATCAGTGTGCAATAACAGCTCCTAGACCATCTTCGGAAGCGTCACAAGAAATCACGACAGGAATATCGGCTGAATAAGGAATTATTGTCTTCTTTTAATAATATTTTTTTTACTCTATTAAATATTTCATCTTCTTTAGCTGACCAAAACCAACTCACATTTTTACTCGTTAGTCGGTGTAAAGGCGCACAAATAGAATGTAAATTTTTAATAAACGATTCATGATAATTTACCATTCGCAAAAACGAACGTAATTCTTTAACATTAGACGGTGTTTTACAGTTTTTTTATAGCATTAATCTTATCTTCTGTCGGGTGAATTCCGAATTCATCAATAACATGGCCTAAATAAGTAAATGACTTTTCTCCAATTTTAATTTTATTATCGGTCGTCGTTGTCAGTCCAGCCTTATCAAATTTTCTTAATACTTCTTCTAGATTAACTATATGATCAAAATTATTCTCGCCTGCAATAATTACATCGTCTAAAAATACATTAACCATAGGAATTCCCTTTAATAAGTTTTGCATAAAACGTTGAAATATTATCGGAGTGCTAGTCAACCCAAAAGGAATTCTTTGATATCGGTAATAACCGACATGAGTTAAAATTACTAAAAGGTCTCTACATTCTGGACTAACTCCGAATTGTAAAAATGCATCTCTTAAATCTATCGTTGAAAATATTTTACCACCCGCAATCCTATTTGTCAGGTCGACGAAAGTTGGTAATAAATCGTTATCTATCGCTAAATATTTGTTGATTGTTAAACGAAAATCTCCGCATATCCGCACGGCATCGGATTTCTTTAAAATATTAACCGTTGGCGTAGCCTAAGTAATTGGAATCTTTGTTGGATCCACCTTATCGATAACGCCTTCATCTAAAAGTCTGTCCAACTCAGCTTCAACTGTTCGACGCAACGAAAATGGAATTCTTCTAGATGGCAGCGCAATTGGCACTGTATTTGGTTGTATCTTGATGACGGCTTCCTGTAATTTTATTTGTCCTAATTTTTTTTAAAAACTTGCGGAAATTTTGAAACAATAGTATTTAAACTGGAATCTTTCATATTTATATTATTAATACGAACTTCTTCAGGAAGTTTTATATCAAATTCTTTAAGAAAGGGCATTCCAAAAAAGGAAATTCTCACCCTTAACTACCCAAATAGGTAAAAATTTTGAAATATTTTTTACTTCGACTTTAAACATTTACCCAATACTTCGATTTTGATATGGTTATATCCTACTACTTTATGATAATGGTGGTTTGCCTATGCGACTCCAGGTAATCTCATCTGTCACACTACACGCCGCGCCAGTATCAAATTCCATAGTAAGCTGCAGCCCATTTATCTTCGCATCGATTTAGCTTTATTAGCAAAAGACAGGCAAGGTGTCCGTGGTAAAATTATTTGTATAGCATGCGTTCCTCTTTCGCTATGTGGTTTGCTTTTCTGCACCTAAAGCATATTATTTTTTTTGACTGAAATTAGGGGTAAAGCTTGGTTTATAAAAATTATGGTTGAATTTGTTTTCATTATAATAATTACTATTATTGAATTTGTTTACGTTGTTATAATTATTCCTAAAATAAGTATTTATGGAACCATGCATAGGCTTATTTTTAATTATTTTATTAACTTCTGCCAGGGTTCCCTTCTCCAATGAAGGCAGCGCGATAGCTAGACGCACAGTATCTTCAAAAGTAATATTTCCTTCGGCATATTTTGACCTAAGTTCTTTGTCCAGCTCATGTAACCCTACTCCTAAGATGAAAATATCTCTTAAGAGTTCATCAACGGTTGAAAATTACATAAAGAGCAAATGCTTTTTAATTTGATTGAAAAATCGATAATAGTTTCACCGCCTCTTTTTAAGGTATAAAAATTGTTTCAATGTAGAAAAATACTCGAGACATCCTTAAATATTTTTTCTAAATTCTCGAGTAAAATTGAATAATTTATGTTATCTAAGTTATTAGGAAAGTAAAAAATTTTAATTTTAATTAAATTATCAGTGCTTATATAGGCTATTTTTATAAATTTATTTTTTTATCGCTCTATTATATTGTATTTATAATTATATTATCAAAATAAAACTATTATTTTTTATCATGGCTAATATATTGTGTTGAAAAATATAAGGCATTTATTTATATTAAATTAAATTTAAAAAAAAATTTATCATAAAATTTTGAACGTATGAACGCGTTCATGAACTTGAACGCGTTCCTTTTTTTGAATTTGAAAGTGAACGCGTTCGATTTTTGTCAATGAACGTTGAACGCGTTCGATTTTTTTAAAAATGTTTACAGCACTACAAAAATTGTGTCTTTAAATCTTCATCTAGTAAGCATTATTTTTTTTTTATTAAGAAATATTAGTTTGGCTTAATTTTATAAGCTTCTAAAGAAAAAACATCCCAAGTCATCGGGCCGTGCCTTGGTTTGTCTTATTATAAAACAATCGTCTTATAGCTATTTAACGTAAAAAATCAGGCGAAGAATAAATAGTTTCATATTTTTACTGATCAACCTTAAAAATTGACATCTTCTGGCGGCCTCGTAAACAAATTTCCCACTTAGTCTTTTGACCAGTCCACCCGTGATAATACTATATTTTTAATCCTTTTATATTCACTGTATAACAATTTTTTACTGAGTAAATATCTTGTGAGCATTTTAATTGCTGTTTTTAAAGATTGAAATAATTTCTTCCTAATAAACGTTGCATGGAAAATTAACAATTTAACATAAAAATAAATGGTGTTGCGAAATTAAATTATTTTTTCAGGAATTTATATTGTTATTAGTTGAATTAAAATTAGATATCAAAAAGAAATCATCGCGTGCGAAAAATTAATTTAAATAAAAATACATCATAATGAAAACGAAATGAAAGATTTATGGAAATTTTTTTAATTTATATTTGTACATTATTTAATTGGTATTATCGGCTAAATTAAATTTGTTACCACATTTAATAAAATACAATATAAATAAATTCTTTTGTTATCGTAATTTTAAAAAATCGGAATATTATATATAACATATATTATAACCAAATATAAATAAACCTGTGCGTCGATGAAACTGCGGTCGGTGCGAGTTTCAAAAACCTAATCGAAGGTCCGCGGCGAGTCAATTTTTACGCCGTCAACATAGGCGACGTAGATTAGCGTTCCGTTATAAATATTTCATAACATATATTTTTTGAATAAAATTAATTCTTTAAAGAAAAATTAAATGAAAATATACACTACTCTATAGATATCTCGGCATACTCTTAAATCTTTATTGAAGAGAAAACTCATTATAAATTCAAAATAGCCTTGTAATTTTATAATTATCATGTACAAAAATAATTTTATTTAAATTCCCCAGACATATTAATTATCTTCTTGAATTTAACGTCAACCGAGCAGTATAAAAAACTATTTCACTAAATGTGCTAGTTGTCGGAACACAAAAAATTCTTCTTAGCTGGCGTGGAAAGACTAGGAACGATCCTCTTTACTCTCCAGAAATTTAGAAATTCTATCATGTGAATGGAGTTTTCAGACAAGAATATGACATTCTTGTTCTAACTTAAAGTGAAATCACAATTTGTACTTTTTATTAAATTTTTGTCAAATAATTTGAATTTAATAATTCCTCTTGATTCTCAAACGATATATTTACCAGAGACCTGCAGGCCCGGCCCTAAGCCTGGCCGTATTTAAATTTTTAAAATATACCCGGGCCGGGCCTGAAATTATTTTTTTTTAAATACCCGGGCCGGGCCGTAATATTTTTTAAAAGTTTATACAACATGAATTATTATATTTGTCAATTAGATATGGTTATAATGATTATATATAGTTATGATTAATATAATTTTTGGTGAAATTTAACACTAGGTAACACTCATAGTATCTATTACATAATAAAATTATAGTTTTCCTGCCATGGAATAAATACGCAAAGGATTAAATACATTATTATAAAATATATAATATATGTTATATTTTTTATTAATTAAAATATCATTTTTATTTTTTTTATAAATACATAGTATATTCTCAAAATATTATTTACACAAATTTTTTATAATATCAATTTGTAATATACTAAATATCTGTTTAGATTTTAAAAAAATAGTGTTGTTAAACTGCTCGTTTTGAGCCGATTTTTAAAAACGGCTAACTCAGTTTTTTATCCAGAAAAATATTATGCAAGCCAGAAAATTTTGCTCATAGAAGGAGCAAAGGTCTAGCTAGACATATAGTATCGAAATTTCGAGGCTTAGTCAATATTTTTCTGGCAAAAATATTGAGTTAACCGTTTTTAAAAATCGGCTCAAAACGAACCGTTTAACAACATTAGCTAATATACTAGCTTATTAAATGATAATACTCGCCGAAAAATATGATAAAATACGAAATAATCAATTTTTTGTATATACCAGGTCGATTATAATTTTAAAAAATTCCGAGCCGGGCCTAAAAAAATTTTTTAAAAAAAAATCCAGGCCGGGCCGGGGTACCCAAATTTTTTTTAAATATCCGGGGCCGGGCCTAAATTTTTTAAACCCGAGCCGGACCGAGCCAAAATTTTTTTAATCTGGGCCGGGCCGTAAAAATGGTACCTCTGCAGGTCTCTGATATTTACCCTATATCGTCATAACTATATGTTTAAAATTTTTTATATTAAATTCCGACGCTGAATAATTTTGTTCTATTATACGTTGACATAATTTTCAAATTTTAAAATCTTGGGTCTGGAAGAGAAACCAACACCTAAATTATTTTTGAAAAAACATACTAATATATTATTACTTGCAGATCACAAACTGGCAATCGTAACATAAGTTTTTTTAGCATATTTTCCTATAAGTAAATGATTTCTGAATTATCATTAGCAATTAATATTAATTGACCGACTTGCTAGCTCTGATTATATTAAATACTTAAAAATTTTCTTATTTTTATAAAATCTTGTTAGGTTACTTTTCACAAGAATCTTCATTCAGACCTTATCAAATTTTTTTTATTTTTCAGAATTAAATGTACTTTCATAAATTTTTTATACAAATTAAAATGTGTAAAAATATGAATTAACAAAACTTCCATATTATTGTAACTATGAAAACCGAATAGTTAAGAAAACTCTTGTAGAATCCATCACAGAAACGAGGGGCATTTTATTCTAAATTTAATAGTATCACCGCTGATGGCGATATCCTTTAAATAATTTACTAAGATAGGGGAGACCGGGAGTTGTTGGGACACTTATCGTTCAAAACTGAATAATTTTAATAATATTCGACTAATCTGAATAAGTAAAACATCTTCTAAATCCCAAAAATAAATGCTATTTGAAATAATTTCTATATATTCTATAATGACTATATTTTTAGAAAATTGAATTCAAAAAAATTTTTTTGTTTTAACCTTGGCAGACATATGTGATAGTTGAGACACTCATGAAATAGCGGTTAAATAAATTAAAAAATTTAAAATCAGTATTCCAGTAAGGCTAGAAAAGATTATAACAAATTTGATTTCATTGATAATATTGTAATTTATAACAAATAACTGTATAAAAAAATTTTAACAAAATTTATTTTGGTAAAAAAAAACTTCCGTGACCCTAATTTTTTTATTTTTTGTGACATATAATATTTTCATTTAAAAAAATTATATGGATAAGATCTAAATATACTAGATTTTAATTTAATATTTTATATGACTGATTAAGGTAAAACTATATTGCACTCCTTTATAGGCTTAATAAAATAAATTTTTATTAACTGTATTATACTGTTCTATGTGTTATATTTAAAATATAATATTATTATAATGTTCTATATCACTTAATATAAATAATAATTCTATAAACAAGTTATTTGTATCTTTCAGAAAAATATTATTATAAATTTAGTTTATAAATAATGACAATAATTTAAATGAAGAGAGATTTTTAATATCACAATAAAAATCTTATGAACAAGTTAATAATTTTTAAGCATAAAATAAGTATCCTAATTATTATTAATTTTGTTTTTTAATATTGACTTTATTTTAAATGATGAGAAATGGGATATCACAATGAAAATCTTTAAATAAGTTAAAAAATTTCTAAGTATGAAAGGAACATTTTATTGATGTTATTTTAAATGGTGATATATTCCAGGATAAAAGAATAAATAAATTTCATTAAGCCTATAAAGAATTGGAATATAATTTTACATTAATCATTAAATTAAAATCTAGTAGCTTCATTTACCTTTTTGTTGGTCAATCGAAACAATTTTTTAGATGTTTTTATTATCTAATTAGCAATATTAATTTCCTCCACTCTATTAAAAACACATTTCTGATATGGATATTCCTTTGTAGGTAATGTTATATTTTTCACTCTCCTCTTTTTTGATAATTGTTGTGTTTGATTTCGCAATGCCTAAAAAACATATATAATAAATCTTACCTGAAGTAAGTCTGATATAAATTTAATCTTATCCTTTTTAATGTAATTCCGCATAACTAGATGAAAAAAAGAGCTAAAATGGCATATCCCAACTATGCTATGGCCAACTATTACCGGGTCCACTAACTTTATAAATATCGTTTAAAATCATATTAAGGTATGTTTATTGATTCTAAAAGTTTGTTATATTAAAAAATAGGATTTAATTCCTAAAATTTATTTATTAAGATTTAAAAAGGTCTATTTATAAATATAAAAGATAAAGTTTGCAATTATATTTTATGCCAAAACACATTTTCTTCTGTAAAAATTAAAATACTAAATATATTTCAAATCATTTTTTAGCCAATCATGTATGACGTAATTATCTATGTTAGGCTCTAATCTCCAGCCTTATAAAATATTAGCTCAAATTATAATTGGAGTGACCTAAAGTTCCCCTGTACATCCCCGGTCTCCCCTACTCCTTTTTTTTATTCTTTTTAAAATAAATTAATGCAAATTCACGAATAGTAAAAAAATAATATTCACAATTTCTTTTAAACGTAATAAATATAATCAATCTACTCGAAATTAATACATCTATTAATATAAATCATTTTCAAATACAATATATGTTTAAAAAAAGGAAAAGCCCCCTATTACTAAACCCGTGTGTTAGGGGTGATTGATAATATATGACCAATAATATACAAAATATAAATACACATAGGACATTTTTCACTTACTCTAAACTATATATTTACACATTCCGCACATATTGGTTGTCTATAAAATTTTCGCCGGGAATACCTTACCTCTATCGACTTTATACTAAGAATTTAAATGCTGCTATTTTGTTCATAGGAGGAAGCCGTTTGATTCGTTTCACAAAAGAATAAATAATATTATGTACTCAGACTATTACAATTTCTCCTGTAATACCGTAAATTTTGTACTTCCTCTTAGAATAAAGTATTGAATATATTATTTTAATATTTAATCATTGTAACAGCCTGAATTTTATTATCCTCAAATTATATTAAAGATTAGAATATGATTATTTAAATATTTCATCTGAATTTCCTCCCACTATTTCACTTTTCATGTAATCGCGAATTTCAAGTATAATCCCATATATAATACAAAATTCATATAAAAATTCTCGGTGTAATAAAAAAAATATGCATATGCTAAAAAATATACATGTTCTAAAAATTGCGTGGGTCGCACATGCATAGAAACTAACAAGTATTAATAAAACTAATAGATTTTATACTCGTTGATCATTTATAAAAAATTTTAAAAAATAGAATAAAAATATGTTCAATTTAATTCAGATATTTTTTTAAATTATTTTAAAAGTTTTAAAAGTTAATTAATAATTTACAAATTGTAGTTTAAAATTTGTAATACAATACAATCTCATGGAAAATTTAGTTTAAAAAAAACATAAATATAAATTAAATATAAAACCGAAAATTACTTATACACCCGTTATGATGGGGACTCATATGAAGCAAATAGTGAGTATTCCTTTGGATTTTCTACCAATGGCAGATGAATGGAAGATGAGAATGAGGGAAGATAATACTGGATCTACGCAACCATTGATAACCAAGGCTCCATCAATAACGAGGACAGATGCCCGGTATGCCCTGAACAGGGAGGTCATCTCAACACACAAGAAATGTTAAAATTGTCACGCGGAGGATCATATAAAAAAGAGTGTCCAATGCAGAGGAACAGAATAATAAACAATGGCCCTATCATGCAGGAATGGGCATACCGCAACAAATAGCCCCACACAAGTGCGAGCGAACTGACAAGAAGTGACGAGAATAGTATCCAGAGAGGTGATCATGATAAAATAGAAATTGGTAAGCAACATAGCAACCCGCTAACCATGCTCAAGAGAACAAGAATACCTCTGGTAAAAATCTCTACCGAATTAATGGATCCCGCACAAGTGGTTTCCTTGGAGGAGCTCTTGTTGCTCGCAGATGAATAAAAGTTTTAGGGAAGGCTTGTCAGGAATTTGATTTATCTTTATAATCATATTTTTTTTAAATATTTTTAACCCTTATGTTTTTTCCTTTTCATGTGCGATTAATTTTCTCACTTATTTGTTGTAAAAAAAGGTATTTTATTATGGATAAATATGAAACGATCGCGAAAAATTATGTGTTGGACTTTTACTCTTTTGTTTTATGAGAAAAATTAATAATAAATAAAATTTTAAAAGAAAAATTAGAAGATATATATAAAAAGTTTGTAAAAAAAATTCTAAGCTAAAAATAAGAATAAGAAAACTACCCCGTAAAAATAAGGATAAGGTAACTATTTCGAAAAAATAAGAATAATAAAACTACCGTGAAAAGATAAGTTGATAAGAAACAAAATTATAGAAATAGTAAAGAGCATATAAAAAAGTGAGTTGCTGAACATATATCTTTCATTTTTTTTGTTTTCTTTGAGTGCATTTTTTTGAAAAGATTTTATTTGACTTATTGCTGGCCAACCTCACTCTATGGTTTAAATAAATCAGAGGAGGCGGTTATTTAATAGAATTATATGGGAGTTATAAATTATTTCAAAGTTAATTTGACGCTTGAAATATTAATAGCTAGTTAATAATATCGTGCCCCGCCGCTTCTGTGGAATCAGCGCTACTGAGAGGCTAACTTAATATTTAAGCCAAAAAATGTTATGCAAGTCTCGGTATTTCGTTAATGGATGTCCAAACCTTTCTACCATCTATGAGCAAAATCTCCAGGCTTGCATTGAGCCGTTTAACAACACTAGCTTTCGTTTTAATCTTAATATGATTAATATTCTAAAATATTTTTTTAACTTTAATCATCCATAAAAATTATTAAAATGTGAGAAATCAAAATTTTTATTTTAGTTGATTATATATATTAAAAAAGGAATATGTGGCTACATAAAATATTGAAAAAAATCCTATTTTTGACTCGACTATATAAAACTTTATATTTTATATAATAAAGAGAAAGGGGATTCAAATTAACACATTTGAAAAAATATTAAATTTTTTGGCAAGGGAGCTTAAACCCTTCTCAAAATTTAGAAATGGGGCTAAAAATAAAAACTAGAAGAGAGCTTAGCCCTTCTAGCTCTCTCGCATTAACCTAGACCTTTATTGTGAATAAAGTGCCCTAGAGAAAACTTTACAAATTATTTATTCTTATATGGCAAATAATCTACGAGGACTAAATGGGAATTGCTTAAACTACTGATTAATAATAACAAAACGTTATACGCTGGAAACCAGGCATGATATAAAAAGTTTTGAGAGAACAAGTGGGACAAAGATATCATCGCAAAAAGAGAAAATGATTTCAATATTAAATATACAAAGGAAATATTGTAATTAGGAGACATCTCGACCAGATAATAAATGGATCTATTAGTTTATAATGTTGAAAGCCATAGTAAAACCCGCAACGATTAAAACAAATATACCGGATACAAATCGTCAGTAATAACTTATTACATGAGGGGAAGAGGAGATCCAAGTCTGAAGCAAGACAATTATCAATATTTGGAAGATTATTTTATTAATATAAATGACAGACAACATCGTCTATCTAGGGATGCATGTGATAAATAGTGTATTGTAGAATCATTCTAACAAACTTGGGTTTACTAAACCATATTTAATTTGAATGATCTTGGTTTCATGTTTTAACAGCCATAGTTTTCTAAGAATATTATTGTTTTTCATTTAGATTTAGTATTGGAAAATTTAATAACCAAAATATTTTTTAAATTTTTGGGGCCGGAAATATTTCTGGGGGTGGAAATTTGCAGTCAAGGGGTGGGGGGAGTGGCTACGACCCGAATATTACCTAAATTTGTCATTTATCAATTATTTATAAATCGCTATGATACATTATATGCTATTATTACATATTACATATTTTACTCTGCTTATTTACCAACAAAATAAATAAAGGGGATCAAAATATGTAATTTACGGTAGAATCCGATCGATATATGCAATTTCTGATCAAAACAGGGATAAAAATTAGCCCCCCTCCCCCCGCCCCGTCTCTAAAGAAAAATTGTTAGTTATGGCCCTGAACGTATACCGTTTTTTGGTTGCCTATATTTGTGATGTCTTTGGCGATTTATGCGGATGCGGGTATCATAGAATTACAGCCCTCGCAATAGTTATCTGTGTTGTCTAAATTTAATCAAGTCAAGTTACTTCAAACAAATTCTATGTGGATGGCCGCAAAAAAAGGTTCTATATGTCACGTTTAAGATATTTCATTATGTAGAAGTACTATTAGATGTGTAGAATGTACCTGTCATATTCTTTAGCTTATATATCTGTATAGTGTGTTGTATTCATAGCCACCAAAAATGAGTTTCAAATTTTTATATATAAAATAAACCATTAAAAAACAATATTAATGAGTTATCTAAAAATATTTTCTCCACTGTAAAAAAATTTACTATTCATTTATTATTTTACATTTATTTTATCAGATATAATAATATTCAATTTTTGCTCCCAATAGTCACCTATGAACCCTTAATTTGCTAACTCCTAATGCCAGATAAAATAATTGAAAAATTCCTCAATCACAATGGAATTGATTTTATTTTCGCAAATACCTTGCCAATTTATGTACATGGAATATTTCGTAAATATTTTTGTGCCTTAATCTATATTAGAGGTCCCATCCAATGTTTTAAAAAAAATTTAACCCGCCCGCCCCGCCCATTTGTCTAAAATTCCTTACCCGCCCGCCCATTAGTCTAAAATTTTTTACCCGCCCGCCCATTATTTATAAAAATTTTTTAACCCAAGCCCGCTTAATAGACTAAAATGTTTATTTATTCTAAGAAAAAAGTTTTATTGTTGTGTTTATTACATAATATAGTTAGGTAAATGTTTTTCACTTAAAAAAAACGATTGGTACAATAAAAAAAGAAATATTGTTATAGATCATTTAAACAATTATTTTTTTTAGTTTGTTTTTGAACAAAAATTTTAAATTTCCTTAACCCGCCCGCCCATTGTTTAAATTTCTTAACCCGCCCGCCCAAAGTTTCAAATTTTTTTTAACCCGCCCACCCGCCTGCCCATTCTCGAAAATTTTTTTGCCCGCCTATTTAGATGGGTGGGCGTGGGCGGGAGGACCGAAACCCCGCCCAATGCAGACCTCTAATCTATATCTCCAACATTTAATTTCTTTAAATATAGGGTTAATTTTTATAATCAATGTTTTTGTGTATTTATACATTTTAAATGCTTTAATTTATTTTAGCACATATTTATTTATGGTTGATATAATTTGAAAATAACCCCATTTTCAGCCGATTCAAAAAAAAGTGAAATCGAATTTTTAGCCTAAAATTATATTCTGCTACGGGGTTATTCCGGTTAGATACATTTAATATTTTATTTTTTGTGCAAAGTTGATAACTTTCAGATTATTTAGATATGAGATAGTAACTGATCATAATAAATTTACGAAATTTTAGATGTTGATTTAAATTTTTTAAAATTATGTGGTGGTGTGAGTTATTAGGGCTGCTGTATCATAATAATTTTATGGTGGTTGGGTAGAGTAAGATAGGGGTGAGGGGTAGAGAGTGAGGTATCGTATTTGAATGTTATTACTATCCATAAATAGTGATTAAATAAGATAAGATGGCGCCTCAAAGTATTTATATTTAAATGCCCGCAATATTATCATCAACATTCCAAAATCAAGTCCTACTACTGAAACAACTCATACAAACCTATGAAGTAGTGATGGGCAGACTCTTTAGCAGAACCTCTTCAAATTTATGCAGAGGAAGTTGAAAATTAAGTCAAAGCGGGAGGACTCATATTATCGAAAGTCAATAAAAATTCTAAGTAATCATAAAGTAAAGAACAACCCCAATCACCTATAATATTTTAATTTTTATGAAAATTATTTAAATAAATATTTAGATCGATTACAAATTCTCAACCCAGAAGTTAAAGAGATTTTTCTTATTTGATAATGGCCTACATGCAGAACGTATGATCATGTTTGCAACGGATGATCCTTATATTTATTAGCAAATACGACAGCATGGTATATGGATGGAAATTTGGCCATGTCTCCAAAATTTTCTACAATTTGTCATTAGAGCATCAATAAATGCTATATTTATCACAACTTTATTGCATACTCCTATAAAGGGCGCAAAATGCTTAAGGAAAAAATTCGAAAAAATTATTTCTAAATATCATCAAATATTCCCTGATCCATTATTTAATGGATTTCGATAAGTCTGATATGAGCGCGATTAAAATAATCTTTGATTAAAATATTTATTATTTATATATAATTTTTAATTAGGGGGATCGCATCGTAATTAGAGGATACTTTTACCATTTCTGTTAAATTATTTATAGCAAAATTCAGAATCCAAACCTGGAAAGTAAACACAGGACCGATGGAACTCGAAGCTTAATGGACGGTTTAGCATTTGTTCCCTTATATGATGTGGCCAATGCATTGACATTCCTGAGAAGGGTTATTTTAAACTCTAGTGTTGTTAAAGTTACTTTTGAAACATAACGAGTTACAGTTACTAGTTACAGTTATTAGTTACATTTTTACAAATATAACTAGTTATTATTTACAGTAATTTTTCAAAAGTAACTAGTTACCTTATAAGTTACTTTATACATCATTCATATAACGCATTTATTTACTGAACGAATTTATTTAATATAACAAAATTATGATATATA
Source organism: Gordionus sp. m RMFG-2023 (assembly GCF_954871325.1). Lineage (NCBI taxonomy): Eukaryota > Metazoa > Nematomorpha > Gordioida > Chordodea > Parachordodidae > Gordionus > Gordionus sp. m RMFG-2023. Next base: position 79,877,652 of record NC_088775.1, read on the forward strand.
AATTATAATCATTTGTTTTAAAAAAAATATACAATTTATTTATATAAAAAAATAAGTACCGAAAAAAATATCGGATAATATAATATTTATATTAAAAATATCCTATATATTTGCATTGAAAAAAAAACATTTATTTTTCATAAAAATTTTTAATAAATTTTATTTGCTTTTAACAGTTGGATTTCAAATTTTTATCTAGGAGTGCGCTCGTTTCTCTCTAAAGATGAGCTTCCCTAGATTGAATAAACGCTCTACAGGGGCACTTGATGTAATAACATTATATTTAATAAAGAGTTTTTTTTAAATTTGGAAAATCGTCATATAAAGATAATGTGCTGTTATTGGATTTAATAAAATTTTCAATAATTTCATCATTATCAATAATATTTTGACGCTTTAAATAAAAAATCCAACTACATCTAATAATGTTTGTTGCGAACATGAGCCAGTTGTGTTAGATTCACCGCGAGGTATTAAAGTATTTATTAAATTTAAAATTTCCCTCTTTTTTGATCTATTCTTTTCTTGCCTTATCCAAGGCCAATCAGTTTTAAATAGTGGATGAAGAATAGCAGCAATTATGTTATCATTATCATAAAGAGCATGAAACCTATATCATTGTATTATTAATTTATAAATAATTATTTAATTTAAGTTACCTTTTTTAATACTAGCTAATATAGCATCTTTTAAAGGTAGACAATATTTTAATTCTTGAACACCTTCCAGACAGATAAGTATCTGTGTTATTGTTGGGGTATAATAACCTAGATACATATATTACTTTCTAGTATATCAATAGCTTTAGCTACTGGTTGCATAATCTAATTTTTTTAATTTTAAATTATTTATAAGACATTAATTTAAATTTACACTGCAAATTCTTTAATAAAATCACGTTCTTGTGATGTAAATCTACACAATTCTAATTCATCACATAATAAATCGAAATCCAAAGGCATTTCACTTATAAGTGATAATATTTTAGATAAAGATGTATAAAAAGAACCCCATCTTGTTACAATGGGATATGGCAGCTGTGAATGTAATCTCTTTTTAATTTGCTCAGCTGATGGCCCAGATTTGTTTTGTGTATTCCACAAACGTTGATATTTAGATTAGCAACCTTAAACACTTTTATATAATCCTCATTGTTTAAAAGTATATTATTAGCATCTTGTGTTGCCACTAAGTTTAATGTGTGACAGGAACATCTTCGATGCCTAAGAAAGTAGTCGAAGTTAGAGATCTGCAAAGTTAGACCCGATCCGTACCCGGCCCGAGAGGGCTAATTTCATTTAAAATAATCGTGTTTGGGCCAGGCTTAATATTTTTAAAAAAAATTCGGGCCGGGTCGGGTCGGACTTTGGAAATTCCTTTAAATATATCTAAATTTATCAATTTTATATTGAATTTTTTATGTAAAATAAAAATATTTGATTTTATTTATTGAAACTAAACGACATATAACAGTTTTTTATTTTGAGTAATTATAAAAATTAATTTCTATATTTAAATAAATTCGGACCGGGCCGGGCCGGCAAAACTTTTTTAATTTCGGGTTCGGGCCGGGCCGGGCTTGAAAAATTAGGCCCGATGCAGATTACTAGTCGAAGTCATTTATATTATAATTGGTTAGCCCAGAGGAATACATTATATCTTCTATTGAAATGTATTCAATATCTGAATCATTATCTTCCTTTATTTAGATTTATGCATACATATTTTTAAAAGTAACTAGTTACTTTTGGCAGTTGTAAAAATATAACCAGTTACAGTTACTAATTATAATTTTTAAAATATAACTAGTTACAGTTTTTTTTAGCAAAAATGTATTTAGTTACAGATAACTAACTAGTTACCTTAACAACACTATTCCAAACATTGGTAAGGATATTCTCGATTTCGATAAAAATTATAATAATATAGTATAAAGGGAGGTCGTAAGAGGCAATAATAAAATTACTCTATCTGACAAAGAACGCACAACAATCAATGAGAAGGATGGATTCATCGTTTTTCTAATCTGGTTGGAAATAAACATCCATCAATCTGGATATTAATTAAAAATAGATCCATTAAACTTTGCGAGAAATATCGTGATGTGGTGCGAAGCCTTCCAGATTTCTTAAGAGCAATTTCTTTCAATATTAAATGTCAACCTATGTAATTATTTGCTTTATTTCCACATCTTTTATAACTAATAAAAATATTTCGGGAAATAAATTTTATTTTTTGATAGAAAAAGTAGAAATTAATTTAAATGAATCTAGGATTACAACAAAAGTATCGAATTGATTATAAAAATTTGATAAAAATATAAAGCGTTTTACTAGGCCCATAATGTGACCCAGGTCAATATTTATGGCTAATTTTAGCCACAGCTTGTAGCCACAAAGATTAATCTCCATTAGTTTTTTTTTCCACTCACGACAAAAATGGATTTGCTCTATATATATTTATTTTTCATTGTCGCCGGGGTGGCCCAGTGGTGTATGATGTAGGCTTGGAAACCGAAGGTCCCAGGTTCAATCCTGGCAAGGAACTAAAAAAAAATTTCGAGTTTTTCTTCGATGACGGATATGATAAATTTCTGAGTTGAGAAATGCCACCCCGGTCACCGATAGGCTTAGACAGCCGGGTGGTGGGGCCGTTTAAGCTCAATGTCTACCAAGCTACAATGGACTTGATAACGATACTCCGGTGGGATATCTGTCGATTTGATACTTCGGTGTGAGGAGTGGGATATCTGTCAATATAAATAATTCGGTGCGAGATCAAGATACTTTGGCATTGATAGCGATACTCCGGTGGGAAATCCAAATGGAATCGATCAGAAATATAAATTAGATAAAAATAGCATGAGTAAGGAGAGAGATATTGAAGGGCTTACCACCAAAAATGGTGATAGCTAAAAAGAAAAGAAAAAAAAATTGAATTTTTTCGATAATTTTTTGACAAATTTAAATATATGGAATAATCTAAAAATTATTTTCGACATGATAATTTTTAAAAAAAAATTCACTATATTAAATATATTTCCCTATTTATTTTCTTTTAAATATATATTTTTTAAACGTTTTGAATATTTGAAATTAAAAATATAATAAACAATTGAATTTTTAAAAAATATATTTCTCATAGAATATAATAATAATATAGATTTTTAGTATAAGACTATTTACCAACACTTGCGTTAATCTATTTTAAGTTCCATATATACACTATTTTTTATTTATATGGTTAACCTTACCTCATATGTGTTTTATAAATGCAGATAAAATAAATAAAATATGTTTTATAAAAATGAAGAACGAAATTGAAAAAATTGTTAAATTTGACATTATATTTTCAAACCAAACTCTTACCAAAATCAGGCCTTCGCCACTACTATTATATATTAACTTAACTGACCTATATCAAGGATTGACCTATATGTATATTCCTTCTATTTTAGCCAATTTAAATATCATTTTTATATGGTACTATTTACCGACTTGGTACTCCGTAACAACAATCTAACAATCCAGGCTAAATTGACCGACTTAGTTAGCTAAATGGGCCAAGGAAAAAATGAGTCAACTAATCTACCCATTTTGTCGCTCGAGTTTTTGTAGAGTTATTCGACTACAAACCATAGTTGTAGTCAAATGAACTTGACTTTTACACAAAACTAATTTCAGATATTAAAACTTCTTACTCATATCTCTACCATCTCCTTATCAATATTATCTTAAATTTTCTCTTATATCCCATCCTCACCCAAGGGTATATCCTTAAGAATATTTTCTAATGATGATAACCTTTTCATGTAATACTTATACTTTTCCATAATATAGATATTTTTACTTAATGTAGATGGTGTTAGTACAATTATCTTCAATTTTCAATGGAATAATTATAAATTAATTGATACTATCATAATTTCCATAACAAATGAAATTGATGTGGAATTATATTAATATCATATATTAAATTTATGAAATACTTGTATTACATTATATTAATTAAATTTTACATTTTATAAGAAACCAGTTGTGTTTTTAAGTTATTTTCTATATAAGAAATAAATATGTATTAAGAATTCAAAATATCGTAAAACATAAAATGTTATTTAATAATAATACCAAAATTTTTGTAATTGATTCTTCCTTATTGTATCTATTTTAGGATATGAGAAAAAAACTTGATAAACATCGTTTTTTAATTTATCAAAAATTCTGTAAATATTGTTGCTTAATTTTTTTTTAATTAAAATTACTAATAGTTAATGTTAAATTAATAGGTTAACAAGATTTATATAAAAAAAATAAATATATTTTATAATATCTATAAAATAAAAAATAAAATAAAGAAATTTTGGTAGATATTCTTTGCTGTATATACTAACCCTTTTCACATGTAATCAAATGTAATTTTTGTCTTATTGTTTAGAATAATTTTATGGTTTGATGTCCAAATGAACCAGTGTCTGAAAATACTGTAACAAACATATTGGGATGTATTAATTGGTTTTTAAAATCATAAGCATAACCAGGCCCAAATGTTTTAATTGTCATGGCTGACACCAGGTTTCAGTGACAAAATTTTTATGGCCAGGGTATACTTTCAAACAAATGGACAAATTTAGGTGGCAATAAATATTCTGCTGAAATATCCTTTGGCATGGGTCAACCCCTGACTTGAGATTGCTCATGTAGACATACTCACTCCATCAAATAATAAAAATCATTCCACAGAAATTAATAAAATATAATTTTTTTTCAAATAACTTTGTTTCATTGGTTTGTATCACTCTGAGCAAATTTGGGGAGTGGGTCCTTAATAAAAAAATTTCACAATACTGGGTTAGGTGATTGCAAGAAGTATGCCTTAATATTATTTCTGTGCAGCCCTTTAGATGATTTTCTGATATACATTATTTAGTGTTGAAGTAATTACACTATATATTTTTTTATTTTTAAATTTAATAAATAAAACACTGTTTAAAAAAAGTTAAACAAGATATATTATTTTTCTCTAAAGAGTTAATATTTTTGAGATAATGTATACATAGATATAAAAATTGCCCAAAATGCTTTAATATAATAGTTTACTAGAATTTTAATATTTTATAAAGTAGTTTTAATAATATATAAATTAAAATCCATTGCATTAATTAGATTAAAATAATGCACATTATTAAATTAGATTCATTATAAATATACCTATGAAAATAGATATTTTTACAATTTAATCAAATGATTCTGCAATTTCAATATCATCTTCCAATGCTGCTAATATTTTTATTTCATCTTTAATTTTGATTTTTTCCTTCAAAGATGCCATTTTTGTATTAATATATTTCATGTCATTCTGAATAACATTTAATTTATCATAATAGTATTTCAGGGTATCCATCTTTAAAAAATATGGATTTAGAAAAATTCAATATAATTTACCATAACTGATATTTCAGGCAAAGTTTCTATTGAAATTTGTGAAAGTAAATTACATTCCTCATCAATATCTGTTTTAATGGTATCTTGTAATGATCTAAAAACTGAATTGATATCGATAATATATATAATTACTAACGTAATTATTTTAGTTTTACAACTAATTTGAACTATATCTTGTAAAAGTGATTTTTTGAATAAGCTTTCAGTGCCTGTAAAATTTGTATTAGGATCCATATGTCATGCTTAAACTAATTATTTATTCGAAAAAAGTGATTGACACTATTTATTAATGATGATAGTTGTATTTATAAATTTTTAATATTTTTCAATTTCCTAGAAATGGTGGGAATATCATCAGAAGCTAAAATAGATATATACTAAAATGTAAAAAAGTATAAGCATTTTTATATAGATGAATAACTTTATTTTGCATTATTAGTAGATTTGGTTGGGTTTCACGTCATATAACCCAGTATAATTTAATTTGTTTTGATATGAGTTGATTAAGAATTGGGTGATATTTATTTTTTGATATTAGCCTAGCCTTCAGTTGGAGTGTGTATCCTGAGGTAGGGAAATAAGAGAAAATTAAATGGAAAGAAAATAGGGAAATTAAAAGGGAAAGGAAGGTGAAGATAAAGAAAAAGGAAATAAAAAAGTGAAGAGGGGAGAGGGAAATGATGAGAAAGGGGAAGATAATAAAAGAAATTAAAAGGGAAAGAAAGGAAAAGAGAATTTTAGTTTTTTTTAAATTTGGATTTTTCCCATATTATTTGAGACTGTTGTTAAAATAATGAATGTTAGTGACATCTTCAGTAGGGATACATATGTTATCGGCATAGCATAGACAGTCTACATTTTGTAGGTTATTGAAACTAGTCTTTGAGACAAAATATATTTTTTTATAAAAAATATTACTGTACATAAGACTAACATTTAACATTAAAAAATCTCAAACTAGGTTCAAGCCCACAATATAAAAATTTCCAAGCATTCAAGATCTTAATAATTTTAAAAAAAATTCTCAAGCCCAGCTCAATTCCTAATAATTTTGAAAACCAAGCCAATATTAATTTTGAGAAATATTTTTTAAGCCCAGTACAACCAATAATAATTTTGAAAAATTTTTCCCAAGCGCGGAGATATTAAATTTATTATTAATGAAGGGAAAATCTCTGATTTACCAATTAGTCTACGACTTATTTCTAGAATACATAAAAAAAAACATGTGAATTCGTAATAAGGGAAACTGGGAAAGCCTGGGAAAACCACTTATTGGAGAATCATGACAAATTTAGGTTTGTTATAATATTATTATAAGAAATAACAAATCTTACCTCGTATTATTGGAGATAACTCCAAAAATTAAATTATGGAGAAAAATATGGATTGAAATTGTGTTCACTGCAACAATTCTAACAACTTATTTTTTATAATGCTTAATGATTGTTTAATTATTTGTTATACATTTTTTATACTTTTTTGTACTATGATCAAGGTTATAATTATATTTTGATTTTATAAATTTATAAAATGCTTTTATAAAAAAATACTACTTAAAAATAAATTAAGACTATTTGTATTTTATTTAGTAAATGTATAAAATATTAATGATAATTTTAATATTTTGTAAATAAAATAAGATATATTTAATGTGTATTACTTTGACATCCAAAACTTGCATAGGTTGTAAAATTTTGTAAAGATAAATTAAAAGAATATTTAAGATTTTACTTTGGCATCCTACAGTTGCTTAGATAACTGAAGTTATATGATCATCTGTTTGTATAGATATTGAAAAAAAAATAAAATAAATAAAATCAACAAATATAAATACGTACCGATGACATGACGTAGCGATGACATGACGTAGCGATGACATGACGTAGCTATGATATGACGTAGCAATGACGTGACGTAGCAATGACATGATGTCACGATGAAGTAGTGAGTACATCGGAAAATTATAATATAGATATTTAAGGTTTTACTTTGGCATCCTACAGTGTCATAGTTAACTGATGTTATAGGCTCATCTGTTAGTATAGATATTGGAAAAAAAATTAATAAATAAATAAATTAACAATTAAATAAATACGTATCGATGACATGTAGCAATGAAATGACCTAGCGAGACGTGACGTAGCGAGACATGACGACGTAGCGATGACATGACGTAGCGATGGCATGACGTAGCGATGACACGACGTAGTGAGGAAGTAGTGAGCATCAGATTATAATATAGATGTATAATCTGAAGCATTTTGATGAAAAAAATATCATATATATGAAAGTAGAGATCTGCAAAGTTAGGCCCGGCCCGACCCGAACAGGCTTCGGGCCTGGCTCGTGCTTAATTTTATTTAAAATAATCGGATTCGGGCTGGGCTAATATTGTTTAAAAAATTTGGGCCGGGTTGGGTCGGACCTTGGAAATTTTTTTAAATATATCTAAATTTATCAATTTTATATTAAATTTTTTATATAAAATAAAAATATTTGATTTTATTTATTTGAGTAATTATAAAAATTAATTTATATATAAATAAATTCGTGCCGGGCCGGCAAAACTTTTTTAAAAAAATTTCGGGCCGGGCCCAGGGTTGCCAGGTCAAAATTTTCAAATTGCGGGAGAAATTTGGTATTATGTAGGAGAAATATAAAAATTGCGGTAGAAATATAAAAATTGTTAAAAAAAAAATTTTGCAGGATTTTGAATTGACTTAATTATCCTCCTATTATTTTTTATTTAGTTTATATAAATACAATGTCCAAAATAAAATAACATCTTGATTTAAATAAATATATTAATTTATAAAAAAAAACCAACGATCTTTTTTAAATATAAAAGAATGTAAACAAGATAAAATTTTATAAAAAAAACGATTATAATTTTACAATTAAAAATATATTTTATGCGAATGTCCCGCAAAACGACCGCAATTGGAAATCTACCGTGTGTGAGTGTATATAATTATGGGGATAGGCGCTTAATTATCATGTATCACGTTTAAATACATAATAAGAAATAATACAGATGAAACTATAGGGCTATTGTAATCACTAATCTTGTAGTAAAACATTCACAGAGATACTTATCGTCACAATGTTGTTAGAATCTTTCCCCATAATATTTAACGACTCTAATATAAATGAAAATTATACTTGTAGAACAAAAATGAGCAAGGCTATCATTAATGTTTTAGGACCTAAATCTATAAGGTCAATTAATGACGATTAAAAAAATGGGCACACATATGCAATTCTAACAGATGCATCTAATTAGCTCAGCTATTTCATCAAAATTAAGGTCGTTTCAATAAAACTATTAAATTTTTTCCCCTCAAATAGTGAAAAATCAAAAGACATAGCTAACCATATAATGGTGAATATAGCAGATTCGAGATTATTAATAAATTGCATGTCAGCTTTCTGATCTAAAAATACCTCAGTGAATTTGATAAAAACAGTGTGTATTTACAGAATTGAGTCAGCAATATGTTGGTTGCGATATGTTCCTAATGCCCGCCACCGATAGAATTTAAAATTTTTTAAAATTTAAAAAAATATTTATTAAATAAAGATTATAAAAGTTGTCCTAATATTTTAAAATTTTTTTACAATAATGAATGGCAGAGGTATATTTAGGAATGACTTCACATGTAGGAAATCTACTACATACTGTCAATGTGTAGTTGCAATCGGAAGAATCTTAACAAAGATTCACAAAATTATGCTGCAGATGTGTTCATCTTTACAGTTAAAAATTGACAATAAATTTTATGGCGCCATTACTAAAACTTAATTATATTTTATTTGAGATTTAAATAATAGAACTAAATGTTTACCGTCGTTATTGAGATATTTATAAAATTCCTGGAATGATATATTATATATTTGTGTAACCATTAGCTCGGCCTCTAATGTTGTTAAAGCAATCCGATTTCTCTCCTTTTTCCCGGCAGTCCTCATCAGGCTAAAAAGCGCTCGGATGAGGCATTAGAATGAGGTAAGGAGAAGACATACTCGCATATTTTTCCAAGCATAGGGATTTATCGTTATAACGAAAAAATTCTACCCATTTCTCCTCTACTTTTAGATCACCTAGCTTTAAGTATTCTGGCTAATCACAAAAAATAGTGAGAATTACAATCTCCTCAAACAAGAAATCAATGTCTTTCGGTATTTTTAATATATTTATTAAATTATAAAAACCATCAATTGATGGTTTCTGTTCCAAGGTCATAATATATATACATTTGTAAATAGAGTTATTAAAATCAAATTTTGATTGTAAATATTCAAAAATTGTCTTAATGAAAATATCTGCTTCATTTAAAAATGTATTAATTAGAATATTATTTGAACATATTAATATAAATTTATTATCAATTTTTAACTGTAAAGATGAACAAAACTGTAGCATGACTTTGTGAGTATTTTTTATAAAGAATATTCTGATTGCAACTGAATATTAACTGCATGAAGTAGATTTCCTACATGTGAAACGAATCCCAAATATGCTTCTGCCTGTTCATACAAAAAATTTTTCAAAATTTTAGGACAGCTTTTAAAATCTTTATTTAAGAAGTATTTATTTAAGGGTTTGTAAAATTTTAAAATTCTATCGATGGCAGGTATTAATGACAACCACTTAATAAGTATATATCTCAACAACTCACACCATTCCAAGTCAGACCACTTCACCAACTCTTTTAATTCATTAAATTTTTTAGTTGATGACTAAATTTGTTAAAACATTTCATCACAATTATTTAGACATCCACAGATAGTAAATTTATTGCCTTCTTGCAAGAATTATGTAGTATATGGCATATACAGCCAATTGGTAATAATTCATTATTGTGCTGCCTTAATTCGGTAACTTTGGTTTTTGCCAAAATTTACAGAGGCATTATCAGCGCAGAAAGCTGGCATGCAAATCATTGATAACATTGAATCAGCTATATTTACCATTATGTGTCTAGCTACATCGTTGAAATTTTTACTATCCGAGGAAAAATATTTAACAGTTTTATTGAAATGTTCTTATTCTTGTTGAAATAGCAAAGGATCGAGGGAAATGTTTTAATATTTTCCTTATTAGATGCATCTGTTAGAATTGCATATGGATGCCCATCTTTCAAATCGTCTAGAATTGACCTATAGGATTTAGGAACTAAAACACTTGCGATAGCCTTGCTTATTTTTGTTCTGCCACATAAGGTTTGCACTTATATTGGAGTCGTTAAATATCATGAGAAAAAGATTCGACCCACATTGTGATGATATAGCTCTGTGAATTTTGAACTACATGATAGATGTATACGATTTCCGCAAATGTAGTTGCATCTGTAATATTTATTATTTGATAATATTTTTATATTGCAATCGATGTTGATATACTCCCTTGTACTGACTTATATGAATGAAATGATGTTTATTTATTATTGGATAAAAATAAAGCAGGATAAAAAGAAATTTACAAAATAGACATGTTTTTCGAATAAATATTTAAAATTATTTTAAAAATATAAAAATAATCAATTAATGTCTCTCAAAATTATTATTTATATATTAAAAATGTTAAAATACTAAAAAAAAAATTGCGGGAGAAATTAAAAAATTGCGGTCGATTTTTGCGGAAGATTTCCAATTTCGGTAGTTTTGAGGGAGAAAGATGTCTGCGTGTAAACGAAAAATTGCGAGAGTCTCCCGCTGATGGGGGAAGACACGGCAACCCTGGCTGGGCCGGGCTTAAAAATTATCCCCGATGCAGATCACTAAGTCTTTGTAGAAAGTTAGTGACTTGTAAGATGAATTGTCTTCATTTGCCCATAATTTACAAAGGTTTAATGTCGGGTTTAGAGATCAGCAATGTTATTTAAATATAAAAGATATTTTATTTCATCATTTTATTTTAGATTAAAACAATGAAAGTTTAGAAAAACCTGCCAATATTGATTGAACTACTCATTAAATCTGAAGTAATTCCGTTTACGCTAAGACTTCATAAAGATTTTTAAAATATTAATCTCGCGACCCTTCTTTGTTTATTATTTATATTTGTTCTTGCCTCTTTTGAATGTGGTGAAGTATATAAAAGATATAAAAAAATTAACAACTGGGATCATTTTCCAAGCTGATGTAATATCTCAATATTTGTTTTAAAGACAAAATTAGATCTCCCACATTAATTCAAAATTTTTCCCAAGAACATATTTAATCCATTAAATTTTCGCAAATTCTTAATCAAAGATTTAGCTACATATCGTGTAATTAGGTAATTACTATATTTTTTTAGCCGTTTATAAAATTTAACTAAACGGAGTTTTTAGCCGTTATAAAAATCGTCTAAACCGAGTTTTTAGCCAGTAATTCTTAAAAATATAGTACCTCAAATTTGAAAGATAATATAAATACGCCTTAATGTTAATAGATTTTCTCTTGATTTTAGATTGAGTCGAATTCACCGGCATTTTGCTACTACCCAAATATAACTTATCAGATATCAAACTATTTATTATTAATTATATACCTTAGCTCATTTAATGTCCAGAATAAAACTCTCTTCACCATATAACCGTCTAAGAGCTATTTTATGTATCCACATTTCATATTTTTTTCCTGGTCGTCTTCAAAAATTGACATTTTCTGGTGGTTTCGTGAGAAAAAAAGCCATTTTAATTTTATGGCCAGTCGGCCCCTGATACTTTTATATATGCAATTAATATTTGGTATATAAATTATTTTATATATTTGCATGGTTTTTATTTTATAATATTTATGAATGTAATAATAGATATTTCTTTCAAATTTATTACTATATTGATGTTATTTGTATTTTCCTATTATATATATATATTTATTTATTTTATTTTTTTTAAATTTATTAAAACTTTATTAAATTATGTATAATCAAAGTTAATTTTATTTTGATAATATTGATATTGGTATAATTTTTTAAAAAAATGATAAAACACTAAAATATTAAAACCACTATATAAAAATTTGTAAAAAATATATTAATAGTATCGAAGGCTCTAAAAAGAGCTTAATTTAATAATGAAAATGTACCTAAAAAGCAAGTAGTATAGATGTTGTTTAGAAGGAATTTTATATGAAAGGGGTGAAATAAGTTTATTATTTTTGAAAAGGCCAATTTTTTTATGAAAAATATTTAATTATATTTTAACTATAGTGTTTTCTAAGTTTAATTATTTTTCGAAAAATTTAAAAAATTAAATCATTCTTTCTCCTATTCCATTTGTTTCATTTTAATATTTAAATATATTGGTAACAAACATATTTAGCTAGTTTTTTAATCTGAAATTAGTGCTAACTCAAATTATTATATTTTTGCTTCCAGAAATGCATTAAGGTTAACGAGAATTCTAAGAATTTCAAATCGATATTTCTGACGATTTCGAAAAAATATCAAAATAGAAAAATTCGTATAAAAAACTAATTCCCATAATACCTTCTATTGTTGGCAAATATAGTGCCATGTAATAAAGATATATGTAAATAATTAAATTGGTCATAATCAATGCCTAAGTTGTATGGTCACAAATTAAATAAAAGATTTAATATATAAAAGTTATTTAATAATAAATTTGCATAATCTTAATTTTATCCATGATTAGCCTTTTATATTTATTGTCCTTAACTAACGTAAAGATTTTTCTTATGAAAATTTTAATTAATTTTTTAAATTTTTTTTAATAAAGGGAAAAATTATATATATATTTAAGAAAGTAAATAAAAATTGAGATATAAAAAAATTATAAATACCAATTGAAAAGGAACCGCGATAAAATTGAATAAAAATTGAAATATAAAAACAAATTAAAAATTAATTATCAAATATATTTAATCACAAATCATAACAAACCATGAGAGCCTGGAAAGGGTAATTTAATGCATGTTAATAGTTAATAATTGCTTAAGGGTTAATATTAATTTTGCTTATCGGGTTAGTTTATACTATACGGAGGAAAAATAAATTAAAAATATATTAGAAATGCATGTTAAAAAGTATGTTTAGGCAATAAGCAGGTTTGCCGGCATTGCACCTTTTCCGCCTAAAGACTGACTATATCATGTGGATCAATTCCCACACATTCATATTATGAACTTACCTACATTTCTTTTTTAAGGTAGGTTAAAATAAATTGATATAAAAGTTATTTTTTTTACATGATATATGTTCCAATTGTTTTAAAATTAATAAGTATATTAATGATATTTTCAAAATTGTTTTTTTCTAATAATAACTTATAATATTTTAAAATTCTCAAATTATTTAAAAATTCAATTTTTAAATATAGGTATCACAATCAAATTAATTTATGAATATAAATAACATGATAACTTATGACTGTCTTTATGATGTCTGATATTAATGATAATTGTAAATATGAAGAATATTCAAAAGATTCTAATATTGCAAATGAGTGTTTGGATAAGACTAAAAATTCAAACAATGTCTCAAAGGATACTTTTATTCAAAATCATTTTAATATTTCTGATAACTCACCAACTAAAAATTTGACATTCCAGTCTAACTATAAAAATTTCTTAGATTATTCTAATAATGATGAAGGATCAGAAAATGAAGATGATTTTGAAGAATTTCAATTTGCTACTTTTGATAATTCAATAATAATTAAAAATGATAATGATTTGGATAATAAGCAAAAAAATCCTGGAAGTATTATATCAAATGTATTATATGAATCGAATATTTGTTTTGCTGGGGTTGAATCTAATAATTCAAAATTAGAATCTTATAAAAATGAAGATGCTAATCCTTGTGCTGTGATATCACAGGATTATTTGGAAGATAATGTAAATTAAATATATAATTATTTTTAATATTTAGGTCATCATATAACTTTAAATATATAATCTTTTTTTAATGCCTAATGGTTTAAAATTGGTCAATTTTATTATTCAATAACATAACACCACACACATATATATATATGTATACTATAATTTTTAAATTAGGCAAATCTTAAAATAATATAATTTTAAATCCATTATGAACTAGATAAGCTGATTCCAAAATATTTATTACATCGATAGTTAGTTCTAATATTAACCAATTTTAAATAATAAATTTATTATTATTTTTTAAATATATTTTTTTATTTAAATTAATTCATTCACATTTTCTATTCTTATTTTTAAGACTGAGTCTAATTTTATATGTGGTTTTTACTATATTTTCTGGTCTCTTCCTCTGCTCTCTTTTTTAATTATTTTTTAAATTCTCAATAAAATTGGGGGAGTCATGGTGGGAGCTTGAGTCTTGAATGAAGAGCTCTCAGTTGGTTTAGATTACTTTCCTAATTTTGATATGGATAATATGAGGTATTTTAAAATAATGTAGCTTTAAATTTATTGATCTTTGTTAATGTAACCTTTAAAAGACTTTGGGAATTTATTTATTTTGCTTGATTGCACTTAGACTAGGCATTTAATTAACAGATATGCACTTGGGTTCTATATTTAGCAAGGTTAGATAAATATTCATCTATGTGGTATAAAACAATTTTTTTATTTTAAAATAAATCAAAAAATAGTTTGATATTGATAAAATAATTCAAGCAACATTTCCTAAACAACTTTTCAACAAAACTGATAGTATATGTCCTTCTAATGATTTGGTACTGGAAGACTTACTTAACGACATAAATATCAATCTCCCGTCTTCTATTAAAGAGTGAGATTTTTCACATATTTATAAGATATTATGTTATGTAATAAAAGGAGGGTGTATAAGTTATTTTTTTACGATCTTATGTTCATTCAAAAGTTCACTACACTTGAGTCAACGCATCAATAAAATCATAAATTCAAACGCCCTAACCGATAAATCTAATTGTTCAGAACCGAATTCCTTATACCTGGATTTTACTCGACCGTGGTCACAGTGGACAATTGCAAAATGTCTCTTCAAGTCATTGCAACTCGAAAAAGTACTTTAATTTAGAAATTTAATAATTTTTATAATACAATTAGTTCGAATCATTTAAACGTTAATCAGAGATCAACCAATATTTGAAATTTTATTTTACTATTAGGATGCTGTCTTTCCATATTAAATTCAAATTAAAAAAAATTTGAGATTAGCCTAGTAACGTAATCTAATAAACACGATATTCGAATAATTCAGTGAAACTGGGAACATCAGTTTACAGAGAAGATACCTCTGCTTTATTATAAAAGAAACAAACCAAACCTCAACCAGTATTAACCTCAATTATTACAAAACCTAAACCGTTTAAAAATGTTTCCAAACCCTCTAAAAAGGTCTTTATATCCGGTTTGAACCTTTTAATATTTTCTTTTTAAAGATTAGATCTTTTTATATATTTGATAGTACCCAAGTAAGCAAATAGAAGTGTTTACAGCCTTAAAATTTGTTCTTCATCTTAGATATAATTTGACAAAAAAGAATCTTGAAAATATTTTAATTGTATACCACTATGTTTTTTGAGAATATCGATAAAAATTATGCTTTTCTTTTACATAATTCTAATACACATATATAGGAAAGTTTGTACTGGGGTTTAAGGGATTATTTTTCAGGAACCTAACCATGATTCGTTATTCTTATCTAAGCCTGAACTCATATTTGCTACTGTTTAAATCTGACCTATATAAACCTTCAAAGTTTTGGGGGTTATCATCTAAAAAAAGTGATTTGCCTGGACTAAAAATGAATTCTGGCTCCAGTGCCTAATAATGGAACTTATTCCTAAATTTGTCACGGTTTTGGTTCCAAACTAATCTTAATACATTTTTACTTTAAAAATTTTTTATTAATGGAAGATTGATTTACCAAATCGTAAGGATCAAGTGCAATCAATCGAACCTCTCTCGCAATCAAATCCCATATTCAAGAATAATTACAAACCAAAAAATGTTGACAGTAACAACGTAATTATTTCATTATATTTTCCCGTTTATTTAAAAAAACCTATTATTTTATATACCATTAGGTTTCTCATTCCCATTCTCAAAATAATGTCGGAACGCGTTTTAATGAAAGTAATATATGTTAATTAAAAAAATATCGGCATCTTAAGATTATATCTTCAAACCGTCTCAGGAGCCCTGCCACGATCGAGCCCGACTTTAAAAAATTCCACTGTTTGAGCCCAACTCGAGCACAATTTTTTATTCCAACCCGACCCAATTAAAATTATTTTAGAATTTGGATCCATTCTATAAACAATTATAAAGATATAAAAAATCTGTGGCTATTTAATTGAATAGATCATAGATAAAACAAGTAACAACATAACTATTTTAATATTCTAAATTTTATTCTTGATTAAAAGTAGAATATATGATATTTTAAACTGAATAGAATACGATATAAATAATAGTTTTAAAAATGTAAATGTAGGAAATCGTTTATTTGGACGTAAATGAATAACATGTATATGATTAAAAATAGCATTCTGACTGGCATTTCACTTAAACAAGATTCTAATATTCAATTCTCGGAGCCTGACCCGAGCCCGAGTAATAAATAGGCATCTCAAAATATTAAATTTTAAGGTTTACGTTTTAATTTAAACATTCTTTCTCCCCTACTTATGACGTCCTGACGTGAAATATTTTAAACCCATGAAAAATGGGGAATCAACAAGTTTCTTAATTTCTAAATAATTTTCATTTAATATAAATAATAAATACTACAATAAATTTTTATATATATCAGTTGATGCGAAAGCGAAAAATTCTACCATCGTGTCTAATTTCATCAAAGCCTTGCCAGATCTTTCCTTCATAAGATCTATGGAACCATTTACAAAAAATTCTAAAGCAACGTGATTACCTCGTCAATTTTTTTTAAAAACGTTACATAGTCATCCTCCAGGGCATTTATTTAGTGATATGCATTGAAAGAAAAAAAAATATCCTAATTGACTCCATTAAATATAAAATTAAAAGTATATTAGACACTTTATATATATATATATAATTGTATTCGATAAAGAAAAATAATTTTTTTTAAAATTACGATATAATATATAATTATAATACAAAATATTTAATTAAAAAAACATTCTGTACAAAAATATCATATTGTAATTAAACTATTTATCAAATAATTAAGGTAAAACGGTTTTATTTTGAGGTTGTAGCAAGCTTATAATATTCTGCAATGGCGTTGGTAGCGTACTAATCTCGGTGGTTTTAATTAATTTTTCATCTTCAATCTAAATATAAGGTAATATATTATATAATATAAATAGAGGTATTGTTATCCATACCTTGGGTTTATTCTGAGTTTCTAATTCCTTTTCTTCAATAGTTTTTAAGCTAATGGCAACTTTGAATAGTAGTTCATCAAAATTGGGAACGCCATTATCTTCCAGAGTTTCTTATTATAATATTATTGATAAATATTATTAACAAATTGACAAAATTATTGACCCTTAAAATGTTTAAATGTTATATACATAAAAAGTTTATTAATATTTATTTTTTACTCGTGACCACATTTTTAGGCACATCAGCAACTTTTTCTTGAGTTTTTTTCGTATTTCTTAATTTGATTAAAAGAAATATATATTATTAGATTTGGATATAATCCGTCGATTTTTATAAAACTATGGCTTACCAATTTCTCCTTAGCATAACTATCAAATAGATGTCATAAAATTAAAAATTAGTTCTAACTAGTAAATTTTTTTAGGACTTAATATATTCAAATTATATAATAGTTCCGTTATCGCTAGCTGGTAAATATAATAAATGCTGCACTTTAATCAATATCTTACCTTTGCAAACAAGTCATTTTCCCCAAAACGATATAATATTAGGTGGCATTAAATCGTTGATAAAAATACTTATTTTAAAAATGCAAAGCAATAATATACGGTGATTGGAAGCATATAGGGATGCATTTTTTATCATATCCGGTTGGGTTTTTTTAAAATAACCCGATATTGACCGGTTCTTATATATTAAAGTATTTTTAAAAAAATTAAGATTTACCCAAAAAAAATTTAACATTGTGAAGAAAAAAATAGTTAAAACACAAAAAAATCATTCTAAGATAAATAAAATATTGAATACTCTCAATTAATTATATTTATTCTAATGTTGAGGATATACCAATAAATTTGAATATATTTTTATTGAATTAAATTTACATTCGTGTAAGAGATTTATTAAATATTCCTTATAATATCCAATCCAATACCAGACCCAGCCCCGATAAATAAGGTGTATTGTTATTTCTTGCTTTGAAAAAATTAATTAGTTATAAAAATAGGCATGATTTATTATAATCTAGGTATTGATATTGGTATGGCTAATTTCGTTATTGTGCATTAAGGCTAAAATAGCCATATCATTTCTACAACACAATTTATTTTTAAAACTAATGAATAGATTATGTATGCGATATACTTATTTTAAACCAATAAATACTTTATTATGATTATTTTAAGATATAATTGTGAACAATAAATTTCAAATAAAATAAATGTCTAAAATTAAATTAGACTAATTTTTGATAGAGGAAATTAAGCCATCGACATTCAAAAAATATTATTGGCATTGATTTATAGACCAACTTTGATTCTAATGGTTGTTCCTTAACAAGTTGTTGATCTTCGCGCTTCTTAGGCGGCAGTGTTTTTTTTGCCCGGATGTCGGAAGGTTTTATTCTATCTAAATAGCGATAATCAACGTCTCCGTGTGGTAAGTCTTCTAAAAAATGGAATACTTCTTTGAGAGATGAATTGTCCACCATCAATTCCACTTTATCTATTTTCCCTGTTATATAGCCTGATTCACAGGGGGTCTGAGCAGGCTTACAGCCATGCTTTTTGGAAGATATATGAGAAGTTGGTAAATTAGGCATTGGTGGAGGTAAAGCTATATTTTGTAGTGAATCTTAGTAAAATGAATTATATAGAAAGTTTTTATTAGCCATATATTATAATTAGTAGTTTATAAAGTATAAAAATGGAAGTTTAATTTTATAGAAATTTATACACTAAAAAGCTACAATTTATTATTAGATTAATTAAATATTAACCCATTTTTACAGAGCGTTCCGATATGTGGAACGACTTCTTTTCTTCAAGATCTGAAAAATTTATTAATTTAATTTTTAATTTTCCCTTGCTGCTATTTTTATTTTTACTAAAATATCTTTTATAGTAGCCATTAATAGATATGAGAGACCTGCAGTACAGCTCGGATTTGTTTTTCAAAAAATTTATTAAAAAAAAATAGGCCTGGCCAGTATATTAAAAAGTTAAAATATGACCCGGCCCGTGTACCCAGGTCTCTGATAGATATATTAAGAAGCCTACTGAAAATATTTCTAATTAAATAGAATTTTATGCATAAAAACTAAAAAATTTATATTTTATTTCTGTTCAGAGACCTGCAGGCCAGGTCCTCAATGGGCCAAAAAACGATACGATTTAATTTTTTTAATATATCAATTAATCGATGGGAAAACCTTATAATGGAAGGGTTTAATATTCATTTACTGCTCATACTTTAATGTCTCTTTGAAAAAATTTGCAAAAAAGCCAAAACTATTCAAAAATAAGGAAATTTTATAAATTCTGGGCCGTTAAAAATACATCCTGTATCGAGCATGAAAATATTAAATATTCAAATCCGAGCCTCTAAAATTACCACCTCCGTAGGTCTCTGATTTAGAATATATTAATTGAAATTTATGATTTTTTTAAAAAGTGGGATCATTTTTCTTATTTACAACATATATAATAAATCAAAAATGGGTTAAATTTAATTCATAAATTAAAAAAAAAAGAATTGAAAATTTTTATCCCTAATTTATAAATTTTGTTGTAGCTACCTGAATCTATAGGTTCATAAGCTTTTTCTATTTCGGGAAGAGGATCTACTGTTTGGGTTACTAAAATACCAAGGAGAGTACAAGGATATTCAGCATTACCATCAAATTTTACTTGTAATTTTTTATTAATACATGTTCAAATGGTACGTTATAAATATTGTTGAATTATTTGTTTCAAAGAGATTTAAAAAAAGTGTCCAAAACAGCAGTGTATGATAATCATAAGTAATTCAAAAGCAAACAAGGTTAAAAATATTTATTATAGCGCGATTTAAAGGCATTAAAAAGATTATAATTTTTAAAATTAAGTCATGAAATCAATGAGCCCAACCATTTAAATGATCATTTAATACTGATTTGATATATAATTTTGTAGGATGAAATATTTAAAAAGTTTCTTGTAAATTTATTCGCTATAAATCAGTTTGACTAACCTAATGCCTAGGTAAACTACATGCACGTTAAGTATAAATTGTTATTTATATATTCTACTATGCTCTGTTATAATATAAATTAATAATTTATTTCATTGAATCAAATAATAGTTTAAATCTTTGTGAATTTTTCGCAAAGTGGCAAGTTTAATTAAATTTTTAGGATGATGTAAGAGATATTATGGTTAAGATTAAAAGGGCCGCCAAATATGGGGAATGGTTATATTTAAAAGTGTTAATAAACATTGTCTGACCCCAAAATATGAATTCAAGGTCAAAATGAATAATGTTTTATTTTTCCAAAGCAATAAAAATATTTTTTAATTAAAAATACAAATTTATTACTCCTTTCGATAAGATTCGCGTATCTAAACTGCAGCAAAGGGTGTATAATATCGGTTTCTTTGTTGAAGGGTATCACAAAAAAATCCTTAAGAACCGTTCTAAATCGAGACCAAATTTTGGTGTTGCAAACGGTTAAATTATCGCTACTCAAACTCAAGCAACATTTAGTTTGGTTGAGATTGGTAATCATTTGTCGGAAATGGGAAATGTCAAGGTACTCGTTGGAAGAGATTTGATGGAGTAGGTTTGGTAATGGGTTAATTTGTAAAATGTCCATTTCAATCTAAGAGAGGAAAAGTATTATTATTTTTAAAAAATGTATATAATTTGTTTTTTTAAATTAAAAAAAAATGTTTATGATAATTATCATACAACGCAATAAATCTTTAATTTGCCTGATATGAATTATTCATCAAAATTGAGATAGTACGAATTTGTAGTGTTCTTAAAATAAATTAGATACATTTTTGCAATTCTAATTATTTTTTAAAAAATATAGCTAATAAATATAATTAGAATTTGCTAAAATATATTAAAACACTATAAAATTAAAAATAGAATTTATGAATTTTGTTCCCAAATAGGAACCATAATTATATCAAAAATTTCAAATTTCTATGAAATTTTTTGATGCATGTATAAAAATTCTTTTGCCGAGATTTTTTAAAAACGTATGTAGGTTAATGGCGAAAAATGGTCGTTTGTGGAAGTCACTATTGGAGTAAATAGGAAGTTGTTAAAATTTTTTTGTTTCTAGTGTTTGTGGATTGATATTTATGTTAGAGGGGAATGAAGAGACGCATATGTAGTCCCATATTAGTGATTTTCCGAGGGTCCAAGGAATGGCTATCATACCATCAGTTATCTACTCGGGATAAATTTACTGGCTTAGGTAGTTCGGAATGTGGGCGGCTGTTAAAACTCGATTTATTACATGGTTTATTGCTGTGTGGAGCTGGTGTTGCCCTTGACTTTAAGAATATAAAAATCTTGAAAACTTTATATTTACTCCAATAGTAACTTCCACAAACGACCATTTTTCACCATTATAAGTTTTTAAAAAATCTAAGCACAAAAATCCGACTTTTTACAAACAAAGTCAAAGAATTTTTATATATGCATCAAAAGATTCAGATACAAATTTTGGTATAATTATGGTTCCTTTTTGAGAACACAATTCTGTAATTGTATTTATAATTTTATAGTGTTTAATATTAGTTTTTAAAATATAATGTTTAATATATATCCTTATACGATGATTTCTTAAATCTATTATGTTTCTTTTACATCAAGCGGTAGAACTTTTGTTTAGTTCAGGAAGCTTATTATCGGAGAAAACTAGCATGCTTTTAGACATGAGTTATGAAAATAGTTTACAATTAAAGTCAAATAAAAATTTATTAAGCTTAATTTTCTTGAAAAATAAGTATTACAAGTATTTTTTTGGTGTGATTATTTCTATATTTAAATTGTATTTTGATTAAAATTTATAGCAAAATTTTGCATAGTATTTAAAAAAATTTATTAAAAATGATTAATTATAAATAATTTCTAAAGTATATTGCTATTTAACTAGTTACTTTTAAAATTTAACGGTAATTCATTACTCTAAAAAAAAATAAACTAGCTAACTTTTGAGAATATAATTTATACTACTAATTTGCTCAAACTGTCATAAAATATTCTTAACATAAGACAAAATACTATAAGGGTGTAAAAAAAAATTATTTTTCAAAGATAAAAATGAAAAAAATCAATAGAAAATGAGTAAATTATAAAATTATGATAATTACAAAGAATCAAAAAAATTGGTAGATATATATGATTGTAATAATAAAAAATTTGCAAGTAAAGGAATATATTTCCCATAAGGATTGTAGCATTAATGAAAATTTTTTAAAAAAACATAACGTATGCTTTATCGTTTGTTTTCTTTCCTGAAAAAATAGTTTTTTTAATCCCTAACCATAATTAAGTAAGATATAAAGATATTAAATTACCCGTGGAGTGTCGCCCGATCTCTTATCCGCTGCCCTGAGGTGATCTTTAGATCTATCCCATGCAATATCAGCCATTATCGTCCCTAAATTTATGGACACTCTTTCTCTTTCTTTCTTTTTTTCTTTATCTTCAGCATCGGACCCTATAACCTTATTTTCCCCTTTCCCTTCAAGGTTTTCGATTTCGCCATCAAACAAACTGCTCAGTAGTTCGAGTGTTAAGATTTCGCCCCCCGTTTTCAAATGGGTTACCGATACGCGCGATATACGATTAGGAAAACCAGTGTTACTCAAATCGGGAAAGAATAATGTGCCATTAATATTCACAGGTTCGGGGTCAGGTGGTCTTGCCTTGAAGATTGGTGGTAGGTTTGAATTTATAGTCGAATTCGAGGGGTTGGTAGGGAAGGATTGGCTTAAATTTCTAAAGGAATTCAAGTTTCTATCGGCAGAGGATTGATTTAAATTTCTAGAGGAATTCAAAATTTTAGTGCTAGGGGATTGGTTTAAATCTTTAGAAGAATTCGGATTTTTAGTGACGAAGGATTGGTTTAAATTTCTAGCGTTTGTGTAGTTAGTGCTAGACTTGGGTAAAGGGTGTTGGGGATTAATAATTTTTTTGAGGCGAGGATCTGCTAATCTACGACTAATAAAAACAAGAGTAATCAGAAATAGATTAGATTAAAATTAAGTTTCAAATGGATTAATTATATTTATTTATTCAATTTAAAAATCAAAAGATTCTAAAAGAACAGAAATATATATACAACATATTTTTTTAAAAAAAATAACAATTAAAAAACTGCAAAACATTAATATTCTATTAGGATAAAGAGAGTGCTTCAAATATTGTTAACACAACTTAAAATATTCCAAAAATCTAAACTATGAACCTGGGTATAATAAGGGCTATAATAAAAAAAATATCTCAGGACATACTAATTTGTGTAATGTTAACTAATATATGGTATATAATAGAAGATTTATAACTATAACCAATACCTATCGGCTACTATAGATGCTTGCTCCTCCTTATGTGTTAGGTAATTAGTTTTTATTATATTAGTACTACCAGTAACAACACCGTTGATAAAGCTGTTGTTTTCATCCGATTTTTTAAAGGTAGATGAAGAGGTATGATACGACAATGAGTAATTTTTATTATCTTTTGTAGGAGTAGATGATATTAGAGTGCCGGTAAAATAGGCAGGGTGAATTAGGCTAAGTAATGTGGTAGACGTAGATGACGGCGGTAGATTTGCATCGCTCGCTGATTGTGGTTTGCGCGATGAAGGGAACTTTGTGAGGTGAGGAATTTTAAAATTTTCCTAAATAATGTGGTTAAAACGGAACTATGAAAGACCTACCAATTAAAATAAATTATAAGAGTAATTCCTAATCAAATAGATAACTTTATAGCCCCAAGTTTTTAATTATCGAATCTAAAGTTTTAGCCTCCTAGTATATTTCTAGTTTCTGAGATACTAGTGGTGAAAAATGCTATGACCCTTTTGAAAAATACAATTTAAATATTAAAAAATAATGATGCTAAAAATTAGCTGTTATTTTGTAGCTCTATTAAATTATTAAAGATTTTTTTATGGTAGTTTTTATTTAGTTATAAATTTTAAACATGAAGTTCCATTTGTTTCATCTGAATTTCTTTAAATTTAATATTTTATTATTCATTTATATTAAAATTTATTTGTAAAAAAATGTTCAAATTGGGTCAGCCATTGTTTTTTTATTATTGTGAATTTTTTGCTTTAAAAAAAATAGTTTTATAAAAAAAATTTCAATTTATAACATCATGAACAAGATTTGTCCACTATTAATATCATGAAATGAGATTATTTAGAAATAATTATATAATTTTTTTTTAAAAAAATTAATTTTTCGATAAATTATTTAATTTAGATATAAATTAAAAATTATTAAAAATATCATCTATTTTTGGCTTTTCATTGAATTAAGTTTTTTGGACGCCTCGATAATTTTCATCTTGATAGGTACGTCCATCATCGTTGATAGGTACTATTGTTAAAATATTATATTTTGGTAATCATTTATCCCAAATATCGACGACTAGATGTGCCTTTAATTTATCGCCAGACGAAATGATCAAGGCCTTAAAAAACACCTAATGAAAACCCTAAAACGGGTATAACTATTTTTCATAATTTTTTTAATTTACCTTAAAGTAAAAGATTATATAAATTGCAGCTATATCATTTCCAGATATTGATGCTAGCAAATCTTGATTTTTATGTTTTAAAAATGTAAAAAATAAAAATAGTTTTAACAAAAATGAGTTATCCTATAGGAGAGCGCCATCTATATTATTTAGAAAGATATTATTTTATTTTGAAAAAATAAACGCAACAACTTAAAAACCCATGTCTATTTTTAATTTTAAATTTTTTTTAAATACCATTATTACATTTAAAAATCTAAATTTTTTTTAGTAGAGCTGTAAAATACTTCTTTTATTTTTAGCATCATTATTTATTTTAACTTATCTAAATTTTTTTAAATTGTAATTTTCAAAAAGTGTCATTATTGATCATTGATACTTATGATGGAACTATTAGTAGTAGATAAAACTTTGAATTCGAGTATGCAAAATTTTATTAAGATCAAAAAGTCTATTAAATACCAAAATAATGACTTTGTGAGTATATATATGGTTATATTTAGCCTCAGATATTATTTCTAAATTATAATACATACGAGGGATTTGGGGCAGAAAAGAAACAATAACCAACAAGTTTAGGTAGATGATATAACACGTCGGTAGAGTTAACTTATAATCCTTTGCATTACACCCTATATACTTACTTCCTTTAGTACGATTTAGATTTAGGGCGATATACAATACTTTTGTAAGTACAAGTAAAGGCAAATAAAAATATTAAGCATCTAACCCAAAATCTAATTAAAAGAAAAATAATAACAGTTAATTTGATAGTGTTTTATAAAATGGCATTTTTAGAGCGTGTATAAAGATTTAAAATATCAGTCATACTAGTATCTTGACATAGTTGAAATATTATCAGCCAAGATTTAAAAATAATAAGTAATATAAGAATTAAACTTGCCCAAAAATGATAATTTTAAAAAATAAGATTTAATATATAACTAAAAAAATAAACCACTGTTAAAATAAGGGATAAAGGGCGAATTTAGAGTAAATGCGTTATGTTCAAGCGGTGCGGATGACAAAAAATATGCGATAGATTATAAAAATAATAGCGAATTAGATTTTAAAAAAAGGTATATGATATTCTGAAGTATTATATAAAAATTTATCTCTTTCAAAAATAATAACGCTAAAGAATCAGCTGTGACTTCGATAGCGTTAAATAACGGAACGCTTTAACACAATGCTTTACTATAAATTCAGCACAACGCTCATTTATAATAAAAGCGTATCGTTAAGCGGTGTGGTATTTAATGCTGCGTTTTTTACAAAATCAAGCCAATAAATAGGTATAATTTATAAATATGAAGCAAAACGATGAAAAGGTTATAATAAAATTTAAAAAATATATGTTGAAACGTTTATTTCAAACATTATTATTGCTGTAAAGAATGTGATCTCGACAGCGTTAAAAACTGTACCGCTTGAACAAAACGCGTTTACTATAAATGAGACCTAATAGCGTAAAATTTTATCTTTTTTTTACTTTTCGATTGTGCCTGGAAGAAGAGCTTAGAATATGTAAAAGTTTATTGGGTGTGACGGAGTAGGAAGCGGCTCGGTAAACGGATATTTCTTCTTGGGTCATTTTAACTAAGTCGGCGGGTGATATCTCACCAGATAACACTTTGAAGAAAATCTTAATTCAATAATTAAATATTTCATGCTTATTAAATGCTTAAATCCAAAATTTTTGGAAGATTTATATATATTTAAATATTTTTAATTATCAGAGTCGGCAAGAGGGAAAAATAAAGAAACACGTGACATCTATGACTATATGAGATATTGGTAAATAGATATCAAGCCAAAAATCAAGCGTTTCAAAACATCGTTGATAAAATCATTTGGATTCGAATTTTTATCGTCTGTCTACTATCACTTTACTAGTTATTATTTCTATTTTTATAATAACTCAATTTTTTTAAAATTTTTGTGATTTTCATTTTTAAAATATTTTTTATCAAATTATTATGCGCCATGCTTTAAAAAAATTATAACAACCCCGCCTTTTCAAAATAGGATTCATAACCAAGCAGTACGGAATGTACAATGGGTAATATTTGTTTGTAGAGCTTGTAAATATTTTTTATTTAAAAAAAACAAATTTGCTTTTCGTTTTCATTAACAAAAATCAAATAGGTTTTCGGTCAACGTTCATTTAAAAAAAGTAGGAATTCGTTCGTTCAAATCTATAATAATATATTTTTTTAAATGCATTTAAGGCTAAATATTAAAAATTAAATTTGAAAACTTTCATAACTTTTAACGAAAAAAAAAATAGGTAATCTATAATCTAAATATAAAAACATGTCCTAAACATAATTCTAGAAAATTTTATAAATTTCAACATACGATTTGATTAAAATTTTTAAAAACTTCCGAAGGCTTTCTTATATTTGCGAATTTTTAAATCAGATTTAGGACACAGCCTAATATAAATTAATGTTAGTCGTTAGATTAAATATTTTTATTTCGTATAATATAGTGTACAAAAATATAAAATGCAAATTATAATATTTAAAAAAAATATATATAAATGTTTAATAATCGTTAAAAGTTTTTGCCTAATACGGAAGATTTTCATAGTTATAACAGAATTAGTTATACTATAAACGCAACGTGAGTTGAAAATGTGATTGTCGTGCTATATTTAACGAATAAAGATTTTATTATAGTAATATCCTGAATTATTGTTGGCGTGAATTCGCTACGAAGTATATCTGCTGTATTTTTGAATTCTTCATCTCGGAGCGATAGCTGTGAATGATGGGTCGGGTTAAAAACTCGCCCATTGCAAGCCTCTAGTTCGGAGATGGGAGTGTGTTACTAACTAAAGTATTTCTTAGCTATGGGGAATGAATAAATAGATACAAATCCAGGGCATGATTTGGACTAAGTATTATTTTAAAAATATATTTAAAATGGGTCTTAATCAGGGTTATTCGTTTTGGCGTAAGCCTGATTTTTTACTCTTATTTACGCCAGCTTCTGATTTTTTAGAAAATAAATGTAGACCTTCACTAGTATAAAATTTTAAAATATAAAATACTTGAAATAATTAGTCTAACTAGAAACTTGTACTGCCATTCTTTTAATTCTGAAAATAAATGTGAATGTGAAATAAGTATTTTATATAATATCCGATCTGATTTATATAAAATGATATTAGAAGAAGCTTTTTTAATATTGTTTAAAATCAGGGCTTCGAACCGAATCGTTATAATTTTATAAACCGTAACCGTTATTAATAAAATATAAAAAGAGCGAACCTAAATTTCAAATTTTAATTTTACTTAGGGGCAATTTAAATTTGTGATTTCTTTTCAAATTAAAATATCCTTGCAATTAAATTCCATTTTTAAAAAAAAAAATATACCCGGACCGGGCCTAATAAAATTTAAAAAAAAAATCGGCTGGGCTGTGCAAATGATACTTTTGCAGGTCTCTGATTACCAGTTTAATTGTTTTTACTTTATACTCAATTTATTTAATAGTTAGACAAATTACTATTTAATTAGATAAGAAATAATCTTCATTGTTAAATTAAATATGGAATTATAAAAATAAAAATTAGAAAGATTTTTCTCTAAGATTTATAAATATATATATATGATTTATTTTATTAAAAAATCGAATTTATAAAAATAGGAACGAACCGTTATAAATTTTTCTTAAATGTACTAAGTTTTAGTTATAGATACATATGCAACTAGATATTTTTTTCTTAATAACATATAGATTTATTAATTAAACCAACTTTTTAATATAAATTAAGTATTCTTATATAAAAATATCTATTTTTAGAGAAGATATTATATCTTAACCAATCCTTAAAAATAAAGGAAACTAAATAATAAGAAAAATAATTCAGAAACATCAAATAAATTAAGCCAAAGAAAGATTAATTTCCTATGATGATAAAAGATTTTAATAATATGTGGACAAACCTTAAATTCAAAAATATCTAAATGTATTATTCAAAAAAAAGATATTATAAAAGAAAAATTATTAGAGCTCAATTTTGATTCTGGGTTAACTAATTGTGATTTAAATAACTTTGATTACCTTCTCAAGCAGAGAAAAATATTATTTCCATGCATTTAACTTGATGTCACCAAAATCTTTTTAGAGAATGATGATTATAAAAAAAGCATATAACATTTCCATGTCAAAATGCCAACGTTTACAAAATAAATCTGGGCAATAATCTGAACTTATTAAAAATGAGATTAATGTTAACGACCATGTAGCGTATATCAAGATGGGGTAAAATTTTATTGTTGCTAATGAACATATTAAGAAAATTTATAAATCCAATAATAATACATCTTCTTATATGAGGATTTCCCAGCTTTTTGTTAAATATAATGTTGCCCTTATACCAAGTGCTCCTGTAGAAAGTTCATTTAGTTTAGAGATCCTATTTATGAAGAGAAACGCGCGCGTCTTTTAGAAAATTCATTAAATCCCAATTTTTAGAAAAAATAATCAGTGCAATGATATTATGCTATTTTATTTCGGTGTAAATATATCTATTCTCTTTTTCATCATAAATTATAAAAATAAAAAAAAATGATGCGTTATATAAAAGATATATAACTTATAATTCAACTCGTTACCTTTGAAATATAACTGTAATGTATCTAATAACTAGTTAGATTTTTAAGAATGTAACTAATAACGTTTGGTAGCTTTTAAAAACACTACTAATACCTAGAATTCCACTATAAACAATATAGTTTTAATGCAATTTGTATAATATACATTACATAATTTTACATCAGCTATGGAGTGACAAATAATATCTCCAATTTAAAAAATAAGGAATTATACCATACTTTAAAAACAATAACTTAAGTGATAATAATATTGTAAATTTAACATCTGAAACGACATGCACCTATCACACGATAAAATGGCCTAGTTATATATTTACAGATTGCACTGCATACTTATTGTCTATTCTCTTTCCTAATTCAAAAATAGCCAAAAACATAAAATGTAGAAGAAAAAATAGTTTTGAATATTATAGGTCCTGCAACTAAGAGATACATTTTAAAGGATTTGAAAGAAAATATTCCATTTTCTTTATTAATGTATGCCTCAAATAAAGGAAATATCAAAACATTCACAATATACTAAGCTATTGATAAAGAGGCAGGAGTTTTAAGTAAACTTCCCAAAAATATCATCGGACATAAAGAAATCGAATGATATTTAACATATGCTTGTACAGAACTTTAATCTTAAAACAAAAATTAACAATTTAGTTACTAATATAAAATTTTCTAAAAAACCTTTTATTTTATGTACTGATTTTTACAATATTTTATGTGCATTTCTTAGGCAGAATTAAATAAAATAATTTTTGGAATTAAATTCTCCCGCTTTTTATATAAAAGATCTGGCAACCCTGCCTTAATGCATGTTAATAAAATTTGGTTGTTTAGTAAAATATTACGGTGCCCAACAATGCTTATTATTCATTTATATTGAATGAGGATAAAAAACGAACGCGTTCGTCAAAAAAAAGAATATATTCAAGTTGAAAATTAACGAGTTCTTTTACACCATTTATATGCAATAATATATTATAGTAAATATAAATTTCTAATAACTAAATAATATAATAAAAGCCATAATTTATGAGCACTTAAAATAGTGTAATTTTAGCGACCCTTAAAGGCTGCTACTACCCGTTCGCACGGGTCCGGACATCCTGGGGGTATAACATAATATATATAACGAGAACCCTGCAAAATTTGTAACTTGTATATTTATAATTTTAATTTTGTTTCCAATTACTATAACGCTCAATTTCGCAAACGCTCTAGCATGGTCTGACTTATTCGTAATATGCGAACGGCCGCCATTTTAATCATGATTGCCATGTGTTCTTCACTTACCTCCGATTTATATTAATCACGAAGGGAAATAATCACCTTATTTTTGGGATCAGCCAAATTGTACTCCAAAGCCCGTTGCTTGGCCTTGCATTGGCTGGGAGCTCGAGAGCTGCATTTGACGGAAACTTCAATTTGCTTAGCCAAATTATGGCATCTCTTCCGCACGCCATCCCTTGTCAAACCATTGTTTTCCGCGTAACTCGGGTCCAGAATATTGATTATCCTTTCCTTCAAACATTGGGCCAGTCTCTCGATGACAGCATGGTCTAAATGTTGCGTTGGCGACTGAGGGATTCGAGACTGATCAGGCTCGTGAAGACTTTTATTATTATTTTTGGCAGGGGAAACAAGGGGTACTGTAGATGGTTCAGGGGTAAAATGGGTGGCCACCCGTTGCTTTTTTCGGGATAACGAAGAGGAAATAGATTCGAATGGTAACGTTTGCTTGATCTAGTTGAATATAAAATAATAAATAATTACATCTACAACAATATCTACAATTAGTTACAAAAATTTTCATGACATTCTTGAATTTTCTATTATTATCCTTTATTTTGTAATCTAAAACTTCCAAAGGTGATCACTATCTTTATCTTGAACCATTAAGTAAATTCCCGCAAAATCCTATAATAAATGCTTATTATATATTTTTAACTAAAACCTGCTCTTACGCGGCTCAGTGATTCATTGTATTGTGTGGTATAATGTTAGTAATAAATATTTTACAAAAATAATATCGGATATTGCCTCCGGTACCAAATCGCTGCCGGATATTAAAGATTGAAATCCGGTTTTTAAAAATAACTTGTCCTCTCTAAACTATTAATTATTTCGTACCCCTCCTAATCCTGCAGCTTTTCTCTCTGTATTTTTAATCCCTAGAATGGTTATTAAGAATTGTCAGAAATATTAGAAATTAAAAATTAATTTTTGTTTGAAAAAAAATCAGGGTTGGCAAAAATCATTTTATAAAAAATAAATAAAATCAACTCATTTAATTATATCATAATTATTTAAATCAAATTTTATAATAGAATAAAAATATGCCTGGTAAATAAATAACTCCAAAGTTATTAATTATACATCCAGTTATTAAACATCGGTTTATCTGTGGAATATGAATACGCCATTGTTAAGATATTTTATGTTATAATTATCAATATTTGCCTATTTATAAAATAATTTTGATAATTCTGAGTATATAATTTATAATTTTTAAATGTTAACAATGTTTCTTCTCGTTACTTTAAAATTAAACTTATAACTAAAAATAAAATTAATGTTTAAATCTGCATCTAAATTATCAATATTAGAAAAATTATTTAACTCTTTAAATTATATTTAAATTATACCAATATTAAAATGATTTTTATAGGAGTTTATTATAGTAAAACAATCATGATTAAGACAACATGCAGTCATTTATAAAATATAAAACGTAGCGATTAATTAAAACCTACATGCCAAATATAGTAAAACAAATTGTATTATTTCGGAAAAAAACAATAATTAAATAAAATACAAAATAGATTTACATCATGATTTTTATTCAAAATTATCATTGATTTCATTTATTTTTGAATTATTTCTTATGATTTATATATGACATTATACCCCTTTTTGATATAATTTTAATCTTTTTACCAAGTATAAATATATATATATTACAAAGTCACATTATTAGAGGGATATATAATATAGCCCGACGCCGACTATTAGATGCGGTGAGCTCATAAATAACTTTAAATAAAACACAAAAACTTGTATTAAAATATTTATAATAAATTAATATATACTAGTAAACTCAAGTTGAAACTGATGTGCTAGCATTTTGGAAATGCAAAGGGATATAATCACTCGATTTATCAATATTTGCTAAGGAAATACTTTGCGTCTACCAGCACCACAAGTGAATGTACTTTATCTGTTGCTAGTTTGATATTGAATTTAAAAAGATCTTCATTATCTCCAGATAACTTGGGATAACATTATATTTATACAATAACTACAATAATATATTCTGATACAAATTTAATTTGTACATTTGTGTAAAATGAGTCTATGTATCCATGCGCAATTCTTCGATCATGTTGTTATGCATTGCTTAAGCTGATGATTAATTATTTATATTTGTTAAAGATATTTTATAAAACATTTATAAATTTTTATAAGAATTTATATTCATATTTTGTTTGGTTTGGATGTATTATAACATTTTGATTTTTATTAATTTTGCTGGCAATAATATGCAAACAAATTTACACTGTTTGTCAGAGCGCCGCCGGTATAAAAATGCAAACGCGTCGCTCTATCGAGATTTTAGAAATTCATAAATAAATATTTAGTTTGATATAATAATTAACTTAAAATAAAATTATGAAATACAATTTTTTTATTTATTTATTTTATATTTCAGTTCTAAAGCAGTATCCAGGTTCGTTTTATTTCTAAACAGCAGGCTGCTTAGCCAGCTATATAGCTTCCTCTAAAGCCTTGACTATATAAATTTATATAAGTAGTAACGTCTTTGTTTTATTTGTATAGAAAAAAATAATGAAACGGCAAATAATATTTATTTAAATGTACATATATAAAACAACCCAAAAAAGGGCAGGGCGTTCAAGTTCAAAATCGGTTTAGCCCATTAAAAAATAAGGCGAACAGGATAAGGCCTAAAGAAAATGTAAAATTTTACGAGTGAAATTTTAAAAAATAAATAAATATAGGAAACCTCTTATACAAAAATCTTGATTAAGCCACTGATTCCGCCTAAGGCCGTTTATATTTAGCACGAAATACCGCGATGTCTCTAAAAGATACGTAATAAATTATTGTTAATGATGAATACATCGTTTGAGCGACGTGGCTATTTCGCGCTTATTTAAACGAGACCTAAGAGTCATATTTTGAAAAAATTAATAAAAGCAAAAGTACTCGGTTAACTATTGAAAAACAAAAATGGTTCGGGATTAGATATATACGTAAAATATGGATCCGAAATTAAAATAAGACTCAATAAATTGAATTATCAAACTTTTTTTTAAAAAAAAATATAATTACCTCATGAATGGGGGCTATTTTGGCGTCGATTTCTTTTTTCTTGAAGCTTGTAACGGAATCGCCTAATTTATAAAATTTGATAGTTTTAAGCATTTATCAATGCGTAGTAGAACATATTTAAAAATTATCGATAAAATCGGATGTATATATATTTTCTTTTATCACTTTAGTATAACGTATAAGTTTATTTTATTATTATATTAAAAGATAAGGTAAGGCTATATTCAAATTTGTTTATTTAAATAATGGCAATTTTTTTACTTTAGAAGATAAAAATAAATAAATATATGAAAATAAATAAATGCTTTAAAAGGAATAGCTCAATTCAGGCGGGGGCAACTTGCGCAAAATATTTTTTCGGGTCAGACAATTTGTGTTTTTCGAGCGGGATAATATCTAATAATGCACATTTTGATTTTTCTTAATTTCACGGAAAACCTGTATAAACTATTTTTGGACCGGATTGAGTCGAAAACCCTTATTAAAAATTTTCAGGGACCAGTCCAGACCGACCATTACTAATAGACGTGTATAATCGATACTACGGTTTAGATGTAGCGGAGATCTGCAAACCCGGCGCATAAAATTATAATTTTAAAATTGGGACTGTTGTTAATGTTCGAGCCACTTTTAAAAACGGCGAACTCAATATTTTATCCAGAAATATTACGCAAGCCTAAAGATTTTGCTCATAGGTTTGGATAACTATTAGCGAAATTTCGATGCTTAGGTAATATTTTTCTGGCTAAAATTGCGCCTGCCGTTTCCAATAATCGGCTGAAATCAAGTTGTTCAACAACACTTGTTATGACCGAAATAACAAAACAATTAATTATAAACAGGAGTCAAATTTAAAAAGATATCAGTTTAAAAAAATCAAATGGTTGATCATTTAGCATTCATTCGCTTCTCGTATTTTTGAATTCCTATTAGAAACTATTTACAAAATTATTTTAAAAACTCAGGGCGAACCAAACAAAAAAAAAATTAAGAGACGATAATTTTTTTCTAAATCCAGTCTAATTTTTTGATTGGCATTTTTATAACTTTAGCCATAGAATGCTCTATACCACGAATAATAAATATATCGACTATTCATACGAATAATAAAATTTACATACATTATTTTAGTTTCAGTACCAGCTAAAATGGTGGATAGTGCGTCTCTAGTTTGAAATATAAATTCTCGCTTAAATTTTTTTCATAAAAAACTGGGTAACATTCTAAAAACTTTCAAAATGATGTAAGGAAATTTTGAAAAACAAAAACGATTAATTTACAATTTATTATATATATTCATTTCTATTCGATTCGTGGAGTAGGTTTTCTATACTATACTATTTATTATTGGATGAACTAGAAACAATCTAAATTAATTGATATTTTTAATTAAACGATGATAGATATAATAAATATAGGAAAACAGTTACAACAACGGTTTTATCTGAATTATTGACACAAACCTTACAAGATTAATTCGAATATCTTCTCGTCTAATAAATAATTATTTATGTTTATAAGCATATTCCATGAATATTAACATCGCGGATTATGCAAAAAATAAACATAAGCAGAGCACACCCAATCCTCTCAAAAAAATTTCGTCCCATTTAACCGTTGTCCGAAAATAATTTGAATGAAAAAAGATTGATCATGGACGACTACGATTAGATGTGGCACAAAAAATATAGAATTACAAGTTACAAGTTGGAGACAAATATTACATGGCCAATAATGATATTTGATAGTTACTAGAAGAGTACAAGCATAATTTTAGAAAAACTATTTTATATTGGATATTATGTGTAGTTATGCTATTAGCATTATAAAGATTAAAATGTGCTCGAATTAAAACCAACCTACTAACGATTTTATACTAATGGTAGATGCGTCAATCGCTGATTTTCACCCTAATTACATTTGCCGAAGTTTATTCCTTGACTCATAATTATTAATTTATTGTCTGAAGGCAAAATTGAATTGTAAGTGATTCTGGATATCAAAATAACGTGCAAACTTGTAATTTAGCGTATGGACTATTATTTCTTAGGAAAGAAAATGTTTTTTATATCCATGAAATTGGTAATAAATAGTTTTAATCAAGATAGTTTTTTTAAAAGAAATTAAGTCCGGCCCGTAGTTTATTTCTAATTTTGTGTTTAGACGAGCTTGTCCAATGGACCGTATGCGGACTTCTAATACAAGGTCAAACTAGTTAACCCATTAATGGCCAACTTTGATTTTTCATATATAAATTTTTTGAATTGAAAATTTCACATATGATTCTTATAGCTCGAAGATTGTACTATAATATAAATTGAAGTTAGACAATTTGAACTATTAAAATGCCAAATGTTCTAGGCTCCCTCGATGAAAAGTATTATTTTTTTAATGCAATTAGCATAAATTTATTTCTTGATGCCTTAACCTATTTTAATTAATTTTGGTCTACCATTCTTTGGGTTTATAATTCTTGTTTTTTACTGTACCATTTATGCAACGTTGACCACATAAGGGTTCAAAAAAAGCAATTTTTCTAAAAAAAATTATATAAAAAAAATTTGGCATAATTATAACTTTTTGTCTATATTCTTTCTTACTAAACAAAAATACTATTTTTTCATCATAATATTTTTATTATTTTTAAAAAAAATCCAGAAAATTCATAATTTTATTCATATGCTCTCATTATATTTTTTCATTTGAATAAATAAATGATTTATTATCATCTTATATTTGCCCTATTTTTAATATTAAAATATTATATCCATGCTTTTCGATGAAAACCCTGTTTATAAAACAGATGTTCTAATTATACCTCCTAATGCTGCTTTAGTTAGCGATGAAAAAGATTTTGATGAAAACGATCTAAATGAAACACCACAACTTCCACTAGATACTGCAGGGGAGATCAAAATCCAATATCCAGCAGACATTGATATTAGAAACCTCAATATCTACAAAAATTAAATTTCTAAATAATTTAAAATGGGAAAAAATTGATCCAATTTACACATCGAGGCCTACTGATAATGAATTATTATCGAATTTCAATTTGATCGGAAAAACTCTAATAGAAATATTTGAATTATTTTTTGATCACGAAATGTATTCACTGCTTGTGATCACATAATTATTCCAAACAAACAATAGACCAGTCAGAGATGAAAAGATTTATAGGAATTCTTTTGCTGACTGAATATAACTCCTTATTGCAAGAAGGAATGTATTGGTCAAATGACAATGATATTACTATACCAATCGTTAGCAATTCCATGGCACAACATCAGGGCCGTAGTCACGAAGGAGGGGGCAGCCCCCCCTCCAAAAAAAATTTTGGCCCCCAAACCTGCCCCCCAAATTAAAAAGAATTTTTGTAATTGATTATTTTTATATTCTTAAAATAAATTTTAAATATTTATATAAAAAACATGTCTTGTTTGTAAATTTCTTCCTATCCTGTTTTATTTTTATCCAATAATAAATCATTATTCATTCATATTTTATCATTTTCATGTGTGTATAAAGTTATATAGGCACTTAATTATAACGTTTAAATTGTACTTATTTCAATGATAATTATTTTATTTATTATGGTTCAATCACAATATTATTATCTTTTGAAGGTCTCTGATATAGATCTGGGTGCAAATTAAAAAACCTGGATTTTCTGAAGCGAATTAAATTATCAAATCTAAGGAAACAAATTGATACCGATCCGTAAATTTTTATTAAAATAAAAAAGGTTCTTATTAAATTTTGATAAAATTTCGTAATTATTGTGCAGTGTTGCTAAACAGCTCGATTTGGGCCGATTTTTAAAAATGGTCCGATAAAGATCTTAGACAAAATAATATTATATAAACCCGATATAACCAGTTATTTAAAATAGCTTGAATATTTTAGCATTATAAAGAAAATACTGAGATAACAATTTTGGTAGGCCAACAAATCAACCGTAATCTTTACGATCTTAAATCAAGAATTCATGATATTTCTTAATATAAAGGAGCTATCTTTTGGGACTGGTTCAACAAAGATTACGGATGCTGCAAATGTAGAAAACATAATTTATTCTTTCTGGACTATTTATAGCAGTTTTCATACACCATCCAAAAAGATCCTGAATTAAATAAAATTACGAAATTTATATACAAAAATACGCGATATACATCATCCAGATTTAAAACGAAGTAATATCTATAATGGTAGATATGGTGCTTGATTATATTTCAGATAAATATAATAAAGGTGAGATGCCTTTTATTTTGTCTTAAGGCTGATGTGACAAAAGATGCACCAGGTTGTGAAAACCTGAGCATAATTATATATATTTTTTTCTGGAGAAGTCCAAGAAAATTTAAAAGGGATTAATAATTTACAGTGTCTTTCTGCTGAAAGCGTTACTAGTTGCATTTTAAAGCAACTTAATGAGTAAAATATTAATTCAACGAATATGATAAACCAGGCATATGATGGTGCAAACGTTATGTCTGGCCGAAATGGAGTGCAAACCCTACTTCAAAAAAAAATTAATAAAAAAGTTCCTTTTATGCATTGCTACAACCACATGTTGCATCTTGTGGTTCAAAATTGGTA
This sequence comes from Gordionus sp. m RMFG-2023, assembly GCF_954871325.1. Lineage (NCBI taxonomy): Eukaryota > Metazoa > Nematomorpha > Gordioida > Chordodea > Parachordodidae > Gordionus > Gordionus sp. m RMFG-2023. Next base: position 79,916,512 of record NC_088775.1, read on the forward strand.
TAATAATATTGTTATCATTTCTAATTTTTTTAATTTATTCAATGGATTGCATAATTTTTTAGGCGGTTTAACGTAACCTGTAAATATGCAGGCCATAAGAGACTTTTAGACCAGAGATGGACTGGTCATTTAGAAACATCTAGTATTATTTATGTTCATTTTGAGGCTATTGGTGAAGTATTAGTTTACTTTTCTATTAGAACTCTTAATTCAGAGGTTTCCACTCATGATTCTGTCAAAGCCTCTGGACTTTTATCTCAATACGTTAATATTAATTACGCCAATATAAATTATGTTATATTAGCCATTATAATTTATGAGATAAGTGGAGGCTAAAAATTGTATTGATTCCACGATCAATATATTTAAAAAATATAAAAAGCAATAATTCTATTAATTTGATTTAGAATAAGGCTGAAAAACTTTTAGCAAAATTTAATCTCACTCCCCACGAATCATCAAGCGTATGTAAAACGCCTATAAATTTCCAAGATTTTTTAGTCGAAACCAAATTACAATTTGATTGCGAAAAAGACTCCAATCGGAGTTCTTTAAAATGGAATTATTATGAAATTATTTATTACTTTGTTGATAATTTTTTAGATAGATTTACACACGATGATTATAATCTTCTAGTTTTAATGCATTGTCCCCTTTTGATAGTGATTATTTTATATTGTACAAAATAGCCCGATTAGAATAATTGTTAAACTTAAATAAGGAACTTTACATCATGAAATGAAAATAGCTAAAGGATTATTAGCTGTAGAAGTTAAAGAAACACATAATTTTGAAAATATCCAAAGATATGTATAAATGGTACTCAGCAGCCATCATCATTGGGGTACCAACGGCTTCTTGTGTGACTTCTTTCTATATAATAAAGAGTTCTATTGAGCACTAGAGGGTCGATGAAAGATCAAAATAAACAAAATTTAGTATTGATGGCTTATGAAAAAAAATTAACACAAAATTTATCCCTTAATTCATTTATGTTAAAACTTATAAAAATCGTCGTATTATATTATAGTATTATTTTTGTATGTTCATATATAGTATTATTTTGTATTCATATAACAAATAATTTTTTAATAAAAATAGCAAAAAAATTCTATTAATGCTTAATTTGTTTTATTTAAAAAAAATAGTGGCCCCCTAACGGAAAATTCCTGGCTATGGCCCTGCACAACATTTTCACGATACCAAAAGGAATCTACATTTATCTAATAACTTAACTTTTGATAAAGAAGATAATCTTTATAAAATCAGCCCATATTTAAATTTACTAAATAAAAGTTTCAACAATTCGGTATATTTATAATTTATGCATAGATGAACAAATGACACCTTATCGAGGAATACCTTCCTGTCAAATGTTTATCAAAGGTAAATCAATTCGATTCGAATATAATTAGCCATTGCCTCCTACGATAAATATATTTGTATTTAATATATATCAAGGTAAAAATAAAATCCTAATGGCTTCGAATCTTGGATTAGGAGGCATGGTTGTTACAACGATAAATATATATTTGTATTTAATATATATCAAGGTAAAAATAAAAGCCCAATTTCGAATCTTGGATTAGGAGGCATGGTTGTTACAAATTTACTCAAAGTTGTCCAAGTACATTCTTTGCATTCTATTTAATTCGATAATTTTTTACATCTCTATGGCTTTTATCGCATTTGAAGCACCTTGGATTTTTGGCAACTAGGACTATACGAGAAAATAGACTTGAAAATTCTCCCCTAGAAACAATTAAAGCTATAGCAAAAAAAGATAGGGGAGACTACCGATTTGAAAAGACATGAAATATTTGTAGTTCGATGGAATGTTAGTTCAGTGGTAAAGTTGTATCAATGTAGCCCTCTATGCTCGTATCAAGATTCTCTCGAAAGATTTTCTCAAAAAATAAAAATTATAAAACCTAATCTAATAAATTCCCATAATTCCTGATCTGTGCGATAACCTAGTGTCAACATTAAAAAAAAAATATGAGGTAAAAAATGGTGGTGGTCTAATCAATTTTATTGATATAGCAGTAGTAAATTCATGGAAGTTATGGAATCGAGAGAATCCTGATAATAAAATATCATTAACGTTTCGGTTGGAAATAACTATAACATTTTTGAAGACTCCCCTGGTAAAAAAAAAGATGAGTACAAGTAGAGTCCATCCTAGTCAATTTTCATCACTAAGTGAAACACTTGAAAATCTTATGGTCATTATGTTACAACTATTATCGATAACAAAAGGCGACGTTGTAAGCTTTGCCATAGTCAGACAAGATATATATGTAATATGTATCAAATACCAATACATATTGATTGTTTAAAAAAATTTCATAAAATATAAAAATTACAAAATTGTATCTTATAAATATGAAGCATGTAAATAAATTGAAATTATCTATCGTATTTCGATTTTTTATAATAATATAATTTTATCTTATTTTTATACCCTTAATGGTCAACGTTGCAGAAACGGTTCAGATTTCCTATTTAGGATGATTTTTTCGTGCCAATTTTTTACGATTTCTTAGTTAGACTAAAATAAATAAAATTTGAAAAAATAAGAAATTTCATAGGCTGGGAAAAGTGTGACCATTAATGGGTTAATGAGTGACAAAATAAAATAAAACAAAAGTAACCGATTATTGGGGTGAGGGGGGGGGGGTGAGAATGTATGAAAATGTGATTCGAATTATAAATCTATTATAATTTAGTTTAATAGGCTTTTTTAAAAATATAGAAATCATTGGTAAAGAATACCGAGTCCAAAATATTGGAAATCGACTGTTAATCCGATAATCTAATTCTTAGCGAAGTAGCTGAGTTAATAATATGCTAGATATTATTAAGTAAAAAAATTGTGTAAATCCTTATCCACGTTACCCGGAATTCACAGTTAGAGAATTAATGGCGAAGTATATAAAATATGCTGTACTTTTTTTTATTATTCACTAAGGAATTTTGTATACTTCGCCACGAATTTGCGCTAACTGTGAATTCAGGGTAATGCACCTTTTTGCCTATACCGGTTCATCTAGGCTCTGGTTTCAATGTCTAGTTGTTAGGAAAATATTTTTTGAACGCTCCTAATCAGAATCTGGAAAGGCGTCAAATTTAAGAATCGGAAACAGAATCCATTTTTCAAAATTTTAAGAACCAGAAGTGGCGCTAATTATTTTTTATAAAATATTAGAATTGGGACTTGGTTCGAAATTTTTGGATAGTACTAATTCTGTTATAATAGGTTAGGTTTTTTTATATATAATATTTTTTAACCAGACCTGTAAAGACACATTTTTAGGCCCAGACCAAAGGTAAATTTTTGTTTATTTTTATAATTACCCAGCCTACCTTTCTAAGATTTTATACCCTTTTATGATCCAATATTTATTGTAATTTGATTGAGATAGAGTAATGAAGATATAAAAAAATGATAAAAAAAACATCACATATCGGAATTATAATGGAATCTTATTTATAATCATAGACTCTAGTTAATAGTATTAGCACAAAATATTAACAGACAGCAATCCCTCTCTAGAGTTGGGTAATGGCTAAATGTCGGCAAATTCAGCTCAATCTTTAGGAGCCTGCCAGAGGTAATCCATCAACATTGAGAAGGTTTTAATTTATATTAATTTCTTACAAATTTGAGCTGTTATATTTTTAAAAAAAAACCACAAGGCCAGAGCAATAGTTTGGCTAAAAACTAGTTTAGCCGGCTAAAAATTGACTTAAATGGCTAAAAATTGACTTAAATGGCTAAAAATATAGTAATTACCAAACTATTCTCGTTAGAGCCTTACAATTCAATTATATGGTCTGAGCCCAAAAATTTTATATATTTTTTATGAAGTTAGGCAAAATAAAAAAAAAATCCCTAATTGATTTATCCCCGAGAACAATTTTGATTATCATTTTGACTTTAATAATAAAAAATTTCATACCCAAACCTGGTTCAAATATTTTAACAAATTTTTTTAAAAATTGAACATCTTATCATGAAAATGAGAAACTAATTTAATGATTAAATATCATGAAAATTGTTAAGAAACCAATTTAAAGATTTAATATCATAATTAAATTATATTGATAAAAGTTAAACACATCATGTAATCATGAAAAAAAGTATGCAGAAATTACTTCTCTCAGTTTCAGTACTATGTTGTGGCTCTGACTTGATTTTAATTGATTTAATTTCAATCTCTTCCTTTAATGTATTTAAATTAGCAGCAATCAGTTTGTTATTTTCAATTTTTGTAGGCGAAAGAATTAAAGGGATTTTTGAGCTCTCATTACTCATCATTTTCAATTTTTCAACTCGTTTCTTTAAATTAGATAGTGCTAGAGATTCATTTAATTTTTTTGTCACATCACCTTCACTTTTAACAATAGTATCTATTATTGTAACATCATTGTTAATATTATTTTTTATATTGCTTAAAATGCTATACTCTATACTCATTTGAACAGTGTCAGGTTTACTTTCCAGATCCACTTCAGGCTGTATAATTTGAGGGCTGCATGGTAAGACTAATTTTTCATATAAATCATTATTCCCTTTGTCTTTAAGTAATTTTTCTTCTTTGACATTAATAGTGACTTCAATATCTTTATCTTTATAAACCTCATTAGCTGTTAGTCCTGATTTCTTAGTCAATTCACGGCAGAAAATCTTGGATATGATTTTATTTTTATGATTTATTTTATCAATTTTAGAAGTGAATGTTCTGTTCAAAAACTGGGGTTCCCTTTTAGCCTTTGTTTTGCCCATATCAAAATTATGCGATATTTGCTTACTGTGAACTTTTAAATCATCAATTTTTAAAATTTTTGTGATTTCAACATCAGGCATATGTTTAAGACTTACAATTGGTTGAAATATCTGTGCTAAATTTTCTATTGATGGATATCTAAGAAATTTCATTTGTAAAGGTGTGAATGAACATTCTCTTATATCTAGAATATCTTTTAATTGTTTAAATCCTTGTTTATATATCCATTTGTCATTTCTAACAATTCTTTTTAATTTAAAACATAATTTTTTGGTGTTTTTTACTTTACATTTTTCTAAAAAATTTAATGATCTTTCCAAATATGAAGTTGATATATCATTATATTTCCTTTTATTTGTGCTAATATTCTCTATATGCTTCTTTTTTTTTCTTTGTATAATTGTTTTACCTTGAAAAAACATTCTAGGATCAAAAACAGTACTATTCATTTCAGAATTACTAATTTTTTGAATATTTGATTCAATATTTTGATCAAGCATTTTATTTTTTTTAGATTTCTTGTTTATTTTAAGATTCTTAACACTATGTTTAGGAAATATAGTTGGGATCTGATTAGAATTCTCCATTATCAACATTGATATAGAATCATTATTCATCATTATTTGATTTTCCTCAGGTTGCAAAGATAAGAATGTATTATCTGATGTACCAATAAAGTTTTGTAATTGTTGCTGTGATAGCATAGTATTTTCGTTATTATCTAACTGATCTATATCAGTTTCTATCAATATCATTTGATCTTCATAATTTGATTCAGGTATTGTGAGCACAATTTTGTTTTCATCATTCAAAATTATCTGATTATGAAGGACAGAATTATTATAAATAGTAGATCGTGATTCTTTCTGAGTAAGTTTGTCATTTTCGAAGTCGATTTCCGGATATATTGTTTCCTCTGCCTCATCTTCCAATGTGCCCACTACTGCATTAAATTCATCAAAATCATTGAAAATGCTGGATTTCTATTTAAATAAAATTAATATAAAAAAAATTTGGTTAGTTATATAATAAATTATTAATTTTATTAAGAATAGTACTTCGGTCATAGTGATTTAAGGTAATATACAATCTTCATATTTTTGCAAATTTGCTCACAGGCTGTAATGGATAGCTGATGCTAATGATATAAATATTCAATAATAATTTTAAGGCACATGCTAAACATTAAATAACAGTCTTCACTCTTCAACAACATTAAATATTATCATTATCATATGAAAAATGTAGTAATTTACTGATTCGTGAATTGATTTACTTTTATTCAAATAAAAAGAAAACTATAATTGAAGATTAATTATAGGGTATTGCCATAGCGGCTAGACTCCTAGATTTAAAATAGATAATGTTTGATACATTTAAATATTAAAAATAAAAAATTTCAATATTTCCAAATTTTTTCTTTGATGAATTCTGCAATTATTTTTATTATTTATAAATTTTACAGTTTGAATCTCTATTTACATAATAATATTTTGATTAAATCCTTAATCGGACTGTTATTAAAATCGCCCTAAATCGTGCTTCTTAACAATAATAATACATAGAGACAGAGTTTGAAAAAAAAAATTATTTTGTAGATTTTCTTTTCCCAAAATTATGCGCAGAAAATCTTTGAAGATCATAAAATTAAAGATTTTTCTTGAAAGAAGAAAAAATTTTAAAAATATTTGTAATCAAGAAAAATATTTTATTCATAAAAATCGCAAAAGATTTATTCGTAAATACAAAAGATTTTTTAAAAGATTTAGAATTTGAAGTAAAATTTGTTCAAATTAAAAAAATCTTCAGAAGTCAGAAATCAATAATCTTTTCAGATTTATATTTTTGAAAAGAATTCCAAACTCTCTTTTGATATAATTTAGTAAACCCGTAAATAAACACCAATAAAAAGCTTTAGGAATAAAAAGCAATGGAAATAAAACCTCAGTGAAACATAACAAAAAACACCAGAAAATACCAACTCAAAAAAAAACCACCTACCATAAAATGATAAGCGCATAGCGAAAACCCATTTGAACTACCCAATGAAAAACCTCTAGGAAAAATAACCTCGGAACCCTCTCCCCTCCAATTTAAAAAATCCTAATTGCGCGATAAGAATAAGTTAGGTGGTTTGGTTTAAGTATTAAGGTAATCATAATTTTCAAGGGTGGTTCCCCGGTCATATATTTATTAGTAATGGGTAAAGCAAAGTAAGAAGTAAATCTGCCTCTAATAAATTTTCTTTTAGTAGCCGCTGTCATAAATTCGAAGTAAAAAAGATCAAAAAATAATATTAGCTATTATTATTATTATTATTATTATTATTATTATTATTATTATTATTATTATTATTATTATTATTATTATTATTTTTATTATTATTATTATTATTACTATTATTATTATTATCATCATCATCATTGAGATGTAGCTAACAGTGGTTTCTATACCCACATGGGCATCTCAAACAAAACCTGCTGAAAAAAGAAATAGATGTATTTTAAAAAATTTGTTTTCTCTACGCTTAACACACTCATTTATGTGTAGCCAGGATTTAGCTAATGGGAGGGGGGCTATTGTGTGGGGTGTTGCCCTATAAATTTTAATAGAGGGTTATAGTTATTACCTCTTTAGCTATATTATATTTTTATAAAAATAAATTTTGGTTATTCACTTTTTTATTTAAAATATTTACTAAAATAGGTAAATTTCCAATGGACAGAGTAAATTTATCATTTTCTTAACCCTTGGTTACGCACTTTTATGAACTTAAATAAGTCTGAATTATTCATGATTCGCGTTTTATTTTATTTCTAAAATCTATGAGGTAAAAAAACATTTACTAGTTAAATTTATATGACTTTATATAAATTTATTGTATTAATAATGTAAAAGGAAAAAGATTGGATTTAAAAATAAATATAAATTTCTGAAACATAATTTAAGATATGTGCAAAAATCAAATAATAAATGGCTTCCTAAAACTTCATCAATGTTCAGCATATCTCAGTAGCATAGAAAATGGGAGGGTAGGGTTTGGGGTTGAGAACTTCCTCCCCACTCCCCATGGAAAATATAATTAGATAAAAAAAAATCCCTAATACTTAATTATTTATATCTAGAAAAAAAAATTGCTATCATTTCTATAAAATTGATTTAAACCCTCTCCTCAATTTTCCAACTCTAATTCCACTTCTATTTTATATAAAATCATCTCAGAAATTTATTCTCCCATTTAAGAAAGTGCGCGAAATAATCTTAAAATATATGAATAAACCTGTACTGTAGACATATTTAATTTAATAATATTTTCACATTTAAAAATTATTATAAATTATATTTAAAAAATTGAAAAACAGAACCTTTTCCAAAGGCGCTACAATTCTAATGGGATTAATATTTCATCTTTTTATTGCGAATTTAAAAGTGAACTTAGTATTTTATTAAGCAATGAGCCTAAGTTTTTTAAGGTAAAAAATGATCTATTATTATCGTATCCGATTTAATTCCACATTATCAATTCATCTTATTTGTATTACATATTCCAAAGAAACCACAAATTTATTTGACTACAATTATAAAAGTATCATATATAGCCAGAAATTTCAAAAAAAGGTTATTTTTTCATAGTAATTTAATTTATATATTTTTTATTATAATTAGTGCTTCTATATTTTTCCTTTTATCTTGAATCTCGATCAATTTTAGAAATTTTCCAATTTTGCTAATTAATTATTTCTTTATACTGACTACCAAACGGATTGAAGCATTAAACTAAAATGTAAGTTACGTATTATCTATATTTATATAACTCAATTCAAAATATAATGAGATTTTAATAACAAATAATGTTTATAAAGCAGTGTAGTTAAAAGCTACTTTTAAAAGTAGCGCTCTATCGCTACCGCTTTAAAAGAAAGTAACTAAAGTTTTTACGCTATTTTAGAATATTTTTTGAAATATTTTTTACATTCCTCTATTTTCACAAATGAAATATAATGGTATAAAAATATGTCAATAATTTTAAATATATATTATTATTTTTTTTTATTGTATTTCAATAATAATAACATTTCTATGCAGTCATCCCTAGGTTTAGAGCGAGATCAGATAATATAAGCTTTGCAGTATTAAATAATCGTTCAACAATAGCACTTTGGGGCAATGCAGTACTAAACTTAATATACATATTTTGATATAAGAAAATTCATCATAAATATTTATTTGAGTATTTATAGATTTAAAAAATATGTCTAGAGGATTTTCGGAAGTATTATTATTTATTTCAAAAAAATCTTTTATAGTAGCTGGTGTTTTTGATCTGGCTAGAGTATTCTTGTTTAGTAAAATATTATTTAACACTACAATTTGTCTCAAGTTTTGATTTGGGTTCAGTCAAATTTATATATGCCACAACTTGCAACTTTGGTGAAATAGCAGCTATGTCTAACATCTAGATAATAAAGACAATAATTAATAAAATATTATCATTAAATAAATGAGTCTGATGATAAAATAAAATGTTAATATTAATTATTCATTCTAATTTTTAATTTATAATACAATTCTGAAATAATATCTTATGGCCAGTTGAAACATTCCATATTTGAACTGCGCCAAAAAAAATCAACTTTCACATAAACTCATTTAGCTCAAAACTATAATAGATATTTGATTTAAATTTTATTTTAAAGTTAAGGATTAGGCTTTACGTTGATACCAATAAATGGTTTCTCAGTTGAAGATACTAGTCTTGTTTGATGATAGAACTTGGCACATCTTACAACGAAATTTAAACCCTGTGATAATGTTTTTTATCGAGATTAAAATATTTTGCGAATTTAGGAAAATTAAATTTCATATTATCATCATTTTCCAGCGAAATTGCTTTGTCCATATGATCTGTATCAAAATTTTTTGTTTATAAATCGGTTTCATTTTTTGTGGTTCGCAAAACTGACCGAAAAATTGATAAGTAAGTCAGGCACTATAATCAGCGGAAACCAGATATTTACTCTATATTTTCTATTCTCGTATGTTAAAAATTTGAGCATTTTTTTTAAATTATTATTTTGCTAATAACATTTCTAATACATCAGTCCTACCATGGATTTAAAGTAATCTGCAATTAAGCATTAAATATTGATAAAATTCTCAGAATAAATGGTTTCAGCTGCTCTTTAATAGTAAGGTTTGGCAAATTGTTGCTAATATATTTATTTTTATCCTTTATATAAATACTATACTGCTTAAAGCGCACTTAATGTGCTGCCATTTGTTTTCTCCCTTTTATTTTAACTTAATGCAGGTATTCTCAACCACTTCCCAAAAGAGTTATCTGACTTTCTCATAATGTAATTCGTTTTTATCTCGATTTATTTAGTCATCATATCTTTTATAAAGGTGCATTCCGCCCATTTATTTTTTTCCAACATTTATTCTTACTATTGATTATTAAGTAGCTTTACCTTCGAAACTTAAGGTCATCCATGATAGTGATAAACATGAATAGACGTCAAGAATTATCCAGGTGAGATTACCAAAAAAAATTTGTCTTAATATTTTTGGCTTTCCCGTTGTTATTTTTATATCATTTAAAAATATGTAATAACTTCACATCATATCTCTTAAAATAGGCTAAACAATAGTAAGCACTGATACTAAAATCTATGCCAATATTTCGTGCTTTATTTTATGTAAATAAACTATAAATTTAATGAATTGGCGTAAATGGAAACAGCAGATATAAATAATCTAGCTTCATACACAGTTTTTTTAAAAAAAGTCACTAGTTCTGCAGGATATTTTTGATTAAAATCGGTATATATTATACAGAAGCCTCACCAGCTTTTACAATCCCAGGGGGCTCAAATAAAAAATAGGGGGACTTCACTCCCTCCACATACTTTTTATTTTGCATGTCTTCGGTCCACTTCGGTTGGGTTTTCTTTTAATATATTTACTTGATTGAAATTTGCAAACCCTTAACCAGTATTCATAATTTCATCTTTTGTCATTTTTTATGCTACATACTAATACTAGCATATAAATAATAAAAGTAAAACAATACAAAACATATGGTAAGCTAAAGATAATATTTTTTTAAATATTTATCTATTTATTACAATATTAAATATCTATGATTGCAGAATAGATATAATATAATTTATAATATCAAAAATCATTAAATATTTGGGATTTCGAATATGAAAAAATTTTGCAGGTAAAGAATTAGAAAAGGGGAAAAACAACCATTTTTTCCTACAATGTCTTATTACAGTATATATTTGTGATTGCGGATATAAAAAAAAATTTACAACTAAAGAATTACAAAAGTGATAAAAAAATGTTTATTTATTCCTAAAGAATTGATAATGGTTTTAAAAAAATCACACAAGGCAATATAATTCTTAGCAACGCCTATTGACATAGGTCAAACTAATATAACGCTCTATAACCATTTTTTTAATATTTATTATTCATAATTAATCTTCATATCCAAAAAATTTAAATAAGATTAGTTTAACAGTATATTTCATTAAATTTCTTTGTTGAATTACAACTCTTTCATTATCCAATATATTTTTATATGGATTGTTGTTACCATGAATCAGCCTTACCATATCATGATGCTAAGTATCCTCATCAGATCCCATGCTTATATCCAATTTTATCTTAATTTATCTATTTTATTTAATTTCTGCCTACATCATGTGTATCTCTCGCACTCGTAATTAATCTTCGTTCTTCATTATTCAAAAAATCTAACTAAAACTATTTAAAAGATTCTATTAAATGTATTTTGTTGAACTTAAACTCCTTCTTTATTCAATATACCATTATATGGATTGTTGCTACCAAGAAGTAGACTTCATAGTTTCTTAATCAGATTTCATGTTAATAACTAATTTTATCTTTAATTATATTATAAAATTATTACTATCTTAGTTCATAACTCCAAATTCAATCTCACATTAGCCTCTATTGTCTTACAAATAAAATATTTTATATATAAATTAATTTGCGCATTTCCTATTTTATTTGCTTCCATTACTTATATTTCTCAGAACTACAATTTATTAGCTAAAGCATAGTTTGCAATTGAAAAACTGTATTTTAAATGTACTTTGTTGAGCTTCAACTCCTTCATTGTCTCCTCTTCTTCTGTTTAAAATATCATCAACATCAATATGTTTCCAATTCCAAAAACATTCCTCACAAGCTCAATATCTCTTCTCCCTTCATTATCTAATAATTATGAAATAAATGAGTAAAAGATGTTTTAAAGAGTTTTAATAAAGATGGTTCATATATTGGTTTGGATCTTAGAAATATTTTTAGAAAGAGGCATAGTAAAGTAAATATAAAAATGAGAAATATAGTTAATTAGTGATTTTGAACTCGGCTAAGCACAAAATCAAATTGGATTAAATTTATTTTTAATTAATAAACAATTATATTTATTTAATTAAGATTGCAACTTAATTTAAATAATATTAAATCAATTAGGATTGTAATTTAATATAAATAATACTAAATCAATTGAGTTTCAACTTTTAATACCTGATTGTTATTTATACACTATGAGTGATATTGATATTCCATTTTTAACACAGAATTTTTGTAATTAATAACATAGCGAAAATATTTATATGTACTAATTAATAATTAAAATAGCACTCATTTAACAAAAAAAATTTATATAGTTTTATTAATTTTTTATAAATAATATCACATCTATATATAATACATAGCATAATTCAAAAAAAATTTGTTCAGGGGGCTATCAAATATATTTTTTTTCATTTAGGGGGCTATCAGGAATTAATTTAAAAAAATTCATTAAGGAAGGCTATTCAAATTTTTCAGGGCTAGAGCCCATGCCCGCCTTCTCCTTACAGTTTATTGAAGGGGTTTACTGTGTCTGGTTTAGTCCTGTGCGCCGATGTCCCAATTGACGGCGGCGGTTTTTTTAATTTTTTTATCAGCGTTCGGCGGAGCGCCGATTTTGCCGCTGCCTACTAAATTGTCGGCGGCTGCGGCGCAATATTTATTTAAAATTTTTTTTAATGAATTTAATTTATAAATCAATTTATTTTTTAATGAATTATATTTATAAATTAATGTATTACATTTTTTATAATTTATTTGGGCGATCTTTTCTAACACATTGTTAACATAGTTTAATTGATCATAAATAATTTCCTGTCTCACTACAATTTAAATTTATGTATTTTCTCATTTTCAGAAATAGACTATGGAATTGTATTTTTACTCAGTTCAGAGTCACATCAACCAACACATATAAGAAATATTCTATTGATTTTTATTATAATTAAAATAAATTTGGAATGCAAGCAAAATATAAAGTATGAAATATAATAAGTCAGAATTCAGATTTAGCAAAATGATAATTGTCATAAATAAACAGTATTTTATCAAGATTTGTGGGACATAAAGAAGTCCTTTTAGCATTGAGTATTAATACAGCAATGGAAAAATTCTTTCGCTGGGTGTATTGGTAGGTATACAAAGAACCTTCCTAGCTAAATTAGCAAGCATAGGAAGTTCCAGTCGCTCAAAAGATTAATGCATCCTCTTCTGGGATATTATTATGGCTGAGCAAAATATTATTATTCTAGATTACTAATATTGTTATAATCGATACTTAGAAGGGAATGTTTACGAGCTAATTTAGTTATATAAGAGCTTGATGTTTGACCATTATCCTCAACTTGAATTTCACTCTGTGCATTTTTATCATGCTCTAAAAGTTTTAAATGTCGAATTAAAAATTGCAATTATGTCGTAGAATTCGAATTTAAATATTCTGAAGCAACTTTGAGATTTTGAAATCTGGGATCAAGTAGAGTTTCTAATATCAATGTTTAAAATATAATTTTATTAATAAAAATATAAAATAACTTGAAGTTTAGTAATGGGAAACCTATGGTCAAGCTTTTTTTTCATATTTTCTTTTAAGCATATAATATCTGAGCAATCAGATCTATTGATTTGTTTATGAGCTTCTATTTCACTGCGAAATAATAACCCTAAGTTTATTGTCGATCCTTTTTGGGAGAAAAAAAATTCCACCGACTCTCGGAATGGATTAAATACTGCGTAAAGCTCATCAATTATATCCCATTCATTATTAAAGAGTTTTAAAGATTGTTTTCCTATTTTATTTAGAACATTATTTATAGGAATTTTGTTTGCGAACACTTTCTATCATAATTAATATGCTATGCCAGCGGGTAGGGCAATTTAATTTTAAAGTTTCTGCATTAATTAGATTGATTGGTGCAATGCCATTTCTATTATCCGATTCATCAGACATATCAAAATGGTCATCAAGGTATGGATCAGAGTCATCAATATCCAAGATATGACCTGTCTCATAAATTGACTGCAGACATTTACGATGTTCAATCTCAATTTCACATTCCAAATCAGCTACTCGATATCTGAGGGCTGAAATAATTTCTTAAATTTTTTTAATGAGAATATCAATTTTGGTAACTTTTTTATGCCATCAACTGAACCAAATTATGAAGTCCATGCCTTAAGCATAAATGATGCTCATAATCCCCTAATCTGACGCTTCTTTTGACATTGGCCTGATGCTCATAATCCCCTAATCTGACGTTTCTTTTGACATTGGCCCCAGCATCAGTTACCATTTGTATTATTTTGGCTTTTAAATGGAACTCCTCTTCATATAAATCTCAGATAATATTGTTTCTTCAGTATGCTTTTGAGTCACATTTCTAGTTGCTAGGGTAAAATATTTTAAATCAAAATTTCCATATAAATGATGAAGACTAAATGTGATATAATTTCGACGCTTGAAATGATCGGTCCATAAATCAAAAGTGATAGAACAAAATTTTGAGAATCAATCAGATTTAAAACATGCGCTTTATAGATAAATAAACATCGTCTAGTGCACCCCTACTAATGGTTGTCCTATTTGGTAATTCTGAGGAATAAATTATCTTATATTTCTATTTTTTAGGCAATTTATTTTTTAATAATCATTTTATATAAATTTTAAACTGAAAAAAGAAAGAAAGAAGGACGTCCTCGGAACCAGCGTCTACATGGCAGAAAATTTGATGGAGGCAAACCCCTCCAAAATCTACCCATACCCACCTAAAAAAAATCTTGCGGCCTTCGGCCGCGAAATTTACAGACCTACGATGGTATAGTGATTTTATTTAAAAAATCTTATCTGCCACCATTTATAACCTTACAACATAATTCTATTTACAATCTTTCAAGCCTATTTAGGGAAAAAAAATTTAAAAATTTGTAAGTGATAATGAACTTTTATTTAAATAATGCAATCTTTTCATAATTTGGTATTCACTTTATTTTCATAAAATATATATAAGTGAATTAAATGAGATAACATATTAATATTTCTATGAAAAAGATCTAAAATATTGTAAAAAATATAAGACGAATAATGAATTATAGTATATTTTGCATTGAAATTATAAAATGTTAAATTAAATATACATTATTTAAAAGCCTATATATTCGCTGTGAAAAAGATACATTAATTATTTTATTAATAATTTGGATAACCTTATTGATGTTAAAGCAAATTGTGTTATAATATCATCAATTGTAAATTTTTCAAAAACATCAATTTCGCTGGATATTAACAGTAAATTTTCCAAAAATGGGTCCGAAATTTTATTCCGCATTCGAGTTTTGTTAATTTTTACTTTACTCATGGCTCTTTCGGCTGAACAGGAAGTTGTAGGAAGGGTTAATAAATATTTATATAATAAATTTAAATTTGAATAAGAATTTAATTGATTTAAAAGTCGGTATGGTAATATAAAAGAAAATTTTATCCATTTTTTTATTTTGGTCATGATTTCGCTGTTGATATTTTCTTTGGTAATTTGATCGTTTGCAATACCTTTAATTATATACAATTACAAACAAAATATCAATAAATTACTTTCATCAATATATAACGCGTCATTCTTTTTAACTTTTAAAAGATCTTCGCAAAAAATGATTGATTGAGACTCCAAATATAAAGAGCGAAAATCATTATATTCATCAACAACGTTTTGGACATCCAATTGATAAGTATTACAAATTTCGGATATTTGCCATTCTTCTATTTTTTCATTATCCATAATTCCAGCGGGAGTAAAAATGGATATCTGTGATAAAAAATTTAAACAATCATAATTAAATCTATCATTTAGGTGATTAATTATTGCATTTAGAACAGGGAAAAATATTTCCGTTCTATATCTATAATAATAAATAATAATTTAAATTTTTTTAATTTATTCAACTTGTTTTTTTTTGTTCAACATAATTATTGAATTCTGTTTGATCCAATTTGAGTATTGATTTCATATTATACAAATCAGTTATTACATTATTCTTTTTCAAAAAACTATTAGATAAGGAATGTAATTTTAAAAATATATTGTCTCCATTAGCTATATTTTAAAATTATTTATAGAAATAGTAACTAATATTAACCTTTTAGTTTTGGTAATTTATTTTTTGTATGTTGTATTAATTTGGTTACCAAAGCCAAATCATTACCAACTGCCTGCATTTCAATACAAGCCTCATGTGTACATTTCAATATTTCTTTCAAAATGAAAAGACTTAATATAAAATTTTCATCTTTAATTCTTGATAATAACCCATCGGCAATGGAAGAGGTGCTTGGGTCATTAGAATCTTTTAATTCAACTAATGATGCTAAAATATGTTCATAAACACCTAAAAAGATTTCTACAGATTTGTAGGATGATGACCAATTTCTGAAAATATATAAGTTTCAAGTTTCATTAAAAATATTTTATTTACCATGTTGTGTTTTTAATTCTTTTAAGAGATTTCTTGGACTTTCTCATTTGATATTTAACAAACACACCTTGACGTCTAACTCCATTCATAAAATTATATAACTCATCTAATATTCCCATTGCCTTTTTAATTTCAATTTTGCATCCACAAACATGAGCAACTACTAAATTTAGCCGATGTGCATGGCACCAAATATAGATGGCTTTTGGAGCCTCTTTCAATATTAAAGCCTGCATTCCTTTGTATACTCCTCTCATATTCCCTGCACCATCCATACTTTGTCCAACCAAATAATCAAGAGGAAGACCAAGATCATTAAACTTAGAAAAAACATGTTTCTTTATATTTTCCCCAGTGGTTTCTGATGTTGTAAAAACATGTATGATCCTTTCTACAGGATGTGGATGCAGATCATCTTCTATATACCGTACAAGCAAAGCTATGCATTCTTTTTTAGACACATCATATGTTCCATCTAATATGATGCTATAGGCACGATTCTCTTTAATTGTTTGAATAATGCTTTTTGTTATTTTTATCTTAATAATTTCAGTTATTTTTTTCACGTGGCCATATGACAGTAAATTTATATAAGGTCTCGAAATTTTATCTGATTTTTTTCTCCGCAATTTTTCGTTGTTATCCATGTATGCACGTAAAGTTGGAACCGTTTTTGCCATTAATTTTATGAGACACATAAAATTACCTTCATTCGAATTAGAACCCCAAAAGGCTATATTACATTTTATAAGGTACATAATGGCATTGATAATATTATGAACTATATTACGATTTTCCATGATTATATCAAGCTTATTTGATAGCAAATGATCTTGAATGCGTTTATTTGCAAGCCAAGTCATGTTTGCATATTCACAATCTTTATGAAGAGAAGATGCTTCGTGTCTCTCTAAGTCACGCTTTATGTTTTTCCAATTATTTACCCCATGTTGAGTCCAAAAAGTATTGGACTTAGGGCCACCAAACATAATACAATATAGACAAAAGACTTTGTCTAAAGTAGTGCTATAAGATAGCCAATTTCTGGGGTTGAGGGAACCATCTATATTAACCTTTCTATAATAGGTTATATTCATGCTCCTGTTTAAAAAGTAAAAAAAAATATATTGGTATAGAAATAATGGATGGGTAAAAATTAATGAAAATAAATATTATTTATAACCTCTTGTTAGTAACAGGATATTGAAATTTATTTGTACATGGCTGACAAGGGCCTACGGCAATTATGAAATTTATCAAAATATTTGTCATCCTAAATAATATAAAGTGAAAAGGGTCATTTGGTTCCTTTTTTTTGTATAGCTGAATAAGACTTGGACTTAGAATATCCTCATAATTTATTCCCTTCAAAAGTCATTATATAAATTTTATTTAAATATAATGCCTCATGCAAAGTAAGTGCCTCACTAGAACCGGGGATTGGATGAGGAGATAATACAATTTGTGAATCTTCAATATTGGAGATTTGCTATAAATAAAGAGTATAATTTGTTTACTTATGAAAATCTATTTTTAATATAATTTCAGCCAAATGGTCATTTTATTCTTAGCTACATTATAATTAAGTTAATCAATAAATGTTGGAAATATTTAAATGTCCTAATTTATTTTCTTCAAAAGTTATCATATAATTCGTATTTAAATTAAATACCTCATCATGCAAAGTAAGCGCCTCACTGGAACTGGGGATTGGATGAGAAGATAATACAATTTGTGAATCTTCAATATTGGAGATTTGCTATAAAGAGTATAATTTGTTTACTTATGAAAAACTATATTTTTAATAAAATTTTAGTCAAATGGTCATTTTATTCTTAACTACATTATAATTAAGTTTTTAATAAAGGTTGGAAATATTTAATTAACCTCATAATCATAATTTATTTCTTTCAAAAGTTATCATATAATTCGTATTTAAATTAAATACCTCATCATACAAAGTAAACACCTCACTGGAACTGGGGATTGGATGAGGAGATAATACAATTTGTGAATCTTTAATAACTGAGATTTTCTATAAATAAAGAGGAGTTTAATTTCTTTCCTTATGAAAACTATATTTTTAATAAATTTTTAGGCAAATGATAATTTTTTTTAACTACATTATAATTAAGTTTTTAATAAATGTTTTAATTCTACATGAACACATGATTGAGAAAACAGGTATTAAAAATATTATGAAGTCCAACATAAAGTTATCAGGTTACAATGGAAAGATGATACAAGTAATAGGTAAAGCACAAGTGAATGTAGAATACAAAGGGAATTCACATATTTTGAACGCAATAATCATAAACATCAATATGACTTTGTTAGATCATGTAAAAACATTTTTAAAATATACTTGAAAGATCCATAGGCATGATAGATGCAGATTAATATAAAACTGCGATCACATGAAGAAATCATAAAACAATATTATAATGACTATAAAAATAAAAACAATATTAAGTATAAATAAAATTGTGAAATTCATGATGAAAGTATATTATCTAAAGAAATTCTAATAGCTAAATAAAACAATGATAATAAACATACCTAATATAACACATAATGTAAATAAAGGAGATGAAACTCACACAGATAACATTTTGAAAATAGTTGATTCCAAATCATATTTTATAAGATTTATATTTAAAAAAAGTAAAAGAATTTGAAGTCTTAATTCAATTAAAGATGAAAAGATTTAAATTTAAAAATTCCTAGAAATTAACATTACCTTATTTTACTACATTATATTAACTTAATAAGTTTTTTTAATACTTTGGTTTTAAATTATTATTATTAACTTATTAAACATATTGTTAAATTGAACTTTATAAAGTATATATAGATACAAAAATAGTGTGATAAACAGTTAAAAAACATTAAATAATAAAATATATAATTTATTTTCTCTATACCCTGACTACTTTAATATTAATATTATTCTGGTAAAATTTTAAATCAGTTTCTATTAATTCACAAATTTATAGTTACAATAATAAATAAAAATATTACTTTTTGGAAGTAAGATGTTATTGTCTTTTTTTGCAACTGGGTTTCAACTCCATTTGTGATATTATATGGAATATCACAATTTAAAGATACCCAATTATTATTATCTCTTTTGATGGCTACCTTTGTAAATTTCATATCAGCTGGCTTGACATGAGGATGTTTATGTTTATAATGTTCATGTATCTTGTCACTTCTTATTTTAGAAGTTTTGCAATTTTTAATATTGCACTTAACTTTAAATATGGTTTTGTTACTTGGCATCTAGAAAGAAATAATTATTATAATATAATTTTTTACATATTATGTTTTTTATTATTCTTTGCTTGCTGATATATGTTTTTATGCATGACTCAAAAAATTACCTAAAATTTATCCTGCTAAAATCTATAAATTTATTAAAAAACATAATATAAATATATTAACCTCTAAGAAAAGTACCAAATAGGAAATGTGTAAATATTAACTTGATAAAATGCTAAATGAAAATCGTTGACAAAGAAAATTTATATTATTTATTAATTGACAAATATCTTTACTTTAATTGACATTTTTCAGAAAATCAAAAGATCATCATAATCGTATCAATTAATGGATTAAAAAAAGATTATAATTCAAATCAAAAATTACCCACCAAAAATCAATACCTACCCCCAAAAAAATAATGCCTACCCCCAAAAAATTAATATCAACCCCTTAAAATCGATACCTACCCCCAAAAATGCTAATATATTTTGGAGGCATTTGTCTACTACCCCCCCCCCCTCCCCGGCCATGTAGACGCTGCTCGGAACACTAAAATAAAGAATGTATTAAAATGTTCGTTTATTTACTTTTTCAATCTACTATTTATATATTTTTTACAAACTAAAATTAGAATATAATATTAAAAAGGTTAACATATAAAATAAAAGTATAACAAAAATAAAAATATATTTGAATAAGTTATTAATTAAATGAATGCGCGATTTGAATAAAAGAATTAAATGAATGTGCGTTACATTATAAACATATACTATTTATTAACCAAAAAATATATTATATTAATTTATTAATTTCTATAATATAACATAAACCTTTAGAAAGTCTGCCATTCCTTTATTGTTTATAGAATCAAATGGCATTAAAGCTAAGCAGCACATCAAAACATAATTTCGCCCTATTAGATTTCATATTTATTTTAAACATTAAAAATATATTTAAAAAACATCAAAATAATTAGAGCTGGAATGAAACAAATTATAAATTTGATTTAGTTATAACTTTCAAAATAAAATTTTACATAATTAATTTAATAAATTATATATTAAGTTTATACATTAAAAAGACATTTAAAAAATATAATAATTAGAGTTGGAATGAAACAAATTATGGATTTGATTTAGTAGTAACTTTCAAAATAAAGTTTTACATAATTAATTTAATAAATTATATATTAAGTTTATACATTAAAAGATCTCAAAATAGAGCTGGCAATAAATAAACTAAAAATTTAGTTGTTTTGAACTTTCAAAATAAAGCTTAATAATATTACAAACCAGTTAAAAATTTTAAGTGAATAATAATAAACAATAATACTAACCTAAGAGCCATTTTTTATCTTTGATATTGTTGCTGCATCTAGGTGTTGGCTTTAAAAACATTTTTAGACTTTGAATGGATTTATTATTATTCATTTTTTCTGTTAGTTTGTGATAATTAATTAAGTGCCGAGATAGATTACTTGTACTTATATTTTTACTAAAACATTTTATTTCATAACTAAAATATAAAATATACATAAATATAAGTCTAAAATAAAAATAAACTGTGAAAATGAATTATGTTTATTCGAATCTTCCTCATCTTTTTTCGCCAATTTTAAGCAAGGTTCACAATAAATATAATCAGGCATTATTGTGCTTTTCTTATTTTCATTCTTCAAAATAAGATTTCCAAAGTACCTCCAGACATAACTTGATTTATGATTAGTAGAGAGAGTTATTATTTCATAATTGTATATAGGGTAGTTTAAAACGTGCAAGTCCATAAAATCTATTAATATGAATTATTTGTGGAAATAAAATATGATGTATGAATGAATGTAAATGATATACACTAGTCTATTATATATAGCAATAGAATACAATTCATATTTTAATTTTATTAATGTTAGTATTCAAATTAAAATAATAATAATTTAATATATAAATATAATTAATATGCTTTCTAAAAATTACACACGCCGCGCCGCCGCCATAATAAAAATCGGCGGCTTTTCCGGCGTGAATAAAAATAGCGGCGCCGGCGTGAGCCGGCGGCGCACAGGTCTAGTCTGGTTATGTCTTGATTGTAAACTTTCAGGGCTAAAATGGCGAAAAAAATTCACCTTTAATTAGTTCATTCCATCAAGGTTTATTAAATATTTCAAAACTTGGCTCATCGGTACCAGCCATAATTTAATAATAGAATATTCGAGATATTTATTTTAAAATCATTATATTTTTGTCATAAACTTATTTTACTTTTAATATGTTTATAAAAAAATTTTTTTTATGCCTTTTCTCGGATTTTTAAAATTTGATCATTTTAGGGTTTTAATCATATTATTTTTAAGGCTCTGGTTAAAATTTTATATTATGGGTATCTGATAAAAAAAAATATGTAAAATAAATTGGACAGTTTCAATTTGCTAACCACCACATATTTTTGGTTTTGTTTTATATGAATTATTTAAAATTAAATATGAAGAAAGAAAGAAAGAAAGAGAAAGAAAGAAAGAAAGAAAGAAAGAAAGAAAGAAAGAAAGAAAGAAAGAAAGAAAGAAAGAAAGAAAGAAAGAAAGAAAGAAAGAAAGAAAGAAAGAAAGAAAGAAAGAAAGAAAGAAAGAAAGAAAGAAAGAAGATAAGGATAGCAAAATGATTTTTTTTAATAGGGCGAGAGATATATATATTAACTTGTGATAGAGCTATATAAAGATAACTTTAAATTTAAAAAAATAATATCAGCTGATTATGGGGGGGGGGGTAGGGTGGTCTGATTTTGAGATTTTAATCATTTTTTTTAAACATTTAATTAATATATTTTAAAAAACCTGAATTTATCATCCTAAATCATTTATAATATCGAAATAATGATTAAAGTGTTTTTTATTTTTATCTCCTTGTGATATGTCTATTTTTTTTTAAAAAACATTTATTTAATTAGGTTGTTAATGGAGAAAGGCGGCGCACTTCTTGGCTTCTAAAATTACCCGCTTTACAAATAGATATATAACTTATGAAAAGAAAGATAGAAATTGATTTTTAAAAAAAAAAAATGTTACATGCTTATTTAGGTAATTTAATCACATTTATTTTATTATTTTCTTAACTAAATTAATTGAGGAAATTGAAGATAAAAAAATTATGAACTCGACTATAAGTGAAAGCATAGGATTCATATTCTTAAATACCAATAATTATTAAATATGACGCGAAAGTATTCATTTTAAAAATATATGTGTCAGTCAATATAATAAAAAAAAGTATGTTAAAAATGAAGATAAAGTGAATCTTATAATATTAATTAAATAAAATTCCTTTAAACTTCACCAATTTATATCTCGTAAATCACAAAAGTTTTACGTAATTAATATATCCTTTTAAAATTATTTACAACATCGTTTTAAAAAGAAAAAATAATAAAATAAAACCCAGGAAATTGAAAAAATTTGCTAATAATTTTTTTATATATTATATATGTTTCGGACATCTAAATTAAAAAAAAAAGAAGTTTTATTTAAATAATATTCAAAAAAAAGTATATATTGTTGAACTAATATTCTTTATTTAGGTTCTGCTGTCATTCATTGAATGACCAAAAATTATCGCTATTATGGAAATTATTTTCCACCATTCATGGCTTATCACTTGCTCTAGTCATAACATAACCATATCCACCCTCATCAAATCTCTCCGTATTTTTACCTGTCATCTTTCCTTTTTTTTTTTTCGTTTATCACCCAAAACATTCTACTCTTACCATTATAATAATAAAAATAAAATTTAATATGGATGTGGAAGTGTATGTAGTATGATAAAAAAAATAATTATGGTTTCCAATGCCAAATTCCTCCTGGCATTCTTACAAGAAAAAAAAAATAGTTTTATAATTTGCTGCGTTTTGATAGGATTGACTTTCCTTTTTCTGATGTACGATTCAAATTGGAATATGGGATCTGGCGCAAGCCTTAATTCTTGGACTAACGATAAAAGATTCTACAAAAGATACATATGGCATCAAGTCAAAAGCGCATTTGATTCCAAATTAGAAAATACTGGTTACCACTATAGGAATGATAATCCCTCCTTAAATGACTCTAGAAATGAAAATTTAAAATTAGAAATAATCGACGGTGGATTGACTTGGACGGAATCTCTCCACATTTTAAACCAAGTGATATCTTCCCGGATGATAAGCGCGTGTCTTAATTTAACCCATTCCAAATTTCAATCTCACATGGATTTAAATTCTGATTCTTATATCCGTTCAAATGCCCAATTCGCCAGCAATTTTTTATGGCGCCATCTCCGGATCAATTCACACGAACCATATACCAAAATATTTTATAAAATGGTAGCCAAAAAATTTCCCGTTATTGATCTCCTAAATTTCGAATATAAAATTGACATCAGTTATCCCGATTGCGAGGACAAAGAAAACATGGACTATTTTGATTATCCTAAGTTTAATAGATATACACCGAAAACAACACTGATGATAGCTCCCACTAATTTAAAGGTCACGGAGAGAAATGATAACTCAAATATTCATTTAGCAAAAAAGGGTTTAGTATTTACTAATAATTCTTTTATAAATTCTTCAGAGCCAGACGTTACCATTGATTCGAGCGCTTCTGATAATAGTGCACAAACTCAATCGTTTCGATCTAGAGATAAAAAGGAAACAAAACCGATAACTTTAATTATACTAATCCATACGGCTCCTTCTAATTTTAAAAATCGGATGTCTATTCGCAAATCGTGGGGATCTTTAAGTAATATTAAAAAAAAGAGAAATAAAGCAACGGCGAACCCATTACATATTTCGACAAATGATAAATATAATAAAGGTGTAATGAATTCCATATATAAAATTTTGACGGGTGATATAGATTTTGATGAAATGAATATAAGACTCGTTTTTCTGACAGCTTTAACATTCATTGAAACTAAAGACAGAAAAAAGTCATTTAACATGAGGATTTCATCTCCAAAACCCTTTCCAATACGCAATAATTATCCACCGCTGTATAATATTTTGCATAATTCGAATGCCACAACGCACAGTTCTGGCATCCGGGTTTCCCAGTTTAACTTCAGCATATATCAAAGCGATCAACAATCAAACCGAATTATCCAAAGAATGCTTAAAATAGAAGCGCGTAAATACAGAGATATTGTCCAAGGAGATTTTCTCGATTCCTACCAAAATTTGACTTACAAAATGATTATGGGTTTTAAGTGGATAGCCAGTAGATGCTCCAAGGCAGATTACGTTTTAAAGATGGATGATGATATTTATGTAGACATATTCAAGCTTTACCTTATAATTAATAAAGTAAATCATCTGAAAAATTTGTATGATGACTATATACAAGAGAATACTCCGATAGATACAAGCGATATTATTCGTTTAATGAAGGAAGTATTCGTTAATTCATTTTCGATGATGACCAAAACGGATATGATTAATAGTGTACAAAAAAAAGATAAAGAGTGGGTTAGTGATCTTCTGACTTCTTTCATGACTCCTAAATTTACTCGTCCTTTAGAAAAAAATTCTTTTAAAGATGAAACATCTTTAATGACAAACCAATCATCATGCAAGAGTATCGCTGCGGCTTACGAAGCCCTTAATACAAACCCTTTTACTAATATCTTGTTGTGCAATGTGTATATTGGAATGTCAGTTGTACGCGACCCATCATCCAAGTGGTATGTGAGTGAGAAAGATTTCGGCAACAAAACTTTTCCGTCCTATTGTTCGGGATGGGCCGTTTTGCTCCCAATTAATGCTGTGTACAAACTTATGTATAGCGCACCCAAACTCCCATATTTTTGGATCGATGACGTACACATAACCGGATCCTTGTTAGCATATTCTAAGTTATCGCTCAAAAGACTTAATTCTTATTTCACATTCGGACTTTTTCCTATCCAAAATCACCAAAAAATATCTATGGATAATAAGACAAATAGCGAGAAAAGTTTCCGCAAGCAATTAAGTTCAAATAAATACATGTTCGGTTATGTCGGGGAAGATGCAGACTATATTCTCAAGTTGTGGGGCCAAACTTTAAATTTTTACATGGATCATTTTTTGATAACGTAAATGATGATGCTACTTAAAGAATACCCATTATATATAAAAAAATTTTTATTTATTATTATTATATATATATATATAATAATGTAATAAATTTTTAATTAAAAAAAAGCAAACTGATTTTTCTATCATAAAAATGTCAGCAAGATAAAATTGAGCATTAAACATAATTATATTCTTACCACTTTCCAATTAATGGTAATTGTAGTTAGGTCTATATTTTTAGCCGTTTAAACCCATTTTTAGCCAGTTAAATAATCGGCTAAACCAAGTTTTCGCCGGAAACTATCATGTTGGCATCGGGGTTTTTCTTAAAAAGAAAACAGATCAAATTTGGAAGAAACTAATATAAATTAAAAAGCCTTAATGTTAACAGATTTTTTCCGGCAGGCGAGTAATTAGCCAACATTTAGCCATTACCCAACTATGGTCTTGAATGATAATTTACTTTAAAATTGGGAGTGCAGGCGTAGATAGAACTAAACTTAAACAATCCGATTAATCAATTGCAAAAAATTGATATAACTGCTTAAATCATATCATTGATAGTAAAAAATGGACCCCCCTCCCCACCTTATATGAAACTAAGGATAACACAAGATATGAAGGATAATTTTTTTTGTTTGTTATATAAAATGTATTTTTTAGCTTTAGAAAAGTTTGGCTCAAAAAGAAGTTTAAATGTTTAGCACAGATGCTCTACCCAACGTTAAAAGAAATAGTATATATATTTCGGTCATGGTCTACACAATTTAATAACAGTCAATGATGATATTTAAAAAATGTGCATCTAATTGAAAATTTAATCACGAATAGGATAAATTATGACTTAAGATATAAGACGGCTCTGATTATATTTGAATTCGTAGCCCAACGGAAAATTCCTGTATACAATACATCTAGCATCGAATGTTAGATCTTGATAGCACTAATTCTTACCCTGATAACCAGTTTCAAAATAGGGACAATAATGATATTTACAATATTAATACTCAATTGAAGACATTAAAATTAAATTTGTCAACCAGATAGCTTAGTATATAAACTCTATGACAAAAAGTATTTCCAGAGCTAATAAGAATATGCTTTGGTTTAGAATAAATTTGAAAACAGGATCTTTAAGTTTCGAACAATGAATTTGATCTAGTTGAAGAGCTAATATTTTTTCAAAATTTAAGTAACCAATTGAATTTCTTTCTTCATAAATAGAAACATCCTTAGACATTACTTTTAGAAGTGAGATACCCATTTATTAGTAAATGATAGCTCAAAGGTTATTTTCATAAGGAAATATGTTTGAAAAATAGCTCTACGATTTTCTGTTAGCAATATGATGCAGGTATTATTATATAAGTATTTTAATTTACTCTTTAATTCATAAATTATATAGGTGTGTTGGCTGCATTACTAGACACCTTTAAAAAAAAATAAACCTTGTACCAAGAATAAAATTGTATATCGAGTGAAGATTGTCATAAAACATTTTAAACTACTAGAGAACGATGATTCAATTAGTGAAGGATTATGAAAGTTAGGCGGATATATCAAATACAAGTTATCTAGCAAAGGTAGCAAGTAAACAATCAAAGATAAAACACAAATTAGGATTTCTATTATAAATAAATTAAAAAAGAATGCCATATTCTTATCAGAAACGTCATCCACTACCCCAGGATGCAGATGTTTTAAATTTTTGGAAAGAAAATAGAATGAAATTTCTGCATCTTTCCATGCTCCAAGAAAAAAATTTGTGTTCCAGCTACTATTAAACTATAAAAATTATAAAATTGAATAAATTTATAGTGAGTTTCAATTAATAATAAAATATAGCATTATACTGTTTGTTTTATTTTTGGCTAGTCGGTGCAAGGGGCTTGTCGGTTTAGCAGATTTTATTTAAAAATCAAACTTGTTTAGAAATTCAAATTTAATTATGTAATGGCATTGTATAATATGTATATTTAAGGAGAAAAATATTTTATAAACCTCAGCTATTTATATTTCTATATGCAAAAAAGTGTTTTTTAGGTGAAAGTCAAAATGTTTTTACAGCACAATATAAAGTGGCATTAAAATATGAAGAGTTTAAAAATAATAAAATAATAAAAATAATATATGAAATAAAACCCTTTTTTCTCATTTCAGAAAGTTTCATCATTTATCTGTTTAAATATATATTTAGAATGTAATAATTATATTAGTAGCTAGGGGCTAGTAGAATCAGGACTAGTCGGATCAATCAAGTTATACTTACGAATATGATATTATAAAAAATTTATATAATAATATAAAATAAGTGTTCAGTGTTCATTGGCTTCTATTATATATTTAAATCAATTCTATATGATAATCAAATAAAATTAGGAAAAATAAAAATAAAAATTTTTTTTAATTTCACACATTTTTTATAATTAAATAATGACATAGTTTGTCATTTTTATGAATTATTTTGTTTAAATGAATTTTTTTTTTTTAGCTTTAGTTTAAAAATATTAATTGCATTATAAAAAATACTCAATTAATGATAACCCCCCCCCCCCTCCGATTAACAAGCCACAAAACGATATATTTAATTTTAAGAATTTAAATATATATTTTTTTTATAACGAATTTTTTTGTTTATCGTAATAAAATAAATATAAAATTATGTTAAAATTATAATTCATTAAAAAAAAATCAAGCTTTACAATTTGATTTGCTTAACATTATTCTTAAGGATATCAATTCGTTCCACTCATAACGAATTAAATTATAATTTAAATAATTATTGATAATTTATAAATTGTTGTCATCTATCATTCGCTGAATTAGTTTAACTGATCCTATTTTTAAATTTTGCATTTTGAGATAGCAAGCAGTAGAAAATTAAATCTTATTTTTAAATTGAAAGCTTTAAAATCACCGTGTTAATGTTTGTCCGTGTGATTAGTTAGTTTACTGCCATGATATTTATTATCGATTTAGAAAAATAATATTAGTCCAACTAAATTGTTTAAAAAATCTTTGGTACCCTTAACAGTAGTTTTATCTTTACTGAACCGGTTTTTATAACCTCAATGAATGTAAATGAAATAAAATGACGAAAAGCTAATATGTAATGACACCATGTAATGGCACTAGTGGTTTTCAACCGCTCGTTTTGAGCCGATTTTTAAAAGCGGCTAACTCAATATTTAATCTAGAAAAATATTATGGAAGCCTGAAGATTTTATTTGTAGAAGGAACAACGGTTTCGACATTTATTAGCAAAATCTCGAGGCTTAGGCAATATTTTTCTAGCTTAAATATTGAGTTAGCCGTTTTTAAAAATCGGCTCAAAACGAGCCTTTTAACAACACTAAATGACACTATGTAATAACACCTTATTTTTTAAAGCGATTTAAAAATATAAAACCATGTACCTTTAATCGAAAAAAGTAAAAATGTGTGAAAAGATGTTTTAACTTGTGAGATGGGGGACTATTATTATGATAGAGTTATGTTATTGTTAAAATTATGCATTATTATTGGTTTAATAGATATTTATTAATCTAAATCTATAAATAGTATAAATATCTAAATTTGGCCACAAATATTATTATTTTTTGGTTCTTTTAAACCTTAAATTATTTTAAAGCTCTGTGTTTTAGAATACATTTTTATCGATAGTTTTTAATTGATGCAATAATTAAAATAAGGAATAGAATATTTGATTAAATAAGCTGAAAATAAAATAAATTTGCAAATATAAAATAAATTTGTAAATATAAAAAATTTGTAAATAAAATGTTTTTAAATTAAAAGGTCTGTAAAACATTATTATTGTATTTCCTGAGATCTATACTTAATATAAAATTATTCAAACCCCCTCCCCCCAATTAACACGAAAGTTTATTTGTTTCGTATATACTGACATTACTCATAAAAGTTATCAAACAACCTATATTCGGCTGCTTCAAAAATACGGATCGATTGACCTACTACCCAACTTCCCGTTAAAACTAAATCAAGCATTAAAACCATCCAATCTCACGTAAGGAAAATCAGAGTCAAAATCAAGGCCACTACAGCAAAACCCCCTGACAAGATTACCACTTATGGACCCCCTACTATTACAATAACAATCACTAGACCGCTCCTTACCTTAACTACCTGCTTTGGAACATCAAACACTAAACAGAAGCTACTACGATTGATCAAACTAGAAATAGGCTATGATTAGTTTGAATTTGATGAATGATTGACTGCCTTCATTTTTTTTAAATTATTATATTGTACTTACTAGTTATATATTTAGAACTTTTATAGTATTATTTTAACTATATTTTATCCACTTTTAAATAATATAAAATTCAAATCATATTTGAAAATAAGCATTCCATAAATTATTTACCGTTAGTCTTGCATAATCTTATAGCCTTGATGCAATAACTTTTCTATGAACATTCAAATTATATTTATAATAAAAACAAATTTAATTTTCAACTTCAGGTTTTTATGGGTCATAAATTATCATATTTATGGAATGAGAAGTGTTTTTTAAATATCCTCTCACTTATTATTTCTAATAAACAACCTATTTCTTGATTCCAATTCTAAGACATTGGGAAAGTCCCTGATTAATCCAATTATTGGTGCTGGTATTGTGATAAGTAAGGAATTCCAAAGGAGTTTTGGAGAGTGTTAGAGTAAATAATAGGATAAAGACCATCAGATTTTAAGTTATAACAAATAAAATCGTCCTAACTCCTAAATTGTCTAAACGGTTGCAAATCGTTGACCATTATAAAAAATAATCTAATATACATATGGGAAATATCAAAATTGTAATTTTTTAAAGCAATAAGATTGGTTTGGAATTTAACACGTGTGAATATATCTTTACTGCTATGAGAAATTTTGAACCTTGCCTTTTCCTATCAGTAAAGGAAAGCTAACTGGGGAAGGGGGTTGTGTAATAGCTCATTATATTTTATCTGAAAAGTTTTATATGTACGTTGCCCAAGCGAAAGGAATCTAGCATGATTTCCCATCATCAGAATTATATTCCATAACATTCATGAATTTATGACTGCTCATAATTCTAAAATTGGGAAACCCCTATTTTTGCCTTGAATTAATATAATATAAGTGGACCTTATAATATCGCTCAAATCCGCTCTTCCCATATAGGAATTAGAATTATACTAATTTATATGCTGAGTAATTTTTATTTTCGACAAAATTTTACGAAAGAATTTAGACGCTGAATAGAAAGGTAAGAATTTTGCATGTTGACACAATTATCACTATTGAACTATTTTTTTAATGAAATGCGAATATTTTATTAATCTTTCCAAATCGATAATCTTCATAGTCCTTTTCTTCTTTTTACCATAACTATAATTGTTTATAGGAGAATATTAATCAATTTTTCTTATGGCTTTATGATGTTGTATAATACAACTTGAATACTTACATAAAAAATAAAAATATGAATCAATTAAATAGCAAAATATAGACTATAGCCATTTTTAGCTTTTTATAATGTTTATGAACTAAATTCAATTTCGTCCTCTTGACAAAGCCTTTGAATCTGATTAATCTTAATTTTTTTTTGCCTACATTTCAAATGTAATGTAGGGTGGGGTGGGATATCTATGCATTTTTATTTATTATTAATGACCACCATGCCAAATTTTTGGGCATTACATAGAGACAATCGATTGCATATAAGAACAAATATTTCTGGTAATATATAATCCTAAAGGGGATAAATTATATTGTAAACTAAAATTATTGTTATTGTTTTAAAGATTATAGTTGACCATGATATTTCTTGACATGGTTAGAAAAAAAAATTAATCAAAAAAATATTTAATATAAAGTTTGGCATTACTATTTCGTATCTTATCTCGTTTTTTGTTTTTTTCGTTTTATTTTGTTTTTAAATTTTTTAATGTATTATGGCTATTTAGTATTAAGCCGACCTAGGACACGGCCTTAATGCTTACAATTACTTTTTAATGCTCCAAATAAAAAAGTTAATTGTCCAGAAAAAGTACTAATTAATCAGGAATATAACTGAAATACTCATAAAAAATATATGAAACGGTCAGAAATCGTTTTACATATTATGAAAATTATCTGTGAAAATCAGTAAAAAAATTCTAAAACTTAAACATTTAAAATAAGGGGAAAAATTTTTTTAACGTTTCAATTTCTATTCTGAGCGAAATAATATAAGTCTTTGCTTTATTATTCAAAATTTTTGTTATTCTTGGGTAATTGATAGTTGTTTACTTTCTTTTATTGCCTTGCATTGAAATAATATATGAAGAATTTGGGTATAAAAAAATATATTAACAGTTTTTAAGCTATAAATAGAACATTATGATAATTACTTGCATCAAAGGTTGCTATAGCAGAAACATACTTTTTAGAGTCTAAACTATAAATGAACTTATTCTTTAAAAATTATATTTTTTAGTTAATAATTTTATTATTTTTTAATACAATTAGAGGATATTAATTAAATCATGGTTTTGAAAAGAGCCCATAAAAATATTTTGAGCAAAAATTTATCTAAAAGTGCCAAATATTTTTTGTAAAAATCTTAAAGAAAAGAAAGGAAAAGATTAAATTGATTTTTAATCCAAATTTTAAAAAAAAACATATTTAAATTCAATATTTATAATACAATATCCTAATTTAGCGGTAACTGTTGTGGTCAAAATCACAATTGATATTGAAAGGATAAATTAATTTTCAAAACAAAAATTTTTCATTAATAATTGTTATTTTATTTGTAAAATGAAATGAAAAAATATTGCTAAGGATGTGTCCTTCAACTTATTACCTGAGACGAGCCGGGTTCATAATTTAAATTTTTTAAATCATTTGGAGAGTGCGTTACGGGTTTAATTCTTTGATCAGGCCCGGCCCAGGCCCACATTAAAAACATTTAGGCTCAGGCCTGGCCCGGCCCATATTTAATATTAAAAAATTATCAAGCCCAGTCCACGCCCATGATAAGGTTCAAACAAATTCCCCAAGCTCAGCCCAAGCCTATATATAAAATTTAATATATTGTATTTAATGAATAACAATATTTCAGTATAATTAGACATTTTGCTTTTATTCTTTATAAGAAAAAAAAACTGTAATATTTTTTTAAGTAAACAACTTTTTAAAATAAGCTTTAAAGGAAAAGGTTTAGGGCTAAGCTTATAAAAAATTAAAATATTAGGCCCATTTTGGGGGTATACCCAGCTTATTAAGGTCTCTGATTATCAGCCATCTTTTAGTCGGCTATAAACAGCCTAAAAAGTAGGATGGAAAAAAAAATCGATAAAAACTAAAAAAAACAAAGAAAAAAATTAAAACCAAACACTTAAAAATACCAAAATAAGGTGTCCTAGTTCAAAAGCTGTACCTAGGCTAAGCAAAAATAAGCATCTAAAATAAGTAGAACCAAGATATGGACTAAATGCTTTGCCATATTTTTTAAGTTTGAATTTTTTCAAGACCATTAAATTTAAATGTTTGTTTTTTATAAAAAAAAATAATATGAGACCAAAAAAAACATTTTAAATTATATTTTTTAAAACCGTGATAAAAGTAATTTCCAAGATAAATAAATAACAATGTGATAATAAATTATGGTATCCAATGCCAAAATTTTCTTCGCGGTCTTAATTAAAAAGAAAAATAGATATATAGCCTATTGCTCATTAATATTGTTGACTTTCCTTTTTCTGATGTATGATTCAAATTGGAATATGGCACCCAGTACCAGAACAAATTCCTGGACATCCTACCCAAGATTCTACAAAAAACACGTATGGAATAAAGTTAAGAACGCTTTCGATTTTAGGAAAAACATTGTTTACGATCGTAAGAAAAATGATAACTCACTAAAAGGCTCGAGCAGTGAATCGCTAAAATCATTCGATGACACTGGAGGGGTAACATGGATAGAATCTCACAGCATTTTGAATCAAGTCCTATCACCACAGCTGATTCAAGCATGCCTTCATTCAACAAGCTCCCATAATGAATTCCATATTTCAAATTCGAATCCCTATATCAAATTAAATGCTCAATATGCCAGTAATTTTTTATGGCGTCATTTCCGAAACAATTCTGGTGAACCTTATAGCGGAATATTTTACAAAATGATAGCCAGAAAATTCCCCGTCATCGATTTGCCCAATTTCCAATATAAAATTGACATAAGTTATCCCGAGTGCGAGGACAAAGAGTATTTGAACTATTTAGACTGTCCTCAAAATAATAAAGATACACATATAATACCTATTCTGACACGGGCTTCCAATAGTGTGGAGATCAAAGGTACGCAGAATTTATTATCAAATAATAGATTAGCAAAAATGATTGCCTTTCTTTCTAATGAGATACAGACTTCAAATTCTAAGGCTGCGGTTGATTCGAGCACTTCTAATAATAGCGCAAAGACTCAATCGGTTCGATTCAAAGTTAAAAAGAAGACGAAACCTATAAATCTAATCGTATTAATTCATACCGCTCCTTCTAATTTCGAAAATCGTATGTCTATTCGGAAATCGTGGGGATCCGTGAACTATATTAATAAATTGAAAAATAAAGAACCTGCTAAACCATCACCTTATCTAGCAAACGGTGAATATAAAGGACGCTTAATAGATTCTATATATAAGACTTTGAGGGGGGAAATGAAATTTGAAGAAATGAACATAAGGCTAGTTTTTCTAACAGCTTTAAATGCTATGGAAGTCAAAGAGGAAGAAAGGTTGTTTAACATGAGAATGACATCCCTAAAACCTTTTCCAGTGTCGCATAATTCTAGTACCATAGCCCGTACCTCAAGAACTACGGAACCTCGATTTAACTTCACTACATATCAACAATCAACCAGTTTTACACAAAAAAGGCTTAAAATAGAAGCGCGTAAATATAGAGATATCGTTCAAGGAAATTTTGTCGACTCCTATCAAAATTTAACTTACAAAATGATCATGGGATTTAAGTGGATAGTGAGTAGATGTCCCAAGGCCGATTACATTTTAAAGATAGACGACGATGTTTATGTAGATATATTTAAGCTTTATATACTGATTAATAAAGCAACACATTTAAAAAACGTCTATGACGATTATGAACAAAACCTAAAAACGACACCTCTAGATGTTACCGATATTAATCTTTTATTGAATAGGCTATTCTTGAACTCATTGTCATCGAATACAACTGTAACAAAAACAGATATGATCAGTAGTGTACAAAAAGAAGATAAAGAATGGATTAGTGATCTACTAACTTCTTTCACCATTCCCAAACGAACTCTACCTGTAGATAAAAATTCACATTATGATAAAGTCTCCTTATTAAATAATAACACATTTGCGCAATCTATATGCAAGGGTTTAGCAGCGGCCTACGAAACTTTAGATACAAACCCTTTCACCAATATGCTGCTATGCAATGTATGGACTGAAATGCCAGTTCTACGTGATCAGTCTTCCAAATGGTATATGAGTGAAAGTGATTATGTCAACAACACCTATCCTCCATATTGCTCTGGTGGGGCGATCTTGCTACCAACTAACGTTGCCTACAAGCTAATGTTCAACGCTCCAAATCTTAAGTATTTTTGGATCGATGACATACATATAACGGGGTCTCTGATGGCCTACTCCAAGTTATCGCTAAAAAGACTGAATTCCCGTTTTACATTCGAACCTTTTCCTACCAAAAATGATCAAGACATATCTACGTGGCTCAATGCGAATAGTGAGGAAAGTTTCTACGAGCAACTAGGCACGAATAAATATATATTTGGTCTTTTGTACAATTCCAACAATATTCAAAAGCTATGGAATCAAACGTTCAATTTTTACATGGATTATTTTATGATAATATAAATCATGGTGCTTAAAAAAAGTTAACGGAATTATAATAAATCTGATTTTTTTTCATAAACAAGTGCAAGTTTTTGTTATTTTTCAATAGGTATTATTCATTACTTAAAAGGCTAACATTATACTTTACTCTTACCCAAAAAGAATTAAATAAGATGAAGCAAATATAGTTTTCATTTATATATAATAAACCTATCGAGAATTATTCGATAATTGCAAAATTTATAAATACGAATAATAAATTATATGAATTATGTTTTTTGAACGAATAATAAATTTATATTATTCATAAATTTTAGAATTTTCAAATATTTTATAATTAACTTCCCCTTTAAAAAAATTTATTAAAGCCAATAATCAAATATTCTATTTTTTTTAGCACTTGAAAAGGTTGATTTTTATTTTATTGTGACAATGTCTTTGTTAAAATATTTCCTGAAATTAAATTTAAACAAAAATATTTAAATTGTAAGATTATGTAATCATGAGATAATATAATAGGTTTCTTTTACATCTTGTGATCCTTTTTTTAAAAATAAAATATGAATATAAAAGAAAGCATTCTTCTAAAGGTTATATGTCAAAAATCCTTTTTTTTTAAATTTGAAAAGCTTCAAAATTTTAAAATTTGAATGAAATCCTTATGTTAAAATTTTTTGAAATTTATAAAATTTTCTAGAATTATGTTTTGGACAGGTTTTTTATTTTTATCATTAAAAAGCTTATTTATTTTCTTAAGTTTCGAAAGTTTGTGAAATGTTTTGATATTTTGGACACTGCCAATAGAAGAAATAATTAAGAAAACTTTATGCCTAAAAGAATAGCTGCCTAAATGTTTATTTTAATAACAGTATTTTTTTTATCACTATTTTATCTTACTGATGATTTATTCATTAAAATGCTTTTTAAAAGTGTCGTTGAATTTAAATCAGCTGGTGACCACGTAGCACGCCATTTTAATTTTCCATATGATATTTGGTTTATGTTTGAAGGTGCCAACACACTTTAAATGACTAAATTCAGTCTAGGTATTTATTATATACCATTTGAATCAAGGCCATATTATGATATTATCTAATATTTGATTGGTTCTAACTAATAGAAAATGCCGTTGTAACAGCTGATTTATTTAAATTTATATATGTCTATTTATAATACATGACTTGTCATATTTAACGGATTCGAACCTAGATAGAAGTTTAAAGTGATTTCTTGACGTTTATTGAGAGTGAGCAGATCCTGTTCGAAAACAACGCTCTTATTTCCTGCAATTGTAATGATTTTGAGATTAAAAAAAGGGTGAAGATTGATTAAAAATGACAAAAAAAGTAGAATTGACCATAAAAACGAAGAATTTAAAAAAAAAATATTGTATGGGTAATAAGGTAAAAAAGATTAATTAAATGAAAAATTAAGAATAGTAAAAGATGATAAAAACATGGTTAAAGATGATATAAAATTAAAGAGATCGCAAAAAATTTTAAAAAAAATTAAGAAAGAAAATTACAAATTACAAAAAATTAAAGAAAAATAATTATATTTATTTTTTAAAAATTAACGATTTTCCTTTTTTGAATAGGAATTTTCCTTTTTTGATTGATAAGATTTTTATCAACCCATAAAAATTATTATTTTTTTCAAATTAATTTATTTTAGTTTAAATTCCTTTAAAAAAAATTCGCCCGCAAAAAACGTCTCAAATAGGAAGTATAAACAGTATCTGCATCTTTTGCCATTCATGGGTGTAAAAATATCTATAATATATAATATATATAATATCAAAATAGTGCAATTTTTAAAACAATAGGATCATTTTGGTATTTGGCACTTTGTGACTATATATTTTATGAGAAACTTTCCATTTAGCCTTTCCCTATCTAGTTTTGTGTATTTCCTGTACTAAGGAAAGCTAATTCGGGGAGGGGATCCTGTATATGCCCCCTATTATATTTTATCGGATGAGTTTTATACAAGTGTACATGAATCTAAATAACATAACTTCTTATCATAAAAATTAGTTCTATTCAATAATATTCGAGTAGCAACCAATATAATTCTAAAAATTGGTAGGCATTTTTGCCTTGTAAATATATCTTGTATATGAAACCTATAATTATATAAATTTATATTATGCTAAATAATTTTTATTTTTTAAAATCTTAATAGAATTTGGACAGGGTTCTATCTATTAAGGCAACTATCTTGAACTATAAATATTTATGATCTTTTCCTAATCGAAATCTTTATAATAATCTCTTTCTCCTTTTCACCATAACTCTGCCTCCAGTTGCAAAATTTACTTAGATTGGTGAAAGATAAATATTTTTAATTTTTTTGCTGTTATAATAGTACAATTTTAAAGCTATATAAAGCGTTTTTAAATTACTTCGACCCCCCTACACCCCCCCCCCCCTCCCCTTCCCCTCCCAAAAAAATAAAATAAAAAAAATTTGAATCAATAAATAGTAATTTGTTGACCATTTTTGAATTGTCTTTTTTTTGTTAGTTTTGAATGCTATTTATTCTCAAGCCAACTTTCCTAAAGTTTTATATCATTGACACTAAACACTATGCCAACCTTTTAATGGAGTATTCGATTGAGACAATCTGTTACATATAAAAATAAATACTGTTGATATATAATACTATAAATTAATTTTGTAAATCAAAAATTATTTCGATTATTTGAAAAATAATTACTTTTGTTTTCGATATATTTCTTGCCTTGCTTAGAAAAAAAATTATTATTATTAAAAAGGATTTTAATTTATTATCCAAAATTTGTTATTCTTCGAAAAATTAAGAGTTGCTTAGTATAACTTTATGTTTATTGCCTTACATAGGAAAAAATATAAACAATTAGGTAAGAAAAAATTAATTGTTTACATCTAATTTTGCTGTCAGGCACGTGCAAATGGGGGAACGAGTGGGGCAGCTGCAGAGGGCTACCTCCAAAATAAGATTTTTTTAGTAAACAACAAATTTATCTTTTTCATTTAAGAAAATTTTTTTTCATCATTTAATATTTTTATTGAAATTAACCTTAAAACTACTGGAATAACTTTTGGATATTATGATGATTAGTCTGCCTTTAAGATAAGAAAAAATATTTGCACCATATTTGGGTGGGTATACTTAAAATTACCCGCATCTAAATAAAGTTATTATTTTAATTAAGATTTATATTCACTTATTAGAAGTTTAATTTAATATATATTTTTAATTTAATATATATTATATACTAGTATTAAACCCTTAAAAAAATGACAAATTAGATTAATAGAAAATTATGTTTTAGTGAATTGAATTGTTAGGACGCGCTATATAATCAATTAATTCATTAAAAGTTCGCTAATGGAAAAAATTTTATTTAGATGCTGAGAAAAGAAAAAGAAAGAAACTAGAAGCTAAATTTATTACTCCTCAAAAATGATGCCCATTTAAGACACTTTAAAAAAACTACATCATATCATAAATGCGAGAAATACTCGCTATCGAGACCACATTAATATTCCTATGACCAATTTTGATGATCCCGCAGAACAGCTGGTTCACATTTCTATTTCTCAAAACCATAACAGAGTACATCATAGCAATCAATAATTTTCTTTAAAGATTTGAAAATACACTGAGACAATGTAGGTGAATTATCACTATGGATAACTGAAAATTTGACAACCTTTTTAGAAGAAAAGGTCCACAACTTATTGAGAATTTTAATTTTTTCACTAAAAATTAAATTTTACTTCGTTCCATTAGTTTATCGTTGTTGGGAGATACACTGGATAAGGAACGACGCAATTTATTGTTTTTGTAATAAACTCTTTGCATTAGAAAAATTATGAATTCTCTACGTTGATAGTCTGCGCTGATGAGCTAAATCGCATTAGCAAAAATCAAACCACTGTGAGCATTAACATCTAGTTGGGGATAATAAAAAGTAATGGCATGTGGTTTTGGATTGAATTATCTCAGTCATTTATTTTTTAGGAGCAAGAAAATTTACATTTTCGAAGAAGCATAATCGAGACCTTCAAAATAAATATAGGTTCTAAATTGATATGATCTTAGCTAACCACATTCACCCAATTACGAATAAGAAAATTCATGATCATTATACCATGGAAGTCGATTTAAAAAAAATTATTAACATGATTGGAGATAGTGGAAAAAATTGTTGATATTATTAAAAACGTAATATATTTTTATATTTGATTGAACACCCTACATAAGCCACAGGAAACAATTAACCTTAGTTATACGATATGTAAAACTTAGCAACAATCCGTTGAAATTAATAAGTGACTTGTTGTCTTTCCTAAAATCGATATTGGCCAGGCCTTGATAAAGGTTTGCCATTATTCAAAAAAATTAGGATTAGAAATAGAAAAAGAAGAATTGTCGTGGAGGTGGAAAATGCGTTACGATATTAGATCAAGTGCGAGAGAGGGGGTTTCAAGCGAATACCAAATAAATTGAAGATCGTTTTTTATGTTTACGGTTTCATCGCATTAGCTATTTGGTGATATGGTGCAATTATCACTAGTTCTATAAGTACTTTTTGGCGTTGTTCAGCGAACATATTCTTTTTTCTGATTTCACCATGGTTTAACATATTACTCTATAAAACGAGGATTTTGTTTGAATAAAAAACGTTATCAGCAGTTAAAGCTTTTCAAGGATCATTTTGGGGTTTTATTCGATATACTTGCATTGGTAAATGCGCCTGAAAGTGAGCTAGAAGAAAATTGTAGTCAATTAAAAACTTTATCTTTGGATCAAGATTCGTCGGAAAGCGATATAATACGATAAATCTATTAAATGAATTCGAAAAATTTAATAAATATATTGTGGACACAGACCATAAATAGAAAGCAAGGTTAGAAATGTAGATTAGGGTAAAATTAAAGGAAGATATTAGGTTTGATTAAAAGATTAGAGTGACATAAAGGGTTAAAATATCAAGGTTTGGTGATATATGGGTTAGGATTTGAATTAAATGTCAAAAAATTCTAAACCTGTATCGTATTGGTGGAAATCTGAGGTAAAACATTGAATCTTGTTAAGGATTTAAACGTTTTTTTCCCAGAGTTTAAAAAAATATAATTTGATATGAATTTCAACATTTATTTATATATAAGTGTGGCTTGTTATTATTAATATTATAATTATTTTTATAAATAGTTAAATAAATGATCTACATTTGGCCTAATTTCTCAAGCCCGATCCGAAATTTTTTGAAAGAAATTTGTCCGGGCCCGATCCCGAACAAATTATTTATATATATTTATCCCGAATCTAAAATAAAAATTATTTGTATATACGGCTCGGCCCGAATTTTGAAAATTCTTAAAAAAATTTGAATATATTTTTAATTGTAAAAATAATATTATACAAATTTATAATATTGGTGCCTTGTTTCAAAAATTTTAAAATATATCAATTTATTTCATAAAATTGAATGATGTTATATTTAAAATATTAAGCGCGCCGGCCGCCAAAATTTTAAATATTATTAGGATCGACCCAGCTCGACTCAAATATCTTTATATAGACCTGCTCGAAACCGCTCGGGCCTTGTTTTGGGCCAGGCCGGGCTCGAGCAGTGATTTGCAGAACTCTAAGTTAAATACTATCACTTGTTTTTAATTTTTAAATTCTGCTTTTCATTGGTTTTACCGTTATGAGAAATCTGGGTTGAATCCTCCTATTTTTCTCTCGCAAATAATTTTTGCTAAAACTTATATGTGAAAGAGATCCACATTTGTGACATCATCTTTTAGATCAAAATTTCATAGATCGTTGATCCGAGGAACAAACGAGGGAGAATTTATTTTTAGATACCTGATTGTTTTGCCTAATCTGAGGACTTTCCCCTATGAAAAGCAAATTATTTATGCAACTAAATAAACTTCATTTCATAAACTATTTTTTTTTTAAATTAAACTTTTTTGCTACCCTTTTTTCAATGTATGTCCTCTAGACCTTTCACCCTACCCCTAATCGATGACGCGGAGCTCCCCCCCCCCCAATTAAATCTTAAAATTGATATTGACTATATGTTGACCAAAATGGTGCCCCCCCTCCCCATAAGATACCAACTATTTTAATGACGATATTAATTTGTACCCCACCCCGTATTAGAGGACCCTGAATTTTCTCTAAATATCTACCTACATTGAATTATTCAAAACAGTCCAAAAAAACAATTTTTTGTCTTTAATTTTAATGAAATAATTATCGATTTTTTTTTGGACAACAAATTTTTATTCCATTTTAGAACATAATTTCGAATAAAGTATTATTAAACTTATATTTTTTTTATTGGCTTTTTTTAAAAAAATAAAAAGCTTAAATATTCTCTTATATACTGTAATTCAAATCTTAATTCAATGATCGAAATTGATGCACGGAAAATTAAAATATCCAATTACATAACCTATTTATTCTTACATGATGGGAAACATCGTGAAAAAATTGATCAAAAAAATATTAATTTTAAATAAAAGTACAGAATAATATTCAATTATTATTTTTTATTATAGCTTACTTCCAAATAAATGGAATTTATACAATGGATTTATTCTTCATCAAACACATAGTATATGCCATAAAAAATTCCATATATAATCATTATTTCTATTAAATATGTTCGTTATATAAAAATATTTTAACTACTCTTGAACAGAGTAACCATGGTGTTGCTTACAAGTCAATCTCAATTAAAATACCATTTTTATTGGTCTCAACAAATCATCTAGATCATATTTAATGACCATTTACTAATTGTCGCCATAAAAAACGGCTGTTAAATGTAAATCTTGTAGAGGTTTTACTGTAATCTATATATTTATTGGGATTTGTTTATATTATTATTAACAAAATATCTATGTTAATCGAGATCTAAATAGTTAAGGACAAGTTATAAAAGGTGACTAGGGCTCTTGTAAGTGGGGGATTTTTTTAGGGCACTAAATTCTAATGGTTGATAATGTTTTTTTACATCATGGATTCATAGAAAAATTTTATAGATCAATATATTATTTTTACGTTTAGAGATAACCTTTTCAAATTCTGTAATCATGTAGTGAGCTTACATACTAAATTGAAAGTAATGAGAGTCAGTACAATAATTTAGTTTTTTTTATAAAAAGGAGTTTTGCCCAATAAATTAAAGATATTTTATGTTTAATTGCTAATTATATATTTTAGTATGGTATTGTGTTTTTTTATGTTTTTAATACATACATATTACATATACCATTTTTTAAATATTTTTTTTACGATATTGCATGCTATCTGGAGTTTTTTTTTAATTGGGAATAAAAGTATTTACTACCAAACAAAAATATCCTATAAAGGTTTTTAATATTAATCTTCATTATAAATTTATACTCTATTTGAAAAAAAATACTATGTTTACAACCCTTAAATTAAATTTTAAAAATGAGTCTAGAGAGTTTTCAGTGATTCACATGAATAATTTTCACGCCTAAGAATTTATAAAATGGCCAAAGTATGGGTTTTGAATTTTAAATATTATTATTACATAAACATTTGATTTATTGCGAAAATTATAAATCTTTTAGTTCCAGTAACAGATCCCCCATTTAGGTGCGCACTCCCCAGTATTGCTTTTCCCTCCCCGAGCGCGGTAAACCCTCCCTTCCCTCGAAGTTAAAAAATTCAGATGCCGGCTATTAATTTATATTTTATAATAATCATTCTCACCTGTTA
Source organism: Gordionus sp. m RMFG-2023 (assembly GCF_954871325.1). Taxonomy (NCBI): domain Eukaryota; kingdom Metazoa; phylum Nematomorpha; class Gordioida; order Chordodea; family Parachordodidae; genus Gordionus; species Gordionus sp. m RMFG-2023. The sequence continues at coordinate 79,960,142 of NC_088775.1, forward strand.
TAGCATACATATTCCAATTTATATTTATCACATTCAGGCTAATTTATTCCATGAATTGATATCGATTTCAAATTCCTTGGCGTTATATTTGTCTACCATTTCTTCCACACCAAATCATCAGAAAATTTTTCATTGCAAAACTAATATGAAATATTTTTTAAAAAATGCCATCGATTGGATTGAGGATATGAGAATAGCTGAAAGCATTATATTAGAAATTAAGGAAATTAGGGTGTCGTTGAGTCAAAATCAGAGCGCTATGAATCTAATATTTGTCTATCTCGACTTGGAGCGGCAAACCCATCGTTTTAATATTAATATAGGGTCAGTCAAAGAATACTATAATCTCTTTATTCCCTCTAGGATAATTTTATATCTCAAATGAATGAAGGGTTCTTAATTAATCATGCATCACTTACAAATCTAGAAATATTATTACGTAGAATCTTTTGGAATCTATATCGAATCTAGATAAAGATAAAAATTAGATATTTGGCAGAAATCCTTTGTGAGGATGTTAAATTATTCCAAGATGCATTACTAGCTGAATGCAAACCATGGTATTAAAGATTAAATATTGTTAAAAATGTTCCAAAAAATGGTATAGATGCTTTGCAAAATTTCAAATACATTTTAGACTATTTTCCTAACATTAAAATTATGATAAATTTGAGCAAATCTAGCCATTAGATTTTTTTTTACCAATTAAAGAGCATTTTATTCTTTAACAAGAATAAAAACCGCGAGAAGTAGTATGTTAAGTATTTCGATTTGAGCTGATTTTTAAAAACGGCGGACTCAATATTTTACCCAGAAATTATTGCCTGCCTTGAGATTTTGCTAATAAATGTTCAAGCCTTTGAGCCATCTCAGCAAAATTTTCAGGTTCGCATAATATTTTTTCTGGAAAAATATTGGGCTCGCCGTTTTTAAAAATCTGTTCAAATCCCTCTGAAAATGGAGTGAATGGGTAAGTTATTCTCAATATATATTAAAGGGAATGGACAAATTTAATATTATAAATTTATAATAATATGTTTCTTAAATTATATTTTTTACCATTTACTTTATTTTTTTTCATTAATACTTTTTAAGGACATGCGATAAATCTTAAGAATATTTTTCTGCGTTAATCTTTATTTCCAACATTTTTTTAAAAAGTAAATTTAAATTTATATATCAATTTTAATGCTTTAAAAATTTTTTTTTTTATAAAGCTATTTCTAGCGACATTTATTTTATAGTAACTCATACGTCGATTATATATAATTTTTATCATTCATTCATATTTGAATTTGTGTTAGAAATTGTAAATATCTTATAGTCACTCTGAATAACTAATAAATTTCTGCAACATATTCTTAAATAACACCTAGGATAATTATAAAAAAATATTTGATTACCCCCCTTCCTTCCCCCACCTTTGCGTAGGCCCCTCTAAAATTATAATTATTTTTTATATCTTGTAGGGAACAAAATGGGTTATTATTTATTTAGAATTATCAAGTAATTTTTTATTTGATTTTCGTATGCCTTTTAGGGCTCGTATTAGAGACTTCTAATTTGAGGGGTGGGGGCGGTAGAACCTTGGAATTATTATTAAAGTTGAAGGGGTGGCAGATATCAAGACGTCACCGTCGGAAAGGAGTAGATTCCAGATAAAAAATTATTAAGTGATTATAAATAAGTCTGGAACAAAATGTTAATTTTTATTTTTTTATATCTTGTCCTAGGTTCACTAAATTGGTCACGATTTTCGTTGTTTTAACGTACGTTTTCAAATTGTAGTAACGAATTTTTCGAGAAATAAATTTCGGAATCATGTTCTTCTAAATGAATTAATTTGAGTGAGTTCATTTCAATGATGTTAAGGCACAAAATTTATTATGGGGACATTTTAAGCGACATTAAAAATTGGACACTCTACTCCTTACCCCCTATTTTCGTTTAAAAAGCGCATGGAACAAACTAATTAATTAGTAGTAAATTCTTAACTAATTTGATGAAGCACAAAAACTAATTTTAGAAATAATTTTATTTGAACAAGTGCCTATTTGTATACAATATTTTATGTTATTTTTGTTTTTTATATGATAAAATGAACAAATAAATATTTTTTTAATCAATAAAATATATTTAATAAAAGAAAAATACAGATTTTTTATATTCTCACATTTTTTTTTAAATAAAAAATATTAGTTTTTAGAAACGAATCAATTATTACCTTTATTTCTCTAAAGATGTTTGGTAAGGTTCAAATGAAAATTCACAGTTTGAACGAAGGTAACAAATTATTTATCAAGAATGAGTTATATCAAAAAAGAATTGTAGCCATTTCTAACGGAATACATTTCTCTCTTTTTTTGGGGAATAGTATGCGAATTTCATTTTCTTTTACCCAAGCCTAAAATATTTATCATTTTTAAGAATAGCGACCGCCTAACGGACTTCGAACCAAATTGCAGAGTCCTAGGAAGATAAGGAGGGATTTACTATATATATATATCTCTAAAGTAGCCTTAGTATTTTTAAAATTATATTTGATGGATGGAGGATTGAAATTTAATAATATTATCCGTCATTTAAAAAAATATCACAATTAAAGGATTACAAATTCTTTAAGATATTATAAATAAAATACCATTCCTTCCTAATTGTTGAGAAGAAAAATGGTTTTATGTTTTTTATATATTCCATTGTAAATCAATCCTCTAGAAAGCGAGAGGAAAAAAAATTGTGTTAATCCTTAAAAAAAATCTTTAATTCTTGATTATTTACCTATGGTGTATTGTTTTATTAATATTTTTAAAATAAAACAAATGTTAACTGTTAGGTGAAAAATTTTAATTTTTTTAAAAATCAAATTATTTATACAAGTTTTTTTTTTAAAAAACAAAAATGTTTTGCAATATAAATTTCTGCCTGACTTAATCTGAAGAAATAAAAAAATTTGTTTTTTAATTTCATTTATCTCTAACTAATACACCAAAGTTGCTAATAGCGGAAGCTGAAACATTCTTTTAGGCCTCTAAATCACATGAAATGCTTTGTTGTAGGTAGAACTTATGGTTTAAACATTAATTTTTTAGTTAATAATTTTATTATTTTTTTAATACAATTGATTGAGGAAATTAATTAAATATCATATTATGTATTATATTATAATAAAAAAGAATTATGAACTTAAACTAAAGTAAAAAGCTTACTGATATATAAAAAAAAAATTTTTAAATATATGACGCGAAAATATTACAAAAAATGTGTCAGTTCAGAGTAAAATAAAATAATGCTATTTAAAAATAAGTTAATCTTAAAATAATTGAAATTTTTTTTTAAAAATTCTCCTATATAAAATAACGTTCCGTCTCATAAAATCACCGGAGTTTTTATATATAATTCAATTCCTTTCCCACTTTAAAACCTACCATTTTTTTAATAAAAAGGATTAAAAAATCTGACTTAAAAATACATAGAATAATTCGGACATTTAGAAATTGTTTTATATCTTGCTTTTTTATATTATATTTTATTTTTAAAATCAATAAAACATTAAAATTATTACCAATTATTTTATAGCAAAAATAAAGGGACATTTTAATACTAGGCAAATAAGTTAAGTTGATAATTTCATATTTTCATATTTCAATTATCAAGGTTATTTACTTTAAAAAAACGATAAATTCTTCTAAGTCTATTCAGCGGATCCCACAAAAATAAATCAACCAACCAATGAATTAGATGCGTGAAGAAATAATATTTTTTAAAAATATTTATCCTATTTTGCGGTAACTATTGTGGTCAAAATAAACTTTTCATAATAATTGTTTATTTTATTTGAAAAAAAACTAATATTGGCCAATAAATTTTGTCATTTTTTTAAAAAAAAAATAAACTTAAAATTTTTCAAGACCATAAAATTTAAATGTCTTGTTATTTAAAAAAAAAAGTCTAACTAGTTTTTGCGACCAAAATAAATTTATAGATTTTATATTATCTTAAAGCCGTTATAAATTATTTTATTTAAAAAAAGACAAGACGATGATAGGAATATTTACGACTATGGCTCAAATATTTGAGATCTAATCATTATTTTAAAGTAAAATGGGAATGAATGTCCGGTGATAGTAAATCATGGTATATAATTACAAATTTTTCTTCGCGTTCTTGAAGGAAAAGAAAAATAGATTTATAGCCTGCTGCGCACTAATAGGGTTAACTTTTCTTTTCCTGATGTACGATTCGAATTGGAATATAGGATCTGATTCCAGCACAAATTCCTTAGCTTCCGATCCAAGATTCTACAAAAAAAATATATGGAATCAAGTTAAGAGCGCTTTCGATTTTAGGAAAAACATTGTTTACGATCGTAAAAAAAGTAATGGCTCATCTAAAGGCTCGAGGTATAAAACGCCAAAATTATTCGACGACACTGGAGGTTTAACATGGATGGAATCTCACGACATTTTAAATCAAGTCCTATCATCACAGCTGATTAGCCAATGTATTCGTTTAACAAGCTCCCAATATCAATCTCGTATTTTAAATTCTAATCCCTACATCAGTTTAAATGCTCAATATGCCAGCAATTTTTTATGGCGTCATTTCCGAAACAATTCTCGTGAACATCGCGAAATTTTTTACAAAATGATAGCCAGAAAATTTCCAGTCATCGATTTGCCCAATTTCGAATATAAAATTGACATACATTATCCCGAGTGCGAAGACAAGGAAAATTTGGATTATTTTAATTATCCTCGATATAATATCGATACACCTGTATCAAATGCGATTCGGGCATCTGATAGTGTGGAGATCAAAGATTCGCATAATTTCTCATCAAATATTCCTTTAACAAAAAAGATTACTTCCCTTTCTAATGAGAGACAGAATTCTCCAAATTTTAATGCCGCCATAGATTCGAGCACCTATGATAATAGCGAAAATTCTCAATCAGTTCGATCTAAAACTAAAAAGGAAGCGAAACCTATAAATCTAATCGTACTAATTCATACGGCTCCTACTAATTTTGAAAATCGTATGTCTATTCGGAAATCGTGGGGATCCATAAATTATATTAAAAAAAAGAAAAATAAAGAACCTGCGAAATCATCGACTTATCTAGCAAATGGTGAATATAAAGGACGCTTAATGGATTCGATATATAAGGCTTTGAGGGGGGAAGTGGAATTTGAAGAAATGAATATAAGGCTAGTTTTTCTAACAGCTTTAAATGCTATGGAAGTCAAAGATGAAGAAAGGTTGTTTAACATGAGAATGACATCCCTAAAACCTTTTTCAGTGTCGCATAATTCTAGTACCATAACCCGTACCTCAAGAACTACGGAACCTCGATTTAACTTCAGTATATATCAACAATCAACCAGTTTTACACAAAAAAGGCTTAAAATAGAAGCGCGCAAATATAGAGATATTGTTCAAGGTAATTTTCTCGACTCTTACCAAAATTTGACTTACAAGATGATTATGGGGTTTAAGTGGATAGTGAGTAGATGCCCCAAGGCTGATTACATTTTAAAGATGGACGACGATATTTATATAGATATATTCAAACTTTATGTGTTGATTAATAAAGCAACGTATTTAAAAAACGTTTATGACGATTATGAAAAATACCTAAAAACGACACCGCTCGATGTTGACGATATTAATCATTTAATGAATAAGCTATTCTTAAATTCATTGTCACCGAACACAACTGTAACAAAAACAGATATGATCAATGGTGTACAAAAAGAAGATAAAGAATGGGTCAGTGATTTACTAACTTCTTTCACCAATCCAAAACAAACTCTTTCTGTTGATAAAAATCTTCATGATGTTAAAGTCACCTTAATAAATAACACATTCGCGCAATCGACATGCAAGGGTTTAGAGGCGGCTTATGAAACCCTAGATACAAACCCTTTCGCCAATATGTTGTTATGCAATGTATGGATCGGAATGTCGGTTCTACGTGATAAGTCTTCCAAATGGTATGTGAGTGAGAATGATTTTGCCAATAGTACTTTCCCGCCATATTGTTCGGGCTGGGGGGTGTTGCTTCCAACTAATGCTGCCTACAAATTAATGTTCAACGCGCCAAATCTCAAGTATTTTTGGGTCGACGATGTACATGTAACGGGATCCCTGATGGCCTACTCCAAGTTATCGCTAAAAAGACTGAATTCCCGTTTTACATTCGAACCTTTTCCTACAGAAAATGATCAAGACATATCTACGAGGTTCCCGAATAGCGAAGAGAATTTTTACAGGCAACTAGGCACGAATAAATATATGTTTGGACCTGTCTGGGATGATTACAACTATATTCTAAAGCTATGGGACCAAACATTGAATTTTTACATGGATTATTTTTTGATAATATAAATCATGGTGCTTTAATAAAAGTTAAAGGAATTATTATAAATCTTTTTTATAAACATTTTTGCTTCAATCGATTTATATTGTTTATAAGGTTAACATTATACTTTACTCTTACTTATAAAGAATTAAATATGATTGGGCAAACAGTTATCGTTTATTAGATTCATAATTTACAAATACTAAAAATTTAAATTATTCGTAATAGAAATGAGAGATATTCATAATTAATTTCTTTTCTAAATTGAACCAATACTAATCAAATAATTTTTCTGGCGATTGCAGTATCGATTATTTTTATATTGTGTGTGATACTCTGGTTAAAAATGTGCTAAAACTAAATTATAAAATTGTTCAATCAATAGATAAAATAATAGGGTTCTTCTACATCTTGTGAGTATCCATTTTGAAACATAAATATGATTATTAAAAATGGCATGTCTCTAAAAGAAAAAACAATTACGAAATGCCTGAATAAAATAGCTTTCTAAAAGTCTATCTTAATAATAGCTATTTTTTAATTTTATATTAGGCAACGATTATATGCGATAAAATATTCTTTTGTTGTATACTTCGAATATGGACATTTTATCATCCGATTCAATTTATAGAGCCCTAGTTTATAATACTATATTCCATTCCACCCTATTTCCAATGTGATGGACATATGCATCTTAATAGATTATTTGCTTACCAAAATAAAGAAATCATTAAAACACGATCGACCCTTTTAAATTTAAGTATCTCGAAAATTAAAAAGATGATTTTTTACAATTTTCTAAATGATAAAATAAAATTTTTTTAAAAAACAAGTAAGCAATCTTAACATCCCGAAAATTGGAGTGATAGTTTAGAAGAAAAATATATTCTTTAATAAATAATTTATTATAAAACTAATAAATAATTTATTATAAAAACTAATAAAATTTTTATCTTACTTAAATGGACCTGTTTACAAAAAAAAAAGTAAACTTTTGGTCTCATATTTTTTTCTTTAAAAAAAATTAAAAAGTGATTTTGAGATTTACCAAATAATATATACAAATTAATAAATATAAAGTCTGTAAATTAAAATATATAATATTTATAAATAGGTTATATAAGGTATTAAAAAAATAGTATCACAATATTTTCCGTTTTTTTATTATTAAAAAAAAACAATCATAATAAGACGCGAAATTGTTAAAAAAGAGATTTTTCTTTAAAAAGGGCCTTCATAAGTGGCGGTAATTCTCTCAAACATTTTATTTCATTGAGTAGAATTTCGATATCTTCCTCGTGATTTATATCGGTAGACGAGTACCATTTTGTCATGGCAAAAGCCTTTTTTTAAAAAAAATAAATAAATAATATATGGTTTCCAAATCCAATCTTCAAAATCATGCAATTTTCCAAAATAAAGCCAAACCTTTCTGTCTCCTATTTTTTTTTGGTTAAATCTCAAGGAGTAGTTCAATATTATTTTTGCGAAAATTTTGATTTAAGCATCTTTTAATTAAATAAAATCAAATAAATAGAGGTTTTTGACAACACTCGCAATGAGTGATGTCAATCAATGCTATTTAACATTAAGGTAAAGCCATAGCATTATAACATGTTTACAAAAAAACCATTATTTTTAAACCAATATATGACCTTTTATTTTGTATATCAAATTTTTTTTTTTATAAATTCAAGGTCATTATATTCTTTATTAAAATATTAAAAAAATATTATTCGTTTTAATGAAATATTTTTATAGTTATCAAATTTAAGCCTACAAAGGCAAGGTAAACGGACCACATAATTTTTAAAATATTATTACTTAAAATTTCAGACATTTAAATGATTTTTATTAAACAATATTCAAGAAATATTTGATTTTTTTAATGATACTTTATAAGATATCACTGATATTTTTCTCTTTCTAAATCGCAAAATTGGGAATTTCGCTTATATCTCCTAAAAAGTTATTAAAGTAAATTTGAAATTAAAATTAATAGATGCTAGGGAAGTAAACACTTGCATTTAAATTGAGCTTTTTTTTAAAAAAATAAAATCGTTTAAAATGGGGTAAATATAATCGATTTCCTCAGCGATAAACTCAATTTAAATACAAATGTTTACTTCCCTAGCATTTAATATTAATTTCAAATCAATTTTAAAAATTTTCTAAGATATAGCGAGATTCCCAATTTTTAGCAATTATTGTTTTAACGATTTAGACCTTATCCCGAATTTTTGATAAAGTTACAAAGAATTTGAAAAAAAATGTGTAATCTCTATGTTCTATTTGGACCTTTATCGATAAAATAATCACCCTATATACTCGTAAGAAGATTTTAAAATACTCTGATTGATGTAAAAAATATTTCTTTTTTTAATTTAAAGGATAAAATTTTTAACAGTTATACAGATAGCCTGGTATGAAATCCAATTTTAAAATAATTATCGTGGATAGATATTGTTATAAATATTCGGCACAGTTTCACAAGACTCCCTATGATATAGCAGTTTTATAATTGGAGTCAATTAGACAGCGCCTTCATATTTAAGGTTTTTATTCTCTTCATATAAATAATGTTATGTTAAACTGTCTAACATGCTATGCAAAATAAGTTTTCTATTATAAAATGAGTGTGATATTTTGTAAATAAAATATAAAGAACAATATTTTTCAAAAAATTATAATCTTTCAGTAAATAAGCGATTATTAAAATATTTTAAGAGATAGGTATGTAAATACCGTGGAATTAGTATTGTGATGGCTCGAAAAAGATTTGATTCTACTACACGATGCTGGATTGCTATGTTTAACCACCACCCTATCAGCAGTATCTTTTTTGGTATCCTTCTCATCCGAAAATAATACACCACCATTCATCATCCTCACATCTACAAGATTATTCATTTCTTTAAGCCTATTCTTAGCATCGTTGATAATCATGGTGTGGTGGGGATTTTTTTCCCTGTCTATTTCAAACTCAAAGCCGCTATCCCCATTTTTCAAACCCATCTCGTTTAAGACTGTTTGTTCGCTGATCAAGCCTTTTTTATACATAATGGCCTCAGTGTAAGATGGAGGAGGAGGCTTTTGCTTAATGCGGCGGTTTTCGTTCGACGTATTACAGAGATATTGGGAATGAAATTGTGGTGATTGATCATTAATTTCCGCTAATTTTTTGGTGTACATGGCGAATAGGGGAGCTACGTCGTTTTTAGCATCGTTGGTCATGGTAATATGATCAAATTGCTTTTTGGAGTCGTTAGAAAATTGTGCAGATTTTGAATCATAATTGGAATGTAATGAATGAGAATTTTTTGTATTACTGAAATTTAAATAAGGGCTGTTATTGTAAGGCGTTGGGGTTTTGACGTATTTATTGTGCAAGCCTTGAGCATGATGGTAATGTATTGCTGGAGCCTCCTTTTTTGCGTCTGACGGTGGTATGGGTGTATTTAAAGGAATGTTTATTGACTGAGAATGCGCATCTATGATTGACATGTATAAATTCAATATAAATTAAATGGGGTTAAATACTTTTTAAAATCTTAATCAGCTGTCTTATAATGATTGATTGGCAAAATTTTAGGGTAAATTTTTTAAGATATGAAATATTTACAATAAAAGAATAGATGTATTTTGGGGGTAAATAAATTTTATGATAAAATCAAAAATTTATCATAGCTTATAAAATACTTGAGTGATATGACCGCTTACAAACTAAAGTATTAGATATTTATGGTAAAAATTTTAAACTGAGCGACCTTGCAAATAAGATTCCGGAGACGAAATCGAAATGACAAACGCAGGATTATTAGCTGGTTATTTATGGACTTATTATTAAAATTGTATAAAATATTTATTTTAATGTTATTTTTATAAGCGAGTCCAATTAAAAGGAAAAAACATGCATTCCAGGTGGAATTATAATATTTAAGAAGAAAAAAGCAATCTTGAATTTATTATATAAAAAATAAATCCCTATGCTGTGTTTTGGTCCGCCTTACTTCTTAGCAGTCGTCTGTTTAGACGACTAAATAGCTTCCTCTAAACCGCCTAGAAAGAAGGAGGCTATTTAGATTCCGATAAGAGATCAGTTATTTGTACCGAAAATATATATAAATAAATAATATTTATTTATTGTAAACAAGAAAACAAATCAAAATAGGGTGACTTAATTCAAAATCTGTTTAGCCAAGTTTCAAAAATAGGACGAAACCATGACACGGCCTTAATGATAATATTCTGATATGAACTCATTTAAATCAGATCAGAAGTGCAAAATGCAACAACAATGTAAATAATTTCTTATGCGATGCAACATTAAGTAACTATATAGACATATTAAAAAAATTATTAGAATATTATTTGTAGATAATACTAATAAACTACTGTTCGATTTTTTTTACACCTTTATTTAAACTTCGATTTCAAAATAAGGAGTTTCTAGTTTATATAAATAATTAATTAGTACGATTTTCAAGCCTGGCTTACAATACGTACTTGATAATAGTGGAGAACATGTAAGAGGAGCAATGGATATTTGTGAGGTGTCATTATTAAAATTTATTAGAGAGGATTTTGTATGATTTATTGTTTCGGTATTTAATTTAACCGTTTCTACTATGCTATCGTCATCAATAGTTTTTCCGAGATTGTCATTGATATGTTTAGAACAGATATTTTGAAAAAATGTGTCGGATTTATTCGTTTTAATAATTTCGGCCTCATTATCGCTCGCGCTAATCTATTGTAATATTTATGAAAGATATATAAATAAGATATTCTTTATAAATATGACGCTCTCTCTTAAATAACCTTTAAAAGGTTGATTCGTAATCTAAAATTAAATCCTAAAAATTCCCCCTGGATTAGATAATTTTTCTTAAAAAATCGGGCCGGGTTCGATTATTTTTAGCCAAAAATGGCACTATAATCTTGAGGTATTTGTTTTAAAAAATATTATATATATTGAGGGAAGCAGGAAAAAAATCCAACTAGTGACTCAATGTAGAGCGCATTCTTGTCAAAAGCCTTAAGAGCGAGCAGAATACCCCAAATTATTGTAAAAATTTTCTAATTGAACTTTGAATAGGGATAAAAATTTCGAGCTGGACCGAGCTCAAAAATTTGAATTTGACAGGGCTTTATAAAACAATGACGTATAATAAAACTTATACTGATTGGTTCATTCATTTAAATGTTATAAATACAAAACAGCTGTGCACGTAATTTTGATTTTCCCGTATAATTTATTTATAAATTGCTATTTTACACTTATAGAAAATTTCAGACACCAGATGATTTTTGTCAACGACGCTTCATGCTTTTAAATGAATAGTTCAGGCTACATTTTTTCAAAAACATTTTAAAATTGGGGAGCAGGAGCTAGCTCCTTTTAGGGCTGGAGTGGAGGAGCGCCGCTCCACCGCTCCTTTAAATTTAATGTATAAATTAAATTATTTTTTAAATATTAATAATATTTATTAATTAAAATTCAATAAAAATGAAATTTTATTTAATTTAAATTTATCCATTATTAAATGTTTAGCCCAGTTTTATATTGGTTTTTCATCTAATCATTTTAAATATTAAACATCAAGTTTTCCTTTTTATATTGAATTTTTTGGAAAATCTTGTAAGTCATATTAATATTCGTTTTATAGATATATAATAAAAAATAGTTTTAGATATTATGGATTTAGATATCATAGATGAAGAAATCGAATTTCCATTTCCATCATACAAAAAATATTTTAAACTTCTAAAAGATGTTGATCCAAATGATCAAACAAATTACGGGCAATATGTCTTTTGTGTTTAAATAAAACTATTTAATTTTCAAAAGTGAGCAGCTTCAATCTAAAAAAGCATCTAAAAGTTATTAATTTTTTTTTTAAAATACTTAATTTGGAAGATTTTTTTGGATTCCATGAAATTGATCATCAGGAAGATAATATGGACAAATATTTTTTAAATAATGATACCAAAATTACTATTTTTGATAAATTCCCTGAATTAAAAAATATCTTTATAAAATACAATACCCTGCTTCCCTTTAGTGCTCCTGTGTAGTGCCTATTTAGTATTACAAAACAGGTCTTAGGGGAGAGGCGTGGATGTTTGATAGATTCTAATTTAAAATTTATTACTTTTAAAAGCTAATAAAAGGTTATAAATATTTTGATAGATAATTTAATATAAATAAAGCTTTTTGATAAAAAAAATAAGATTTTATTCCGTATACCCTCTAAAAAAATGAAAATCAAAGAAGCGGTTATGGAGTGGCACTCCATTACTTGGAGCGGGAGCTAGCTCCTTTTAAAAATGTAGTAGCGGGAGCGGGAGCTAGCTCCTTTTGAGAAGGTAGGAGCGGGAGCTAGCTACCTTTAAAAAGGAGCGTTAACAACTCTGGAATAGTTCATTAGTATAAATACAAATATTATAAGTAATTGTCTTAAAACTCTACAAACAAAAAGAGACCTTGATTCAAGGCAAATAGAAAGGGGTAAAAAAATATTAATGTTTTATATATACATACGAAAGAGGAATTGCTGGTTTCGCTTTTCTCGAAATTTTCTATTTCATCGATGTCTTCGAGTTTAAATGCGTCAGACTTTTCACTACGTTTAGTGATAGTTATCATATTATCAGACTTTTGCGAATCGTGCGGCGAATCAAGGACTAAAAAGTGGGCTTCACTTTTGAGCGAGTTTATGGGAGACAATTCGTTTATTTTTGCTGCGCCATTTTGATAGTCGTTATTCGTAGCAGGTGAATTTAGATGAGATTTATTTTGCGGCGGGGAACTTTTGACGGCGTTTGAGTGGTTTGATAAAATATGTTTGATGTGATTAAGGTTACCGATTTTACCGTTTAAGAGTGGAGTCGCGGGTCTGACGTGATTGTTATAGTTCGCGCCTTTTATATAACAATTTTATCCGACATTATAGAAAAAAAGAAAATTTAATTAATCAAAAATTTTAAATGTAGTAAAAATAAATATGTGCAATGCCAAATTATTTTTTAAAAAATGGGTTTTCTAAAAATCATTATTTTATTGCATTTTTAAAAGTAATTTTATAAAGGATATCCACCCTAAAAAAATGACATATGAATGTAAAGATATCATAAATATCAGACAAATATCTATACTCATCCTTATAAATTTTAATAAAATTCTTCTGGCGTAAATGAACACTAGCTGTGATCGCATGTGTCTAAACCCCCATATATCTTCGATAATTTAAAATTCTTATGACCAAACATGAGATATTAACAACCATAATCAAAGATATTGTGGTAGAACGTCAATTATATTTTAGAACAATATTTGCAAAAAAGAAAGAGAAGTATAAAGTTGTTTTACATTTTTTATTTATTTCTAATGCCGAGAGCGTCTTGGTCAATTTTTTGATAGAAAGGTTGAATATGTGGGTGGACTTGCATAAATCGAGCAAATATTTTGATCTTTCATCGTTCCCAGTGTAATAAGAGAATTTCTTGAAATTGTCGATGTGCTTGATTTCAAATTTATCTTTCTATAAAATTTTTGACAATAAAAAATAAATATGTTAAGAAAATTAAATCTTATAGAAATAATTGTATTATGTTGTGAAAAATATTTATATTATTATTATTAGCCATATTATCAAAAATATGTTTAAAATAAATGCGTTATTTCAACTTTAACATTTATTGAGCGAGTTTTTTATTTTGATTTAAAAAAATCTAATTTTTAGAAACGCAATAATTGGAATGTTCTTGGAACTGTCTTATGGAAAATGGAACGAGAAAGGAGATACTGGAGGGATTCTTGAACTTAACAAATATTAAATTTTACTTCATTAAATTTAAGTGTGTTTCACCTAACATACTATTTCCCATTTAGTATTATTATATGATTAAGAATATAAAATATTTTGAATATATTAAAATAATTATAACTGTTTGGTTATTTAAAATAAATATTGGTATATTTTTTAATTTGGAGAGGAAAATGGGTCTAAATTTTAATATATTTTTTAAATTATCAAAAAAAGAAATTTACATTTTCCAAAAATTTATGGATAGGAGAGATTTGTTGCTCTCTGATCATCTAACAACGCTACTGATTTAAATATTATAAAAATTATAAATTTCAATGGACAAGTTATATAATTAGTGTTGAAAATTTTAGATACTTTAATTTATATTATATCCCTAAAACGTATGAAATATGTGACTCCTATTAAAAATATCCACAATACAAAAAAAATATTAAAAAAAGGTCTTTCTAAAGTTAAAATATAATAAAAAAAATAACGGATATTTACATCAAAAGATAACTTGTCAATATCCCCCCATTTGAATGTCGATAAAAGTATTCGTGGAAGTGAACCATTATCCTACAAAAATGGTTTTATAAAATAATTTAACTCCAACTATGGGCGAAACAATTTATACATAAATTTATTATGATTGATCTATATATTTTAAATATTAAGAATACCCGAGGTCTGGCTCACTAAGTGAAATAATATTTGGCAATAGCTATGAATTTAATGTAATTTTTAGGCTTAATAGTGTTTATAAATTGAAGCTTTTCGTTTTATTGTAAATTTTAAATAAAGAGAAAAAGTTTCAAATTTTTCTTTTAAAATGGGAACGTACAAATTGGTAAACATTTAACGCGAAATAGTTTTATTTATTTTTGAATATTATCTTTTTAAGATTTAAAAAAAATTTCAATTTAAACAACGGAGTGTTAATCACTTCTGCTACACCTTAACCTACGCTTTATGTTTGTGTTGACAGGCATAATCAGGTTTATTTCGAATAGCTTGAGCCAGCCCTAAGGTTTATGCCTAGGGCTTAATAACTACACCGAAAGAGACGTATTTTTTTCTCAACCTCGTAAAAATGAATGCCTAAGGATGAAACGCCCAACCAAACAACATTGGAGTCTGCGCCCCTCTCTCCCGGTTCCCTCCTTTTGTTGTCGTCAATCTTATCAATCTTTTCCGCAATTTGGCGTCTACTAGACTTCTTGAATAGTTTGTAGTAATGTAAATCGTGCCTATCACGTGACCCAGAGCCCGAGGCCATAATTATAAAATTAGACAGGGCCGTACTATTTTGTAGCGGTTCCGATGACGAGAGTTGAGCGAGGATGGAAGGCAAATGCTGAGAAGGGAATGTGAGACCCCTCAATTTGACCACCTGAAAAAAACGAAATAAACTATTAAAAACTTACATAAAAATCGCTGCCTATGGGCGATTAAAATATTCCCATAATAAAAACTTTATCCGTTTCTAAATAATATAATTATTATACAAATAATTGGTAGTAAAATTGTAATGCCTAAATTATTTTTTAAAAAAATACTCCTTCTCTAGTACCGCCATTAGCAAAATAATTTGAATAATTAGTAAAAATTTTAATATACTATCGAAAAAATTTCTGCAAAATAGCCCCCAATGATCTGCGTATCCTTATATCCACTGAAATTATTTTTAAGGATCTGTGTATGACCTTAATACTGATTTTTGATAAATGAGCAAAAATTTTAATGGGTCGGCCTGGATGGCGCCTTATTAAAAAATAACAGTGTTAAGCCAAAAGATAATCAAGATATCTTTTTTGGGAAGGATCAAAATGTCGAATTTCTTGCTCTGAACATCATTCAATTTTTTAACTATAACCTGTCTAATTTGAGTCAATTGTTAAAATGTTCAAACTAGGAAAAAAAAATTTAATGCAATTTCTTAACCCTTTAAAGTCTTATGATAAATTTATATCATCAAATTGCATGTTATTTTATAACCATTAGAACGCCAAATGATTTAATTTGACATATAATGTAAATATATAATTCAATCGTTTATAAGGTTAACATATGCTTTTCGTATAATTTATTGTATTTTAATTTTTCGCCATTTCTGGGTTTTAATTCCTTCTATATTACTGGTTCATTATCTTATATATTGAATTTAACCTTTTTAAAAATATCTTTGTAAATCATAAATTTAAAATTTATTTCGATTTTTATTTCATAATTTATGGGTAAAAAAAAACTATGATTAATTTGATATCATTGAGTAGTGATGTTAAACGGCTAGATTTGAGCCGATTTTTATACGGCTAACTCTATATTTTACTCAAGTCTAAGGATTTTTTCTCATAGATGGCACAAAGGTCTAGACATTTATTAGCGAAATCTCAAGCCTTAGGCGATATTTTTTTTTAGCTAAAATATTGAGACCGTTTATAAAAATCGGCTCAAAAGGAGCCATTTAACAACACTATAATTGAGCTAATGTATGTATAAAAAAAATATATAATATTCATTATAAAATATTTTAAAAAATTTCTCTCCCGATTAAAACATAAATAAATATCTCGTTTTATGAATCAATATAACTTTTTCAAGTATTGAAAGCTTCTAACCAATGACATAATATCTAATGTCTGATATTATCAGAGGTAACTCAGATATTATTTTCTATAAAAGTTTCATTTGATGACCTCACTATTTTTCTTTTATTAACCTTACCTGTTAATAAAAATGCTGTCGCCATATGCGATTTATAATTTATAAGTTTTATAAACATTTTTTTAATCTACCGTTTATATTTACTCTATAACATTCCACGAGCAGATCATGCAATCCAACGCTTGTCATTCCTTTATTAATTTTTTTAAATATACTTGAGACCTTGATAAAATTTTTATCCCCTCAAGAACCATATGATGATATTAAGTGAACATATTTGATGACAATGATTATATTAGTATTAGTGGCAGTTTTATAATAAAATCCTCTGTTTCTTGAGGTTACGGTCGCTTTTCAACAACAGCCATTTAGACGGTTTGATCGAATGGTACCAGTCATATGTATACCCTCTTTTAATTTGGGATAATGGCATTGGGAAGAAGAAATTATCAGTATGGATTTCATAATTTCCAAATGTAGTATATTTTGAACTAGCCAAAGAACAATATCTCCAGGTCTTGAGAGAGATTTGGAACCCTTTGACTATGGTGCCAGGAAATAAGCTTAATATCATCTTTCATTGCTAAATCAAAATCTAATTGTGCATATTTTTAATTCAAAATTATATTATTCTCTTCACAAGATTACTTTAACAATTGCAAAAATTCAATATATGTATTAGTTATTTTTGTCAGGTAATAATGCATATAGAATTACCAACGTGTTTCCTTTGTATATTACAAATATATAACTAAATAAATTTGGGAAAAGAAATTGCAATCTATGTATATGGATGACACTTTTCCATATTTTTTTTAGTAATTCAAATGTGCCTAAAATGAGTATTTTATTATCATTATTTGACTTAAAAATAATCATTGCCATTTCTCATTTGGAAAAATTCCCAGATAATTCTATATCTGTATTATTTTATTATGGGTCTAAAATTATCTCATCATGTCCTTCTAATTTCTGAAAAAGGTGAAATAGATTTTGTATATTGCTTCAGAGCTTTAGATGATTCTCTAATAATTTTTTCCTTAATATTTTCATCGTATGTTGAAATTCTTGGTTTGGTTGAATCATCAATAAAAGTCATTTTGCTTTCCTCTCTTGTTTCTAATTCATGGTATTATTGGAGGTTATTTTCGTGAAAATGTGTTTTCTTTTTCTTTGGTTTAGATTTATTAACATGGTTTATGATAGATCCTATCTTGCATGTTTTTTCGTGGCATTTATAAGTGTATTATTAAATATGATGAGAAAATTCAGACCTATAATATAAAAAATAACATGGATATAAAATTCCATGGGAAATTTCCCAACACAAAAAATAAAAAAATTCTAATTTTTGGTACTAGATTTGCTAAAAATTCTTTGAGTGTCATCCATATTAATGGATGGTACTTTCTTTGAATACACTAAATTATTTAACAATTATATAGTTGCCATGCATATTACAAAGGAAATAATCATCAGCAATGAAAGTTGCTATTAAGCATATATTTCATAGTACAATAGTAGGATGCCAATTCCATTTCCCTCAAGACCGACCTCGTAAATTGAATGGGCTGGGCTTGAAAAAAGAATATCAAAAAATAAAATAACCAACAAAAGGAGATGCTAAATGGTCCCTTTCCTTAAACCTAATGATATTAATTATGTTTTTAAATATTTTAAATCATTTGTTAGAGGATTAAATTAGTTAAATTATTTTATTTGATACGTTATTTCAAAAAACATTTCTAATTCCCCCAGATAAAAATCATACACCGAATATTTTAAATGCTCTTGGATGATAATTTATTAGTTTGAGCAATCAAATCTCTATTGTCAATATACATGCAAAATCTTTGAAAGCTAAAAATGAGATTATGATATAATTATTTAATTAAATTTTTCAAAGTGCAAGGTAAAAATTAAATGTAAAAAAATGATTTTTACATTAATCAAACATAATAAATGATTTGATCATAAAATTAGCAATAATCATTCAAAATTTAATAGAAAATTATTTTGAGGATTTATTAAACAAATATCAATATGCATGGAAATTTTAAATAAGTAGGGCTTGCCAGAAGTATCCGAAAAAGGTGCAAGAGTGATGCGTATTTAAGGACCAAGTGTGAAAAATGAGAAGTTTATTTATATATTTGATAAGAAATTGTTTTAAAACAATGAATAATAAATAATTATATATTAATCTTTTACATGTTTTCAGCTCAATGATGTCAGATTATAATCATGGTATTTCTTTTATATTATAAAATAAAAATTTTACATTTATGGTGCATAAAAAATTTTATTTTAGGTTTGATTGAACAGAGCATTCTATTTAGGACACCCTATTTGTGAGAGATGATACCCTTTTAAAATATAGCTCAAAAGTGAATTTATTCTTAATTTTTTTTAAGGCCATCATTCAGAAGGCTATTCGAATTCTAAAAAGGAAAAAGACACGCCAGGACACAGCCCTAAGCTTCCTTTTTTCCAAAACAAATTATCTATGATAGATTTAATTATTGATGGCCTAAATTTAAAAAAATGTTTTATAATTTAAGGAAATATATTTTAGAATAATTTGAAATAAATAAGTTGCAATAAAATTAATATATATATTTTTTTAAATGACATTATAGTTCTATCAAAAATTACAACGTTTTTAACTAAGAACTGAATTGATCCGTGTTTTTCACCCTCCCAATCCAACTTATAGCGGACTAGACTAAAACTGATTTATTCCCCATGATGGAGCATCTAGGGATTCAATCTCATAACTATATATACTGGGTCATTCCATATCAAATCAATCACTTTACAACCCGACCATCTCAGATTTTGTTAAAATTTGGTATTAAAGTTAATAAAGTATTGTAAGTGACGAATCCAAAATTGGAGATATAGGGCTTCAAAGTGGGTCAACTTGGTCATTTTTCGAAAAAAATGATTTTTTAAAATTGAGTTAACTTTTATATTAGATGCACTATGTATATTTATTATGGCTCATTTTATAGCCCTAAGTAAACTCTTGAACGTATGATAAATAAAATTAATTTTTAGTTTAAATATTTTTTTTAAATTGCGGTTAAAAATTTGTAATTAATTTTTTAAAATGTTAGACTAAATTTTTTTTTACAAATTTCAGATATTTTGTAAAGAGTACCAAGAACTGTTCATATATAAAATTTCAGAGTGGGGCCAAAAAAAATAATTAGATAAAATCGCATTTTAAAAAAATCCGCTAGATGGCGCAAGAAATTTAAAATATCAATTTTAACATAAAAAGTTATTCTAAGAAATTTTTTTTATTCCATAATATAATATTTATCGAATAATTAATAATAAGCGTATAATATAAATATTTAAAATAATTTTATTAAAATTTCTTTAAATGATAACCACCATTTATTATCATATAAACATAGAACATACCCTTTAATATCTTTAGTTAACATTTCGCTTTATATTTTGGATTTTTCCTAATTTGACTTCAATAGCACTAGAATATTTTTTTGTATTTATTTGTGATAAATTAACACAGACTGCATGAATTTTTTGAGTCCCAGATATTGAAAGAGCTCTTGATAATCGTTCCTCTAAAAATCTTGCTCATCTTGGTATTCTTTATGGGATGTATAGGAAAAATAAATATTTTTAATATTTTCCTCAGCGAAGGGAGTATTTATTTGATTTTCATAAGGACGTTGTAAACTGGCCCGCGCAGCCAAGCGTTTAACGGTTCCCACCTATTCCATCGCAAACATTTTTCCCATGGGCAGTAGGAAAAAAATGCCACTCTGCTGGGATGGCGAAGTCCACTTGATGATAACACAAATTTATAAAATATTTCCTATTTTTATATTGCGCAGCGGACCCATCGGAATAATAATAAATGTATTTTGGCTCAGATAAAAAGTAATTTTTTAGAAAATTTATCATTTTTTTTTGGAATAAATGAAATAAACAAGTGTTATGTACCAGCGACTCGGATATGGCCACATAACTTATATGATTTAATACATTATTTACTTTATAATATATACCAAATGGATGTAGGGTAACCTGAGAAGTGGCCCAGTGATAACTTTGGACTTCATCTTGAAGTATAAAAGAGTAATTTTCAGAAAAATCTCAGATAACCAAATAATGATCTAACTCTAAGTTGTTTTTAAGATTCTGATGGAATCTATTTTGTTGTTCAGTAATAAAAGAATGGCGAATCAAAATAAATATTTTATCAAATAAGTAATTAAGAAATTCGTCAGCAGTTTGTGTTAGGGTCTCTAAACTGGTTCTATCTACAGTTATCAATTGCTTGAACGTTATCCTGTATATATCATGTGCAATAAATAAATTTTCTAATTTAGCCCTTAATGCTTGGTCCCTAGGACATTCATGACATTCGCCAAAATAACAGGCTGGCAGTGGAGGATTGCAAATCCTTTTTGGAATTATGTCTTTGTAAGTCTTTATCTCAAAATCCCTATTTTTTGTCAAAGTTGCTAAATTGCTACCTATTATTAGCAACTTAACATTCTGATGGATTAGGCAGACACAAACCGAGTGAGTGCCACTTGAACCTGGCATTATGCAATTTTTAGGGGGCAATGAGGCGAATTTTGAAAATCCGATTTTAAGAGTAGGGTAGATAGTTTTGAAATTTATATAGATTTCTTTTAAATTATTAAGAATTAACCTTTTTTGAACGTTAATCCTTTCATCTTTTTCAATTATAGAAACGCAATCTTTTTTTCCGGGCAATAATCTACAATATTCGTCATTTAAATTTTTAACTACGTCAACTGTGTTTTGATCTATAGTTTTACCTGCCTTGGGATTAGGAGTTGAAAGAATCCCCTTTTGACTATGAATGTATTTTGAATTACGGATCATATAAAACGAAGCATTAAATTGTTTTTTAATTTTATGAATGCTCCAATTTAGGTAATGTTGTTAATAATTGATATTTTGGGGTTTTAGACAATAATGGATAATTATTTTTCATATGAATTATCCAATCGTCACTATCATTTTTATTAATCTTTGGTTGTAGAATTTTCCCAATAGCTTTTGAAATTCTGCTGAGCTTTTTCTTGGGATATCCCTTTTCTCTTAATCTCTTTTTTTTTTACTGGAGAATGCCCCATTTGATTTAAAGTAGAATTTAAGGATTCTAAAAAAAGTGTAGGGAGTTGCGCATTGTCGTCGGATAATCATTTTCTATATCGGTGGAGTTTAAGAAATTATTTGAAGTTGAAGGGATATTGCTATCCTCTAAAATTGGAATACTATTCTTCTTTTTATAAAATAATTTGCGACACTTAGGACAAATATATTCTCCTTTCTTAATTTTATGATACATTGTCATCCATAGGGGCACCTTACGCAAACCTTTCACGGAATAGTGATTTGGAAGATTCAATGGATTTGTACAAAACATATTTAATAAAATATTAATAAATTAATTAATTTTAAAAATTATAAATTTTAGGAAAAAAGTAACAGATATAATTATTGGGAAAAATATTTCGAAAAATCGATAATTCAATTAATTTCAAAGAAATTAAAATTATTTTAAATATTTATATTATACGCTTATTATTAATTATTCGACAAATATTATATTATGGAATAAAAAAAAATTTATTAGAATGACTTTTTATGTTAAAATTGATATTTTAAATTTCTTGCGCCATCTAGCGGATTTTTTTAAAATGCGATTTTATCTAATTATTTTTTTTGGCCCCACTCTGAAATTTTATATATGAACAGTTCTTGGTACTCTTTACAAAATAACTGAAATTTGGAAAAAAAAATTTAGTCTAACATTTTAAAAAATTAATTACAAATTTTTAACCGCAATTTAAAAAAAATATTTAAACTAAAAATTAATTTTATTTATCATATGTTCAAGAGTTTACTTAGGGCTATAAAATGAGCCATACTAAATATACTTAGTGCATCTAATATAAAAGTTATCTCAATTTTAAAAAATCATTTTTTTCGAAAAATGACCAAGTTGACCCACTTTGAAGCCCTATATCTCCAATTCTAATAGAGTTAAGACTCTAATATTTTGGATTCGTCACTTACAATACTTTATTAACTTAAATACCAAATTTTAACAAAATCTGAGATGGTCGGGTTGTAAAGTGATCGATTTGATTTCTTTTTTTCTAATATCCGCTATAATAAATTGTCCAAAGGTTCTTTACTTTTATTATATGTGGTAATGTTATCAGAATCTCTCAATTATAAATCAAACCGAATGGAATTTATATAATTTATTTTTTCAGGAAATGAAAAAGGTTTTTTTTTCTTAAGAATTAAATTGTTCTTTCTTTCTTTTCAGTAAATGGTTAAAAATGGATTTCCAAACATCAAGGTAATATTCCAGATTGACTATCCGGTTAACTTGCTATAAGTTAAATATTTTTTTAAAAAATAATTTTTAGAATAATAAAATTTTAGTGCTTAGAAAAATAAAGTTGAATGAAAGAGTTTTTTAAAATTATTTTTATTTAGATAGTAATTATGCATAATTTTCATGACACTTTTAAAAATAAAATATGCTTTTATATATATATATTTAGTTGTGAGAAAAATCTTATTTTTTTTTATTTATTTACTCTACATCGTTTATAGTAAACGCGAAAACCGCGATGTCGCACAAAAGAAACGTAAATTACACATGAGATTAATGCTATTTATTGTTCGGCAATTAATAACGCATCTCTTGAGCGGTATCACGCTTATCATTGAGGCCATTGATTGTAAAAAAATATTATTCAGTTATCTTAAAGGATCCTGGTTTAAGAACTAAGGAAGAAAAAAAAGCTAATATTTATAAGAAATGATAATTTTAAAAAGGATACTTACCCATTTGGGTAGGTAATTATAGGGATCGAATTGAGTAAAATTTGGTTTTTGACTTTCCTGGCAATCGCTTAAGAGAGCGTAGGCGGCTAATATATAGCATTTCGATTCTTCCCATATTTGACAATCTTTCAGTACATTTTCTTTCATTTGTAAATAGTAATGAGTGAGTGCTATTTTGTCCCTAAAACAACAAAAAGTTTAAAATATTTTTTTTTCAAATATATAATTAGGGTATAATATTATGCAAATGAGAGTTGGGAAAAAGTTATAAATAACATTACATTATATAACGTTCTTGTAATTTTCCCGTTTTGAAAAATATATCTAAGAGTCTCTTTATTCCCTTTAAACAATAGCATCAATCCGCAAAACAAGCCGAAAAGGATTAATAATATCAGGATCTCCAACTTTTATATCATTCCTATAGTCAAATCCACGAACACCCATTCGCCAATAAAACTCAAGATTAAAAAAAATTTAGGCAACAAAACAAAACATTTACCAACGAATTTCTATATTAGAAAAAATTTTAATTGAAATTTTTAGATATAATTATGGTTCCTTTTGAGAATACAATTATTAAACTTATAATTAACATTCTTTTAAATTTAGCCCCTTTAATGTTATTTCAACACATTTAATTTTTAAATAAAACATAATTAAAAAAAAACTTTAAATTTATATATCCGGTTCAAACTGAACCTGAACCGTTAAATCGATATTAACCATGCTTACAAACCTAAACCGTCAAAATATTTGTCACCCGAATCTCTAAAAAGGTTGAACGGTTTAAAGCTTTTAATATCATAAATGTTTTATAGGTTATTCAATTTTGATTGAATAAATATCAGTAGCCATTTTTAAATACTTTTGTATATTGCTGTTAGACTTGCCATCTATTAAATTTGGATTATAGAAGTGTTCTCAATCATGAAATTTAATATTTCTTTTTATAGATATAATTTGACAGAAAGAGAAATCTTTTAAATATTTTAATCGTATATCAATATAATTTTTTTTAGGAATAGTGTTAAAATTTTCAAAAATGTGTTTCTCTTTTGCATAATTCTAATAAGATTTTAGGCGAAAAGTCCTTAAACAAATAAATTCACGCAAGTTCGAACTGATTTTAAAAGGTTCAACCCGAGCCGATATGATTATTTTTTATGAATCAAACCGTTATTTTTATCAGAACTGATATTCGCTACGGTTCGAATCCCACTTCATACTGCCTTTTTATCTTTCCCATTACATTTTCTAAATAAGGTTACATAACCAAAGTTAATAATTATTTAATCGTTATATTTGTTCCTTGAACGAACCATTAATTTTTTTCCCAAGTAACGCACCCAACCCTGGCTGAGTATACATGAAAAGAAATAATTATATATTTTAAAATAAAATTAACTTTATAAGAATTTGAGGATTTTCGGTATAGAATTTGACTCTTAGATAAAGTTGAAGTGATGGTTGTCTGATGAGAGGATGATTAGATTCTTTGCAGTACATTCCAGCATTCTTGTTCAATGACTTCAATTTTTATAAATCGTAAATTTTGTTTTATTTAAAAGTAAGAAAACCAAAATCAATCTTATTGTCTTAGGGCTAGAATTTAAAAAAAAACATTCAAAGATATTTTCCAAAATTTTGATCAAAAAATCTTTGAAGATCACATTAAAGATTTTTTTTTCTTAAAAAAATTGTGATTTCAAATATGAAGGATATTTTATGCATAATAAATCACAAAAATTTACTTATAAAAAGATTTAAAATTTTAGTTAAAATCTGAACAAAAATCTTGTTGTTTGCGCATTCTCATAAAATCTTTGAAGATTTTTCGTCTAGACTAGATTATTAACATGTACGTGTATATAAATGTTATATCATGAAATTTATGAAATTCTTCAAATTATTTTCCTATGTTACTCTGAAAGATTTAGTGGCCGCGTTTATCCAAGACGAAGAGGGACTTCTGGATGATGCTATCCTGTCCTCAGGTTCTAAAAATTTGTATTCCATCCCTAATTATTTTATTTTTTTTAAAAAAAAGGAAAATTTTTTAATTATTTATTAAATACAAGAAAAATTTATATCTTCTGCTGATAAGTTACCTGAGTCAAAATAGACTAATTGAGCCAATCCGAAAAATTCGGATTGACTGAGGCCGATGAGGGAA
Source organism: Gordionus sp. m RMFG-2023 (assembly GCF_954871325.1). Classification (NCBI taxonomy): domain Eukaryota; kingdom Metazoa; phylum Nematomorpha; class Gordioida; order Chordodea; family Parachordodidae; genus Gordionus; species Gordionus sp. m RMFG-2023. The sequence continues at coordinate 79,986,036 of NC_088775.1, forward strand.
CAGGCGTATTCTAAAACGCTTTGGCAATCGGTGTATTTATCCTATTTATTTTTTTTAAAAAAGAGAGTAAATATGAGATGAGACAATTATGTATACCGAAAATATAATCATCTTATATTAATATTGATTGGCTAAAAAACTATTCAGGCATTTCAACCTCGATGTATGTACACTTTTAATAAGTGAATGGTGAGTCTAGGCTAGTATTAATGTCAGTGAAGAACGCGGAAATAAATTAACTCGCGCCTTAAAACTTGGCAAATTTTATTCGGCACGCGCCTGTAAATTAAACCGAATTAGCCATTTTTAGTCATCGTCCAATCAAAAGTTTCAGATGGATCAAACTAATATATAATTCTATCATGTGATAACTCTTTCTTTCTCATATTTTTATTCCATATAAAAGATATTATAAATGGTTTATATTTATACAATTCTAAGGATTGTGTATATGTTAGCGTCAACGTGTTTCTCCCGGCAATTTGCTATTTTTTCAACTTTAAATTATTATTTGAGCCTGTTTTTTTAATTTAAAAATCTGATTTTACCGGAAATGTATTCCAGCATGTTTAGAATACCTATCTTATGAATTGTAGAGAATTTTTTAGTATGAGTAACTTATAATTTAAAACTATATGGGATTAATATAAATTATGTTAAGTTCAAATATTGATGGCAAAATTGTATGAAATTCATAAAGTAGTTAATTAATTTAAACATGATGGAATACATTTTTGGTAAAATCAGATTCTTAAATGTTTAAAAACGCGCTCAAAAAATGATTCAAAGTTGAAATTAACACATTGCCACTAAATAATAATTTTGTTAAATATATTTTAGAAGTGCCCAAATTAAACTTATGTGTGTAACACACTTTGGCCGCCTCCCAAAGCAACTCCACTATTTTTAATATATTTTTGCTAGTCGTTTCTTATTATCATCCATATATATTTTTTAAAAAGGGCAATAGCTCCTATATTCATATTTCCATTATGCAATTTTATTAATAAAATACAATAGTGCTATCCTAAGAATGGATGAATAAATAATTTAATTTAGGCTAATGTAAAAATATATGTTAATTTTTTTTACATTAATATATTATTATATACCATGCCTTAAAGTGAAAATTAAATTTATCCTCATATTCCTTTTATACAATTGTAAAAAAAAAATTAATGCCTTAGTAAAAAATAATAATATAAAGAAAGGACCTATTTTTTAAAAAAAATATTGCTAATTTGATTATTTATTAACCTCCAATCAAAATTATTTTAGTTTTAAAAAAAAAATTAAGATATAGGATCGAATCCATGTCAAAAAGATTTTAACAGGCTCTTATAAATTAAGGTTCGTGCAATTTAGCTCTGGGCAAAATCATAAGCTTTAGATAGTGTTGTTGATTTGAACTAATGATAAACAGTTATCTCAATATTTAGCCAGAAAAATATTTCCAAGCCAGGAGAATTTCGCTAATAGATGTCCAAACCTTTGCGCCAACCATGAGCAAAATCTTCTGACTTGGTAATATTTTTTGGATAAAATAGTTAGCCGTTTTTAAAAATCGACTCGAATCGAACCGTTTAACAAGGCTATTTTTGGAGATAAAAGATAATATTTTAAATTGTTTATATTGCTTATATTATATTGACCGTGAAATCGCGATGCTATCATTTTAATTTTTGAAAATCATTATAAAATAGTTTTAGTAATGTTTATTTTTAAATTCTTATAAAAAATTGAAGCAATCTCAATTGACTTAAATAAGAAGTCTACCGAAAAATTTTTTTTATTGAAATACAATGTAAGGTATAAAATATCATTATATTTTGAAACTAGTTGTATTTATTTTATAACTAGCTTTCAGTATATCATCAATTGAATAATTCCGAGAAGGGTCAAATTAGGTCTTTTATCTCCTGAAATTTCTAAAAAATATTTAAGCGATAAAAGGCTTAAATGTTACCCAATATAAGTTAAATGATAATTAGTTTGAATAAAAATTTCATCAAAATCATAAGTGGGTGGTTATAAAAGGTAAATGATTTAAAATCAAGATGCTTATTTCATCATCTAGATGGTAAAATTAAAATAATTTACAAACTCATCCAGCAATATCATAATTCAAAAATTTCATTCATTTTCAGTTCTTATATAGTTTTTTTCGTAAGAAAGCAGAAAAAACTTTGTTACTTAGATAAGAATAATAATGCGAAGGGCCCTAAAAATTCTTTTTAGTTATTTATATAAATAAACTTATATTTAAAATGGAATATATATAGAAATTAGAAATAAAAAGGCAGACAATAAAATCATTTACAATTTCTCAGCCGGTTTATAAATCATTTCGGCTGGTTGATTTGGCGCATAGATAATTCGGCGCAGAGAAATTTTGGCCATTTTTTCTAACTTACGCTGCATTTATAGTAAAAGCGTTATGTTCAAGCGTTGCGTTATTTAACACAGCGCTATTACAGCTAATTCAGTTTTAAAACTAATTTAAGATAAAGTCAGAAAGAGATAATATTTAAGAAAAATCATAACCTTTTTATCGAATTTGCTATTATTTTTATAATCCGCATATCTTTTAACAAGGCTTCGAAACCATATGTTTATCAAATTTTATCGTAGCGTTATCATCATAACGCTTTATATTTATAAATTTATATCTATTAATTGGCTTAATTTTATAATAACGTCAAATGCGTTACCATAAATGAGGCCTTCGACGCAAATTTGTGGCAAAGCAAATATAATTAATAACTATTATATTTATATTAATTTTGTATACTTGGTCGCGAATTCGTGTTAACTTCCAACGCAAGGCATATAAATATAATAATTTTACATTCCTTTTGGTGTACTTCGACGCGAATTCGCGCTATGAACGCAGGGTTAGGCCTCATATATTCATTAAGATCCTTAAACTTTGTGATAGAGACCCAAGATAAAAAGCGGGATATGGGGAGTTTCTAGGAATAAAAAACTAAACCTAGCGGTGAGTAGGCTGCCCTGTAGATAGGTCTGAGCTAAGGAAAATGACGAGTAGATGAAACAATTTGAATAATAAAATAGAAATAAGGGGATAACAAAATTAGGTAATAAATAAAATAAGTTAAAATACATGGGAAATGGTGATTAATTTGTTGACTTACCCCATGAAAATGGGTGAAAATAAATCTACCATTAATGAATATAATGGGCTTCATAGCAGAGCCCTGTAAATCAGCCCGGACCTAACAAAAATACTTTCAAATATTTTGGACTGGACCAATTAAAAATTTCGCCGTATCGGTTTATAACGAATGAAATTTAAGTGTACATCTAATGTTAATAGGCTTGATTTGGGATTTTAAAAACGGCGAACTCAATATTTTATTCAGAAAAATATTACGCAAGCCAGAAGATTTTCTCAGAGGGCACAAAGGTTTGGACATCTTATTAGAGAAATCTCGAGGCTTATGCAATATTTATCTGAATAAATATTGAGCTGGTCGTTTTTTTAAATCGGCTCAAATCGAGCCTATTAACAAACAGTGTTCACCAATAATTTTTTTAATCATTTCTTTAATTTTGAAGAGGAAAAAAATTTATTACATGAAACCTTCATATTTTGACATTTATAAAATATAAAAAATATATATTGAATCAAATCAAACCCATTTATAAAATACGAATATATGATATATCGTATATACCTTGAAAATTTTTATAAAATTTTAAATAGATATATAAATTAAATATAATGATTTCCTACCTATGATAAATAAAAGGTTTCTTTTTTTCATGAAAATATCTAAAAAACATTTTTATAGAACGCGCTTGCATATCATCTCCAGGACAAGATTATAAATATGACGCATCATCAATTTAGAACCGATTTGTGTACGTTCCATTAAAAATAATTAGGAATACCAATTTTTTCAAAAAATAATACTAATCAATATAATATTTGGCTTTTTTTGATGTTGTTTACTAGCCCTATAAATTATGGTTGCACCGATATAAAAGTATCAGATCGGAGCCAATATTGGACTTTTAACAAATATCCGATCGGCTGATATATTTTAAAAAATTAACCGATACCGATTTTATACGTATTTTTATTTTTACACACATTTTTAAGGTTAAGGATAAATACTGCCTAATGGATATATAGTAATTTTCTAAATAACAACCTAACTTCCTAAAGACCGACCAAAATTTATTAAAATGTAATAAGAATATTAATAATGGAGCCTCAGAAATAAAACGATCCTTGTGGATTATAACCCAGAACTAATGGATTGGCACGCGCTTTTATCGACTAGGCCACAGACGTTTTCCGAAAATAATGTATTTTTTAAATACATTATCCAAATTTAAGATAAACAAAATACCATACGATAGTTACTACCTTAGGCAGTACCTATCAAATCCATTTTTATTTTTTATTTATTTTTGAACTAATTTCCCTTTCTAGTAATAAATCTTCTTAATTCACATAAAAAAATGTCTAATAAATTAAAATGTTTAATGTTTTTTTTATATTTTTTTAAAGAGAGAAGAAGTAAAGTATATTAATAAGCTAAAATAAGAAAATTACCCAAAACTTTTGTGCATTTTTATTTGCCTATTGTTTATTCCATTGCCTTTATTAAGAAACCTATAGTAAATAAAAATGATGCGAATTTAAATTTCATTAATTAACAAAGATACCAATATTTTATCTATGATCGATTCTCTTAATTATTGGAGGGTTTAATAATCAAGGTTTCCAACTTAGGAATACTTCGCATAAAAGTATTTGGCATCTCTTGCAACAAGTGTTCCATCAGAATTCGTCTTCTGCACAGCTGATGATATAGATAGCCCTCATAGGAGAAGCTTATTATTACATAGCTCTTATCTTCATAAAGAAAAATATCCTAATTATTAATTATTTTATATTTCATTATATTGATATTTAATTTGTTCTTTTTTATTAAAATAAAGATACAAAGTTTGTTTTAACAGAAAATTTAATATGAATATAAAGTATGTTAGCATATAAATTTATACTTATTTTTAGACAAGTGAAAATTATGAATATCATTTTTAAAAAAAAATATGGAAATATATGTATAATTATCCTTTAAGGGCCATTTAACTTAAAAAAATAAGACATAATTTACTATATATCTTATAAATATAAACCTTTATAAAAATTTAAAGATAAGACATATCTTTAGAATTTTAAATTTTAAAGTTTTGAGTCCGTATCTTAGGTCAGCTTAATACTAACTAGCCGGCTATTTAATATAGACTAAATAACCAAAAAAGCAGAAATTTTTTTTAGAAAAAACCTAAGAACGAGAATAAAATACGAAAAATAACAATCCCACCAAATACTTAAAACAAACCAAAATAGGATGTCCTCGTTCAAATACTTTTTAGCCTATACTAAAAAGCAATTAAGTATCCATAAGCCGGCTTAGGACATAGCCTGAGACTTTTTCTTGATTTTTAAGAACCGAGATCTGAAAATATTCTGATTAAAACGCTTTTTAAAAAAATTTATATGTGCAAAAAATTGTAGTTCGGTGCAGCTCTACTATAAACATTATATACATGACAAGCAGTCATTATTATTGGTTTTAACGATTAGCAATATCCATTCCGACAGTGGCCTCCTATCGGTATGTTTTTAATATTTATATCTTTGACATACACGTCACTAATCTTATATGAACTTCTATCATTGGAGATGTTGAGTTTCTACTTATCGGCGATATCTTACATACCTAAGGAAGACCCATGCCATCACCTGAAACATTTTATCTATCTCATTTTAAATATCTCTGATATATATTTTTTCTTTCATTTTAAACTAGAAATGAATTAATAAATTTCATAATTTTCCTCAATGTCAATATTATAAATCGTTAAGGAAATAAGAAATAACATTCCTTTATTAAAATCATATATTCTATAATTAAATATTTTTTTAAAAAAATAAATTAAATTTTAGTATTAATTTTTTTTCTTTTAAATGCAATTAAATTTTTTTTTTCGCTAAAAAAAGTATAAAAAAAATACATACATTTTCTAATGCTTTCAGGCTTTTTTAAAAAACTTTTTAAGTGCTGCTTAAAAATTTATTTTAAGTTTTTGCTTAGTTGTTATATATTTTTTTTATTAACCCTTTAAGAACTTTTAAAAAACTTTTTAAGGATGTTTTGTGAAATAAATACAAGGGTGGATTCAAATTTTCTTTTTTTTTATTAGACCATGTCCAAAATCTTTTTTAAAAAAACTTTCGCGAATTCTAAAATTGTAATAGAAATCGTTATATAAAATTTTTGAAATTTAAAAAAATTATTAGAATTATGTTTTGGACATATTTAATTTTTATATTTAAAATAGCTTATTTATGTATTCTCATTAAAGCTTCGAAGGTTTCGTGAATTTAATTTTTTGATATTTTGGGAATCTAGTGTTAACGCTCGGATTGTTTTTGAAAATTATTTCTGTTTGGCCAAGGATATTCAGCCTTTAAGCTATGACACCCTATTCTGGTTTGTTAATTTTGTACATTATATAAATATTACTTGTTATTTATATTTTTGCGGTGAAAATAAAAAAAAACGTGGTAAATCGAAATAGCCTCTTCCATTTTAGGCTGTTTACAGAAACGGCTATTTAGATAATTTCAAAAAGAATAAAACACTATTTCACCATTTCTAGCCTATGTTTCGAAATATAGAAAATATTGAGGCTTAAATGGATTTAAAAAAATTAAATGTTCCAATCTTAGGTTTCCAATTCACCTTTTATCATTGTGGAACTAAAAATTTTAAATTTGGTGCAAATATGGATTTTGTAATTTAATTTGATTTATTTTTTTATTGAAAAGGTGTTTTTTTGGCATAAAAATAACAAAACAACTCTCTTTTTGTTTCGTTTTTTAAATAAAAATTTCGAAAGACCAAATTGGCTAAAATCGAATATTATTTATATTTGTCAGTAAATATACGGTTGTCCGAAGTTACTAATATAGCAACCTTTTGTAATAATGGCAGCAATGTCATCATAAATGGATCAGTTAGTAACTCTCATAGACGCCAGTAAATCAATCTAAGATTTTTTTTTATAAAAAATTATTATTTCATCATATTCTTAAGAACAATCTCTCCTTGTTAAATAATTTTTACAAATTTTTAGGACATTCTATTATAAGAATTTCTCGATAAATTTTTTTCAGTGTTCCCTTGATATTAATCAGAGATGTATCGATATTGATTTTAAGCGAAACCAACGAAGCCCTATAAATTAATAAGAGTGAAAAAAAATTTGACCTACAAATAGTCTAAATAGTGTTGTTAAACGGCTCGATTTTTTAAAAATGGTTAACCCAATATTTCAGCCAAAATATATAACGCAATCCTGGAGATTTTGCTTATAGAAGGCAGAAAGGTTAGGACATCTATCAATCAAAGAAATCTCGTGTTTGCGTAATAATGTTTTGGCCAAATCCTTATTTTTAACCAAAAATTATAAATATTTTTTTTTGTAAAATTTATAAGTAAATCTTTTGCCATTTTTCATGCATAAAAAAATTTAATCTTATAAAAAAAATCTTAAAATTTTAAAATAAAATTAAACAACGTCTTCTTCCATTAGTGTTGTTAAACGGCTCGATTTAGCAGATTTTAAATAAAGATTTGGCAACTTGATCAAAAATCACGTTTAATTTGAACATTCTTTAAAAAAAATTTATTTTATTTTGAAGAGCATTTCAAACTTTGTTTTTAAATTAATAAAAAAAATATTGTAGTGAAAATGAATTGAGGAGGCGGATGGGGGGGGGGGGATCTTTATATTTTTTTCAAAGAAACTAAGTTTTTTTAAAAATTATATTATTTCATAAAATGTAGGTTTGCAGTGCAATTTTGATGATATACTATTCCCCCGGCAGACCTTATGTGTATTGAGATTTTACTTTAAAAGCGTATAAGTTAGGTCTATGTCCTCGTTATTTATTTTTTAAATTTACAAAGCTTTAAAATTTAAAAATCTAAAATTTATATTTAAAATAACCTATTAAAATGAACTAATAAAAAGTACTTATAGAAGGTAAAGTTGATTTAATATTTTTTTTAAAAAAACCCTATTTATTACATTTTAAAATTAACAAAATACATTTTATATTTCATATTATAAATGTGGGGAAAAAATCTCAGATTATTGAACAAAGAAAAATATTTATGATTTTGTGTTACAAATTAGTATATTATATTAACATTTTTATGATTTATTTAGAATTCTGTAAGCTAACATTAAATGATACCATTTTGATAAGAGCCAAAATCATTAAAATTTTTATTTTGCATTACTTATAAAGCTTTGTATTATATTTTTAAACTGTAAAAATGTAATTGTGATAATAATGAATCATTATTATCATTCAAATCTATTTTTTTTAACTTAATATTAATAATGCAATCTATTATGAAAAATAATATGAAAGTATTAATATATCTCATACAGGGCACTTGCAAGGGAAGGGGGGGGTTAGGAACCTTTGGGAATGAGTTTTATGCAAAATTTTAATAATCTACAGAGAACCAGATCCAGGATCCGATACTGGTCCAGGCCAGGATTTCCCTTCTTCTGACTGGCTAATTCTTTTTAAAAAGTTGAGTATTGACTGGTCCTTTTCGCTTTTGTTTAGAATATTTGTTATTTATTTGTTATAAATGTTAAAAAAACAAAGTAGTTACAAAAAAAACAAAAATCATTTCTAAATGAATTAAATATTGAATAGCATCAATTAATCTATTTTTTCGATGTTAAAGTAAGACTTCATAAATTTTTATTGAATATAATTAAAGTTCTACGCATAAGAGAGTTAATTAAACACTTTTTTACAAGATCCAGTATTGGTAGCAGAATAATTTCTTTTTAGACCAAGCAATATGAGAGAAGAAATTAAGGTACAATAATCCATAAGGTTTGAGGATTATACCTTTTTTGATATAACAAGGGTTGAGGGCTCAAGAAGTTAACTGATAATATTTAAAACATTCTTGTGAATGAAAATGACAACAAAACACACACAAAAAAAGAATTATTTCTAAAATATTTATTTCAAAATAAATATGCAACTGAAGAAATATAATATAATCATGTACCAAAACCAATAAAATTCTAAAATTGGATAATGATTGGGCAACTTTAAAAATCAATAGTGTACTACTGAGGGAGGGTAGGTAGAGATGTGTGTCCCCAATCTTAGATCTCCCCTCCTTTTCCATAAAATTAAATTTCATTCCTAGACTGTGCAGGATTTGATTAAACTATAATTACAATATGCTTAAATAATCTCAATGACTTTGTAAATGAATCAGAAAGAAAAATGAAGTGTAAAACCAAATTTATTTTAAGACTTCAAAAGGCAAGCTTAAAGCCTTTCGATACAATTTAAGGAGGCATGAACTTGCATAACATGAAAATTTTCAAAGGCAAAAGTTAACAGCTTAAATTATAAAAAAATATGCCAAGTCCATAAAATAATTTTGTATACAAGTTACTTGGCCCGAAATAATTCTTAATTAAGAAAAAAAAGGCATAATTTGTATAATAGAAAAAAATTTTGTAAATTTCTGGTCTACCCCATAAAAAAATATTTTGCACTAATTTCACCAACCTCTACTAAGTAATTTCCCTTTAGATAATCGTGGCTATGCCTAAGGCTACATGCCAAATGTGTTTTTATATTTGGACAAGGAAATAAAATTATTTTACACATCATATTTATGATTTTGGTCTAATTATGCTAATGCAAAAACTATTAATTATAAAATATTTTACTATTTTTTAATAAAATATTATTTACATCGATGACAAGAATGATTGATTGTTGATTGAGCAAATTGATAGCTATATATTTTTTCCCCTTAGGTAGGGCAACATAACAATCAGGCACATTGAATGGTCTACCCCTTTGAGTTCTGCCTGAAAGATGGCTTGGTGATTTATTTTTTGAAATGGATGGTGATCTTCGATGATTGGAAAAAATAGAATTTTTGGAATTAACTGAGTTCGAAAATGTAGAATTGCTTGTGGCATAAAAGTTTAAATTGTTTTGGTCATGTTTAATCAAATAATATGGATTTTGATTGTTATGTCTGTCAATTGCAATGTTTTTATTGTGGTTAAGGTTACCAAAGTTGTTATATTCATTATAGTCATTTGGACCAGTCTGTGATTTATAGTTGGTATTTGACTGATATGAACTGTTAAGGATATCAGAACAATGGCTATTTTGATAATCTAAATTAAAAGTTTGTTTTAAAGGGATGGTAGAATGTGAGTTCATATTAAATATAAAGATATTAATTCTTCTTTCAATGCACTCTCAACATTGAAGAGATAGATTGAATGGCCTTTGCTATTGTACCTATATAATAAATTAATATTCAAGAGATTATATATAAATTCTATATGTCTGCTTTTTTATAAAACATTTTAATAAATTTATTAAGTTTAATTGTATAATTATTTTTATATTATAAACAATGAATCCTACTTAATTACATAATTTATTAACCCTTTTTCTAAAATATATATTCTTAAAATATATGAAGGAATCAACATTCATTATGTAACCAAATTAGTGAAATTAATTTTTAATCCCTTGATATAAGTGAATCAAATGAAATTAATTATAAATGTTCATGAGAAATAATTGTATTTTTTAAAAAAAGCTTCTGTTACTAGAAATAATAAAATTGAATATATCTTAATTGATAAAAAAACTTAATAACAAACAATATGTAGAAAAATTTTATATTTATGAAAAATTATATATAGATGTATAACGGGCTTTATTATATAGTATAAAAATTACCTGTGGGATATTAAGCTCGCATAATCAGGTGAATAAAATATTTAACCATTTTATGAAAATGCTGTTTTTATATTAAATTTTAAATATAAATTCATATTTAAAAAATAGTGTAATAAAATAAAAATATATATGCTAGAGGTTCAAGGCTGTAGTTAGGAATTTTTTGCTGATGGAGGGGTAGGGGAGAGGTTCAACTGCTTACTTAGGAGGCCAATATTTTTTCGAATAAAAACAAAAAGTAAAGATTTAAAAATTTGTACAAATATTAAATTCTGTTATTTTTCTCATAAGCCATTAAAATACTAAATTTTGTTTACGTCGATCTTTCATTGATTATCTAGTGGTGATAGAACTCCTTTTAATGTAGGCCTCAGAAGAAGCAGTTGATACGCCATTTGTTGAGTATCATTTATATAATTTGTATATGTATTAGCTTTATATAAATTGTATTTTATTTACCAACTTTGGATCAATATAAACAAATTATTGTTAAAGTTAAATAATCTTTTTGATCTTTTCAATTTGTTAAAAATAAAATTATATTTGATTCTTATAATACCTTTTATAAACACCACATTGGCGACGATAAGTTTAAAGAGAAGTGTTAAATTAGAAGTCTTAATTTAGTTTCTTAGTCAGTCTTCCTTTCTCTTGTTTTCAATGCGAGGTTATAAGTGGCTTGTGAGTGGTAGAAATAGTTTATTTGAAAACTGCCTGCTTGTGGAGGAAAAATTCGTGCCTTTTATTTCTTCCACAGTCCTCGGCACAGAGAGACTTTCTTAACCCTCCTTTGGCTACTTTAAGAAATTGTAGAGGACGAATCTCTCCCATTACCATTCCTCGATAGGGTATAGACTAGGCTATGAGCATAATTGTAAATGATACGGGAAAAACTCCCGTTTTTTAGACTATAAACGGTAGACCTTAACCTCCCTTGCTATTAACTATATAATTCAAACAAATTACGGTTGGTCAAATACTCAAACCTCCTGGAACCCGTTTACTTACAATATCTATAGGAAAAGACCAGATGAGCTCACAAACATTCCTTGGTTTAGAGGAAACCACCCAGTGCTTACATGACAAATTCCACTGGATGCAAGCACCTCTCAAGAACCTATGCCTAACCCCCCCTAGCAATTTCCTTTTTTGCATTATTAATTACACCTTTTTAATTATAATGGTATTCATTTACAAAATTTAAAAATAACTTCAATTATATTAGCTCTACTATCAACTATCAAAATATTGTGAAAATTATTTATTTTTTAGATCATGAATTCAAAAAATCCAATGAATTCATTATTATAGCTTATTGTTTGGCATTGTTTGAGAATGTCTTACAGTAACCCTTTTAAATTATATAAGATAGCAGAAAGTTTTATTTGGAAAATAATGTATGATCAATTGAAATATATAATTTTGGTTGATGATAAGCAATATCATTGTATTTAGGTTTATAATAAAAGTATTAATTATTACAGCAATATATTTTGTCCTATTTCATCAAAAAATATATCCCCTCAATAAATTTATATTACCCCCATTAAAAATGCCTACCCCCTACCCTCCTCAAGAAAAATTGGATGCAAACTCCCCCCCCCCCTACCACTCAGTAGAAGCTGAACATCTTATTTGGAATTTTACTTGTGCTCTAAATTTTCTTCTAATCCAAACATCGATCAGTTTATTACAGACGAAAGGCCAAAAATTTGAAAGTACCAAGACTTTCCAGATCTTACTGCATCCATATTATTTCTAAAATTGGGTTCCTAGATCCCCTAGGCTATCATTTTTTTAAGATTTTAGGTAAAAAAAAAATCTTAAATTAATGGTGATCATGGATTCCCTTTTATGTTACAATCTCAAATCACCATGTTCAAAGGAAGCTATCTTAGTTTCCGCGCATCTCAATGAGACCTTTTTTTGTTCCCCTCTCTCTTATGTTTTTCTTAATATAGCTTTTAACAGACTTGTAAACCCGACCAGGCCTGTATTTAATTTTTTCTTAAATATTCCCAGGCCGGTGTAGCGTGTGAAAGTGATTGCCATAAGATTTCGAATTCTCACACCATCAAAATCTCACGGCTCATACCGTGTGAAAGTGATTTCATGAGATTTTGATTTTTATCGCTTCAAATACATTGGGGGCCATTTAAATATTCAGTATCTCACGGCTATTCAATATTTCAAAATCTCATTTGCTTGGAATCATAAAAGGTAGATAGGAAAGGAGGGGGGGGAATGTTAAACCCCTGGATTGGCCCTTATTTGATCAATAAAATTTTTGATAAGTGTAATAATTATATTATATAAATTGATTGTATTTTGTTTTCAAAATAACATTATTTGTTGTTATTAATTCATATACACCTTGATATACAATAAATAATTTATATAATATAATTATTACCCTTATTAAATATTTTATTGATCAATTAAGGGCCAATCCAGGGGTTCAACATTTTCCCCCTTTCCTATCTGACCTTTTATGATTCCATGCAAGAACCTTTTGTCCCACAACAAAAGATTTTGCACCATTAGTCCTCTTCTCATAATTCTTTCTCTATTTGAGCTGAGCTGTGCCAATATTTTATATAGCCAGCTTTGTTATTTTCTTGAGATGCGCCATTTTTATATCTTTCCCTTAGACATTCGTCTTGCCATGACCTCTGGTAAGGCTAATACATCATTAATTTTATTTTGTAACTAAATAATAATTAAAAATATAAAGATTATCTTAACTGTAAGAGGACGTCGCGGTTTCTGACCATACATCAGTTCATAGGGTGAAAATCCTGTAAAAGAGTGTATGGTTGTAGGTCCCACACACCCTTACTAAAGCGTCCGGCCAGTCAGTTGGGATATCCAAAACCGATTTTGCTATTCGGTTCTAGATTGTCCTATTAACTCTCTCAACCAAACCATTTGCTTGTGGGTGGTGGGCGGAGGTTATTCTCTGTACTATCCCACAATATTTATGGAATTATGTACAAACATTGTTACAGAATTCCCTACCCTGATCGTTTATAATCTATATATTATATATTTTAGTTTTATTAAATTAAAAACAAATAAAATTCAAAGTTAAAATTGATATTTTTAATTTTATAACTTCATAACATTGGTGGGTGTTGACAATAATGTATAAGGCTTTCACAACAGATTTAGCTGTTTTATCCTTTATAGCAATGGTCATTAAATATTTTGAGAAATAACATATTGCACATAAAATATATTTTAAATTTTCACTAGACTCTGGCATCTGGATTAAATCGATGCCAATTTGATACCAAGACTTTGGTACTACCTTTATATTATGCAAAACATTAGAAGTTTTATCAAAACGACTGTTTGATTTTTGACAAACCTCACAGGATTTGATAAACTCCCTAATGTGTTTATTGCTTCCTAACCAATAAAAGCTATAAAAAAATTAATTAAGATAATGTTGCAAATGTTTACTTTTCAGTTATTATTTGATTAGTTTTTTTATCCCCAGATGCCCTCCCTAGAACTGTAGATACACCCCCCCCCCTCATGTATCATTTTAATTATCTTCCTTTGTTCATCTCCTGACCATATAACTTTTCTTTCTTCTAAAATAATATATCATTAAATTATATACATAATAATAAGCAGAAAAAATAAAAACACAATGGCTTAAAGATTTATAATGCTAAATAATAATGAAAATTGCATTGAAAATTTTATATTTATACATTATAAAGTATCTATCATTTACTTTCACCCAAAGTGTTAACTTCTGCAATGTTAAATTTTATATTTATAATAATATTAGGTGATGGTGCAGAAATAATAAATTATGTGATAATCTAAATTAAATTTTAGTTATATAAATAGCACTTATCTTATAATGCCTATATGTAAAATCTTAGTAAATATATTAGATGTTCTTATATATATATAAACATAAAATATATTAAAATAATTTGAAATATAAAATACACTTACATCCTAATTTACCTATAAAATAAATTAATTAAGACTTTAACAAAAATATATGAAATGTTCTAATCAAATTTAATAATTATCCTAAATTTTAAAAAAAAATTAATATATTTATAAACCCATATACATTATGACAATTTGAAATAAAATAATATCTAAAATTTACTTTCCCCTATCATGTAGTAAAGATTGTCATCTTTTATCTTGTAGGCCGTGCATTTTCTAATAAAGTTAGATTTATTGACATTAAGTGAAATTTTTAAAAATTTTAAAAATTCATTTATTTTGGAAAAATTATCACTAAAAATATTTATAAAATATAATATATATTGTTAGTTAAAAACTTACTTCATAATACAGGAAATTTTCCTTTCTTTTCAAATTAAAATGTATTATATAGAAATATTTTCAATTTGACAGCTACATTAAAATCTGACGTTTTAAATTTGAGAAAATCTAATCCATATTGAATTCGTAATGTGAGATTTTAAAAAAATCTATGAGATTTTGAAATATTGAATAGCCGTGAGATTCTGAATATTTAAATGGCCCCCAATGTATTTGAAGCGATAAAAATCAAAATCTCATGAAATCACTTTCACACGGTATGAACCGTGAGATTTTGATGGTGTGAGAATTCGAAATCTCACGGCAATCACTTTCACACACTACACCGGTTCTAAAAATTCTTTTTTTAACATTTTTTATATGGTACACTTGATTTTTTTTATATGTTATTAATATAGTTATCTATATAATGCTATTTTTTAAATATATTATGTAGTTTGTATAAATGATTAAAATTAATATAAAAAATTTTTAAAAAAATGATACTTTATAAGTTTAATGATACATTACTATTATTATGTTATAATTTAAATTCTTGAATCAGGAATAACACATCTTTATGCAAACAAACCATAATTATAGAAAGAAAATTGTTAAAAGAAAAAATATATTTTATGGATTTTTCATTATTTTATCATTTTAACTTTTGAAAAATAACAGTATGATTCCTTTCAAATTATAAACAATATTTTCCTTTAAAATAAATACGCATTTTATAATAGAATATATAGACATAGCATTAAAAATGCTTCTAAATAAGGAAACCGTTATTACATTATTTAATGATCTAATCCTAAGGTACGCATATTATGGGCAAAATGATAAGGTAAATTATTAGCGAATATTTCGATTCCATCTGCAAATGTTGATTCGGGACCATTATCACTACGTTTATCACGGTTTTTATCGTGAAATGAATCAACAGAATCGATTATACCAGAGGGAATTAAAATGGAAAAGGCGTGAAGATGAAGAGGTAAGGTTCTAACTTTTTGTTGCCTGACTCCCAATTTCCGCAATAAGAGTGTACTAAGCTTCTAGATTTTTTTTTACATAATCGGAATATAATATAATGTATTTATAAATTTCTCGATGGGCTAACATATTTAACGCCGTTAAAAGGAGGGGGGAGGAGGTTAAACGAAATTAAAAAAAAAAATTTTAAATAGGTCATGCAAAATTTTTATGCCATGCCCCATCCCAAGGAAATTTTTTTATTTATTTATCCCGAAAAGCCTGACCCGAAATTAAAGCTATTTGTCCTCCCAGCCACGCCCGAATTTTTTTAAATTTAATATATTTTTAATTACAAGAATATTCTACAAAGATAAAATTGGCGGCATGTTTTTTGCAAAAATTTTAAAATATATCAATTTATTTCACAAAATTGAATGATATTACATTAAAAATTTTAAGCCCAGCCCATCCATAATTCTTTTAAAAAATATTAGGCCCGACCAAGCCTGATCAAATTTTTTTAAATAGCTGACCCGAAGCCCGTTTAGGCTGGGTTCGACCGGGCTTTCCAGATCTCTAATAACGGTATAGGCTCTGAATAAATATTGTTTCGATGAAAAATTGAACTGCACAGCGAAACTGATAAAAACATTGTAAAATTATAAAATTTCTGGGACTGGAACTCAAAAGCCACAGAAAAGGTTTGCATCTACAGTCTCGATAAAACTCTGGCAACAAAAATGAAAATGGGGATTTAGGGAGATATGAAACCGAGCCCTTATTTTTTGACACAATGATCCTGAGAAACAGGAGGGTGTAAAAAATATGTTAGTACAATATTAATCAGAATAATAATTAAAAATAAATTATACTTGAGGTTTATTTTGGTGTATATGAGAATATTTATGATCCCCGAGTATCGGACAACTTAATCCGTAAGCTAAATGAGCCCTGATTTGATGTTTATAACCTTTCAAAAAAATAAAAATCGCAAATATTAAATGAATTTATATAATTTCGGCCAGTAATTATATACCGATTTAAATAAATAATGTGGCAATGCAAGTATATTAGTAGTAAATTTTTCTAAAATATGTTCATCCACAATTTTTATGAGTACATTAGGAATTTATCAATTATAATTCACCTACTAAGAGTATTTTACATTTATAAAACCATCTGTAGAATATCTATCTTAAGGAATTCAGATTATTTCACTATAAATTTTGGAATAAGTTCTAAAATTCAACAAAATTATCTGAAAATCATAGCATAGATACCAGTGGTCTATAGCATTCTTAGGCCCAGCCTGGTCCGGTGAGAATTTGGTTTTTTCGGGCCCGATTTCAATTTTCACTAAGGCTTTCCAGCTCGGCTTAGCATGATTTTTAATTTTTTTTAGAAAACAAAACCTAAACCAATAAATGTTGCTGAACACCAAAATACAACTATTTATAATTTTGGCTGACGATACTTTATGGATTATCATTTCAATAAATATCAGAATTCATCAAATATAATAGAACATTTTTCCCGTAGGTAACCGACCGGGCTTGGTATTGCAGACCACATAGGTATTCTACACATGTACTACATTTTTGGTTAAACAAATTTAAAAATAACAGCAAATGTTTTTAATTTAAAATATTCCGAATCTCTTATTCCCATGTGCGACGTGAGGATTGAACATTAGGATTAATATGGACAATGGCCATTGATGATTGACTGTTTGATTTTAATTTCCTTAAATCTTACTATAACATAAAAATTTACGAATACTAATGATTACGCTCAAAATTATTGAGATATTTTTAATATAAATTTATTTTCATTATAATATAATCAAACAACCCTATAATGATGGAAAATATTGAGATATTTTTAATATAAATTTATTTTTATTATTTATTATAATATAATCAAACAACCCTATAATGATGGAAAATATTGAGATATTTATAATATAAATTTATTTTTATTATTTATTATAATATAATCAAACAACCCTATAATGATGGCAAATATTGAGATATTTTTAATATTAATTTATTTATAATATAATCAAACAACCCTAATGATGGAAAACATTACACTTGAAATAAAGTTATAAAGCAAATTGAAATATATGTGTAAATTAATCTTATAAAAATAACCTCTATTAAAAATCGGTTATCGAATCGATTTTATTAAAATACCGGTTGATTATATATTTTCTTCAAAAGGTCAATATAGGCGGCGATTCAATATATATAAACCAATTAATATAAACCCTTAATAACCTGTGATGTCTCTAGCCATTATCATTAAAGCTTGCTTAAAAATTAAACCTTACGATTTAGAGCAAGGTTAAAATTTTAAAAAATTCTCCCCAAAAAGGTTGCATCTAATAAAATAAACTATTTTTCACCTGTTTTGGATTTGATTTCGATTAAACAAGCGCCTAAATTATTTTGCAGTATTTTGTAATCACTAATAGCTGGGAGATAATGGGTGTTGTGATCCTTGTTATCGTATTTTCTTGCGAATTTTTCGTCGAGACTGGCCCTCGCCCTATCTCTGTCCAATATTTTCCCGTTTTCATCAACAATGGGCGCTACAAACATCTGTTTATTTATTATAAAATATTGAATTCGTATTAAGCTTTTTTTTCTGAAATAAAAACTTATCCAAAACCTTCCTCACGCGAGTAATTCAGAATATCTAAATTTTAAATTAATAATTTTTCAAAAAAACCTACCAAAATATATTCCAGCAAGTGTACTATGTTTTCAGATAAGTTTGCCATTTTTTAATCTCTATAAAAAAGTGATTCAAAAGTTCATGGCAAAATTGTCTGAAATTCCCGGTGTGCAACCCTGAATTCACAATTAGGGCGAATTATACAAAATTAGCTGTATTTTGCATTTTTAGCCGCGAAATTTAGATATTTCACTGCGAATTCGCGGTAACTGTGAATTCAAGGCAAGTATTCTGTATAGATAAATTTTCGAGCAAAATTATAATCTTTTATAATTCAAAACTAGCCTAACAAATGATTTAAAATCGAGATTATAAATCCACACGTTTTCCCAGTAATCATATCTTATATGATACAATTTTTATAACTAGCCAATTAATTGCCTACTTTATATTTTCCGCTAAATTCCTTTTCGACCAATGGAATGTCTATAATACCTTGAGAATGTTCAGGAACCCCGACAACGATGGCTCTGTAAGTTTTTTGAATCAATCGTTTTCTAAATGAAGCGTTCAATTTAGTTTGAGTTTCCTGATTTCTTGATGATAAAAAAAGAGAAATATTATAATATCAGAGTTTTAAATCGAACTTATTTTGTTGGGCCCGTATCCAACCGAGATTATTTTTTCAAGAAGGATCTAAGTCCAATCTGGAAAAAAAAATTTAGAAAAATATTTAGCGGAAAAAGTAAAGATTTTTCAAGGTAGTGCTAGAGAATGATAAAATACAAGTGTTTCTTGGAAAATAATTTCTAGCACTAGGAAAATATGACCGATCCTAATTCGATCGGATTGACAGTTCCATTCAAGGCTCTATTGTATATCGTGACTAACCATATCTATCCTATTTTTTTAAAATTAATAATCATCTGCTTATTTTTTTTTACAATTATATTATGATTTAATCCAATCTATATTTTTAAAATTTTATTTCCCACACATGGATAGAGGTATAATACCACAAATATCCATCGTAAACTTTTATTACATCTAGCGTTGCATTTCTAGTTAGCACGATTCGCTCAAGCTATGAGAAATTTTTCGCTAGGTAATTTCAAAAATCTAATCAAGCCAATAATAGGTATAATTTATAAAAACTTAGCGAAATGATGAAATCGCGAGAAAAACATATGTTACAATGTATTGATAAACGAATCAGGCGTGATTTGGTTAAAGATTAATTTCGCAACAGCAAATCAATAAGCCATAAGTCTACCATCCGTTAACCTTCATTTAGAGTAAACGTGTTTTGTTCGGTGCGGTATTAAACGAAGTGTTATTTATAAAATCAAGCCAATAAACAAGTATAAAGCCTATTTATAGTAAATGCGTTTTTAATCGGTGCGTTATTTACAAAATCAAGCCAATAAATAGGTATAACTTATAAATATGAAGCGTTATTATTATAATGATAGAATTGTTTGCGTTATAATGATAATGATCCATTGTTTAAGTTATTCCAAAAAATAGTAACAACGTGAATTGAATAATGAGCATAAAGCGTTTACTATAAATGAGTCCTTAAGAGAATACTATAAAAATACTGGGGCTTTAGCCTACTTAAAATAAAAGACATCGTAAGATAACTAATTTAAAAGAGGATAGAACTCTACGGTAAATAGATCTTGAAATTCGATAGGTTGATTCTTCTAAAATATTATCTGAAAGGATTTCTGTAATTGTAAGACAAGTTTAAATAACAACTTATCAACTAAGAGTGCATTCAGTGGGGTATTTATTACTAAGGTAAAAATAAAATTATTTAAAATTTTGTTCACATCATACGATATTTCATATAAAAAGAATCTATTTAACAATATTGCAAAAGAATGAACTTTAAAAGTAAATTGAATAAAAGGGCAATGGAAAAGCACAATATGCAGTGGCGATTTCCCGGGCTTTAATACGATAGAGTTCCGGTTTCAAAAAATAATAGAAACCTATATGATATTAATTTCATGGAATTGAACCTAAACCTTCGGACCCGAGTACAAGATACTAATTTCGAACTTGTAGTGAATCAAAATCCAAATTTTTTTGGATTTTCAAGCTTGGACTCATTGAAAACAAGTTTCCGAACCATGCATTCACAGTTAGAGCAAATTCGCGGTAAAAACTATAAAAATACAGCATATTTTGTACATTTCACCGTGTATTCGCCCTAACTGTGAATGAGGAGTAATGCATAAAAATACCAGTAAATTATATTATAAAATAAAAAATAGTTATCCCAATTTTAATAAAGTTGAAGTTTAGCTGGTATATCGCGCGAAAATTTTTCCCCACCCAGAACCCCGATTAATTGTCATATGGTTGACAGTAAACCTATAAATAAAGTATATATTTAAAATCAATTTATAAAAAAAAAATTTGCACGGGAGATTTATGCAGCTTTCTCTTAGTATCATTCGTTTTTTAGAAATGTAATATGATTAAACACATTCTGGGGTAAAATGGACTTTGTTGATGTAATAATTTAGAGATCTTCTGAAAAAAATTTTTGTATAATATATTTGATGAATTCTGATATTTCATGGTAGTGATAATTCATAAAGTATAGTGTTTTTAATTTAGCCCGCCCGAGCAACTTTGGTAAAAAGTTGGAACTGGGCTGGGCATTAACTAAATTCTCACCTGAACGGGCCTAAAAATTTTGCCATTTGCAGACCTCTGATAATTTACATATAATCCAAATTTTTTCAAAAAATGTATTATTTTTTTCTCTTCTCAAAATAATAATTTTTTAAAAAAATACTTTGCCAATAAAAGCACTCCGGTAGTTTCTCTGTCTAAACGATGTACTATATATAGAGCTTGTTCGGTTAAATTTAACGATTTTGCGAGGCTCTCACGTAAATCGGCAATTGAATAAAGATTTTTGCGATCGCCTAATTTATTATTGTTAAAAAATAAATTTAGCCGGAAGTGCAGCACCAATACCAATTTTTAGCCGACACCAATATTAGGCAGATACTGAGGAAAAGCGCCAATGATAGTGATACAAGTTATTCTCCATTTTTTTAAAATTAATTAAAATATAATAATAAAAAAAACCATCCCCATCCTAAAATTTTTGCAATTTGTAGTTAAATCTATGAATTCATTTTTGAATTAGGGATTTATAATGGAGGGTTTTTTTAAAAATAAATATTAAACTATTTTGTTTTTGTTGTTAATGACGCAATGTGAATAATTTAATGAGGGCCTTACCCTGCATTCACAATTAGCATGAATTCACGGCAATATATAATATATGATGTAATTTTGTGTATTTATATATACTTCGCCGCGAATTCGAGCTAACTATAAATCTAGGGTAAGGGAAGCGAATTTGTGTTCCAAAAACGAATGTAATACTTTTAAATTTTCAAAATTTAAAAAAATTGTTTTGGCCATTGATATCGATATCGGTTGATACCGCTTTTTAGTATTGACGCACCTTTGATTTTAACTGAATCCTTTATGCCATTAATTTTTTTTTCTTCAAATCTTTTAACGGTATCAAGTAACCTTCCTGAAATATATGTTAAAAACTTTTTTTGGTTTAAAACATTTGAATTTCCAAGTTATAAAAACTAAAATTAGTCTATAATCTATAAATATTTTTTGAAAATAGTAAATATAATCTATCCCCCTCTAAATATTATAGACGATATGATATAATAAAACTTTTATCAAATAAATAATCAATCAATTTCATTATTATTTACCCATAGTGGAAAGCCCATAAGGTTTGTTGATAGCCAATATGTTTTCTTTTTTTAAAAAAAATAAGGTTATAATTAATGAGATATTTGTAGTTTTTATCTAGTTACATTTTGGAAAAAATAACTGTAACTATTTGCATTTTTAGAATGTGAACAAAACTAGCTATTTATATTTATATATTATTCATTCTAAAATCTCATTCATCATCACTATATTATGATTTTCCAAATTTAAAATTAGTGTTTATTAAATATAATTTCACACTTACACTAAGCTCCTCTAATAAACCCATTTTAAAATAATTTATGTTAAAATCAATAAAAATTTATAACAAATTTTATATTATATATTTTTTTTGGGTACATTTAAACATTATTATGGTGAAATAAAATTCTTGAGTAACAATAAATATTATGTTGTATATTTTTCAGTGTATTTCTTTATTTAAATTCATAGGTAGCGTTGTTAAAACCTAGATTTGACCGATTAAAGGGAAATTTTTAACACCGGTAATAGAGGTTTGGCAAATTTAGAGTGTTGCTTTATTAACCCAAGATTTTATCAAATTTTTATACAATTTACATTCGTAGGTAGTGTTGTTAAAAACCTTGCTATAGTTCAGCTGATTAAACGAAAATTTTTTTAAATACTAGTCATAAAAATTTAGTAAATCTAGGGTTATGTTTGCCATAAATTTTTTAATATCTATTATATTATTGAGTCAGCCGGGCAAAAAAATTATTTGACTAGAATTCAGTTAATTAATAGGCATGATAATCCTAAAGCTGAGTGTTTTTAATATCTTCACTCCCCGATATTATAAATAGTCTTCATTTTGGTGTTCAATTACATATATTTCGGGTATTGTTCAAAATTCCATTAAAGAACTTAATCATCAAAACCTGTTACATCAGCTACACAATTAAGTAAAAGTATTAATAAGAAAACTTCACCTTTTTTAAAAGAAACTCTGCGTATTCGACCAATAACCTTATCGCTGATGTTTCATTCGTCGTTTAGAGAGAAGTTTTCATATATAATATCGTAAAAATAAGCATAAATGTATTGCTTAGCACTTGTGTTACATGCTTAATTTTAAAACATTGCATTTGGTGGGAACATTTTGCTGATTAAGTATGAAGATCAAATAGATAGACTGCTAGAAAATTATCATGCATTTCATAATCAAAAGTCCACCATAGCGATTCTATAGCGGATATATATCTAACCATCAATGAATTGTATTGTTTCATCGACATTATTAGTTTGTAAAAGAGGCAGTAGTCCTTTATAACACTACTTATATAAATATTTAAGTTTGGACTGAGAAACAAATATCAACATTTATGTACGCATTGAATTTTTTTAAGATAAGCGTATTATTATAAGGTACTGTCCAACGATTATCAAATACAAATCCGTGCATTCTTTTTTTGAAATGTAATACCGTCATTTAGCCGCCTATGTAAAGGATAACCAACAATAGAGATTTCTATGAACGATTTAAAATATTAATTTGAGCATTTTTTAATCAACAATGAATGGACTATTATGAAATGTTGGCCACATGGTCCATGTATATTACAATTAGGGCTGTGCCGATATTAAATATCGGATCGGATCGGTCCCGATATTTGGCGTTTTTCAAAAATATCGGATCGGCCCGATACCTGAAAAACCCCGATCCGATCCGATCCTTTTACTAAAAATGCAATTCTTATAAAACTTTTGAGTAATGAAACTTTGAATTATTATTTTTTAATAAAAAAAAATTTTTTTAAATATTTTAAAAAAAAATAAATTTTTTCGAGTTTCTATTTTACATTAATAATATTTTATAAATAATTTTTTTTTAAACCAAGGCAAATGTTATTTATTTTTTTAAATAGATTTTACAAGTTTTTTTATAAAAATAGAAAGGAACACCCAAAGTTTTATTTATTTTTAATTTTTTAAAAAAATAACACCAATTTTATTATTTATACTTTAAATAAAAATTATTTTAAATATGGTTTCTGAATTATGGAAATATTTTGATAAAGATGAAAGTAATTTTGCAAAATGCGTCATCTGCGGAATATATTATAATTTTATATATTAAATATTACAATTTTATAAACCAACATAAAATGGATATATTATTATATATTTTTTTTTAAATTATTGTTGAAATAAAAAAATTAAATTATGCATAATTCTTTTATGCATAAAAAATATTGATTTATTAATTACATTTGGTTCAAAGAGGGGTGGTAAAAAATTAATATAAATATCGGATCGGTTTTGAACCAATATCGGATCGGATCGGTAAAAAATATGTGGATCGGCACAGCCCTAATTACAATTATTGATAATTTAAAATAATGAGGGTTCATTAATTTTATCATAAATTTTAGCGCCTTTTATAGTACACTTATCTATAAAATGAAATGCTCTCATAAATAGAGATCTGTTTCACAATCCAATCCGTTAAATATTTATATAAGAAGTATGGTTATTAAGGTCATGATAGAACCATTGCCTCTATATCAAACTAATAATGTAGATGAAACAGTACAATTCATTGATGCTAGATATATATCCGCTATAAAATAACTATGACGGATCATGGAATGAAATGATCATTCTGCATCAGTCTATCGATTAATGATTATTTTCCCGATAGTGATTAAATTCTGGTACAAAATTAAAGGAATGGTTTAAAATTAATGCATGTGATACAAGTGCCAGAAAATACATTTTCGCCGACTTTGTACGATATTATGTGTTGAAACCTCTCTCTAAACAATGTGTAAAACGTCAAAGGGGTTGTGATAAGGTTATTTGTCAAATGCGCACAGTTTCTTCTAAAGAAGATGAATTTTTTTTTACTTAAGACTTGCTTAATATGTATCTGGGGCAACCTTTGATATTAGTGCTTCCAAATTTAAATTTTATTAAAATTTACAAAATAAATAAGTATCATGCCAAGTTTCATTTATTTTAAAGACGGTTATCCAAAACATTATTGATTTCACCTAAAATTCTTCATATTTTAACAGTATATTTGTTCTCTGGCATACTCACCCATCCCTTTGATCTCCAGCAATTTTAAAAATTTGCGAAATCGAGATTTTTAATATACTACCCATTTTAGTTTAAAAATTGCATACTTAAGTAACTTATTCATATATCACAAAGCTGCTTATTCCCGAATTTCATTTTTCTAAATCTTGAATCTAGTTTTATTACTATTGAAATTGATACATGGAGAAAAATGATATAACAAAAAGATTATGATAGGGATATGCAATTTTGTATAAAATGCCGCCAAGCAAACATTTCTAGATATGGTGATAGTTTAAAGCTAAATCTAGGTTTTAACTAAATATTAGTTTCGAGGTGTTGTCAAAGGATGAGAGAAAGGTTTCCCTCTTTTGGCGAAATCTCGAGACATAAGGAATATTTGTTTGGTTAAATTAAAATATTGATTTAGCCGTTTTAAGAAAAAATTGGATAAATTAAGGTTTTTAACAAAACCAGAATTGGGTAATAAAAATTTTGAAAAGTATTGTTTGGAATCAGATAATTTTTTAGGGTGATATCGTCCCCAAATGTCTATCATGTAGCTATGGCATTACTTTAAACTTAATGATAAAAAAAATAACATACCATCTTGATACAAGATATTTCTTTTTATCTCGTCTATGACTTGATATTTCGGAACCTTTCCCCAATTTTGAACTTGTTCATCAAAAATTTTAAATCCTTTACTGTCTAATCTCTCTGTTAATTTTTGTAATCCGATAGAAACTCGAACCACAATGGACTTGTTGGTACTGATATCTGTTGTGAGTGAATGTTAATCATTTTTTTTTATATTAAAATAGTCTGTATTTTTTGTTGAATTATAATGTATACAGATAATTTGTTTGACTATTTATGATACGAATGTTAATTTTAAGAATAATTTTTACATTTTAATTTTTAACTTTATATATTTTCAATTTTTATTTTTCAATTTTAATTATAATTTTAACATGTTCTGTTAAACTTTTAATATTATGAATAAAACTGAAATGTTATTTAAATGGATACTATAATTTATGATTTAATTATGTTCTATTTTAGATTCTTAATTTTATTTAACCCAATGGCAACCCTTCACATTCTACAAAGGTAGTTATAGATAATACAAGCATTTTACAGCTTATTAAATATTTCAAAAGTTGTGTATCTATACGTATATTTTTATTTTTATTTGAGGTTTTTTAAAGACCTTTTAAATTGGAACTAAAATTCAGGTCATCAGTAATCCATTTAAGATGTGAAATGATTCTGAATATACTTTAAAACAACATTCCTAACAAAGAATTTCTCAAATTTAGGCCTAATAAAATGTGTCCTTAATAATTATGAGGATGATAAAACAACCAAAAATAGAGACAAGTTTTATTTTCACCCCAATCTGCAGAGCTAGCCCAACAGTAATATCATCATAAAATATAGGTCCGGCTCATGGCCCATAATATTAATGTTTATATTTTTTGGCCTATTTTTTTTTGCCTGATTAAATATCATAATTGTAAAATGAATTTAAAAAATTTGAAATTTACTGATATATATTTTGTAATAATAAATAGATAATCATTATTAAAGTTAATGTTGAATATTTAAATTATAAGATATTAAAATTAGTGTGATAAAATGTCTTGGTTTAGTTGATTTTAAATTAAGATTTCAGACAAAATAATTATATGCCTTGAGATTTTGTTAATAGAAGTCCAAGCTAGAGGTCTTCACTGGGAAGGTTTTAGTCAATAAGCCTCTCCACTCAATAGTTTAAAAAAAAATATATATAAACCATCCTGCCCATTGGTTTTGAAAAATTTTCCCTGCCCATCCATTATTTTTAAAAAAATTTAAATCCAAAAACCCAACCAAAAATCATGCTAATTTAACCCAACTCAATTTAACCAGACAAATGCTCATCCTTTTCTTCAGATTTACATCTAATAATAATAAATGAATTAGATATACCTGCAAAAATATTTAATAATTTGAGAAAATATATTTGTATTCTATCTTATGTCAATATGCAGTTGACAAAATATTCATTTCAGGAGTATTTTCCAAAATAAAATTGGTTGAAATGTTATCCTTAGAATGATGTTCCGCATATGAGCTATAATTTAGTCTAATATATTGAATTTTTAAAATAGAATGAAAATATTTATATTAATATTTTTTATTTAGCAAAGATGCTTAGAATATCTCAAAAATTAAGATGAGTTTTATAAAATTTGCTCTTTTAAGTTCAATGTCTTTTATATATTAGCTCCTTGGTCTGTCACAAATCCAATAAAAAAAGACATTGTATAATGTAAAAGAAATATTGCCATTAGGCCCTAGGTAAACTTTTTTCTTACCTGAGTAGCAAGGTTTGTGTCAATAAATAGACATGAATATACAAAGGAAGGGTCACAATATAATTTTGATCAGGCTCCTATATATTATTTCAAAGTTAATTTAAATACCTAAGATAAATAGCTAATAAAAAAAATTTTCATAAATCATTTTCCAATAAATGTTTTTACCTATGTCATCTATATTATCATGATGCTTGTTTGGCATAGAATTAGATTTGGCTAAATTGATTTCACTTTTATTATATCCCAAATGATCTTTCTCTGATTTATTATTTTGATCATAATTAACATTATGCTTAAGGTTTAAGATATTACTCTTAAGCTTATTCTGGTCTGCTCCTTTTTGAATATTAACATCTTTTTTGGGTTTACTTAAACACTCTAAATTATTTCGTTTTATTGAACTTAAAGCCAATTCTTTGGGGTGAGATATATTAGTATTGAATTTTATATTTTTATTAACATTTTTCTCAGTAGTAGGATCTGATAATTTATTCGAAATTATTTTATTTGAGCTGAGTTCTTCAAATAAAACTTTTTTTTCTGGTAGATTTTCAAAATGTAAGTCACATGCTATATCCTCTGCGGTTTTTGTATTCTTATATAACGAGGGCGAATTAATGTCATTGCCTTCATATTTAATAATTTTTAAATCGTCTATAATTTGTTTTATATCAGAAATGCCAAAAAAATCAATTTCATCTTCAATTACTTTCGATTTATTAATACTATGAAAATATATGCAGTTGTGAAAGTTTTTATTGAGAGCTACAATTGGAATCGTGTCTTTATAACACTTTAATAATTTTGAAAAAATCATGAAATTTATACTATATTTGTAAAAATCAAATCTTCTATACTTGACATCTGTCAAATATTGATAAGATATTGAATTCATAGTGGAGAGGATTCGGTGTCATTCATAGTGGCGCGATTGCGATTTAGACGCGATAAATACAAAATACAGTAAATAAATATACGTGATACGTGATAAAAGCGTTTTCGCCCTCTGGTTGTGGATACAACAGAGCTACGCTAGGTTTTCCTCAAAATCCATCAAACTGGATAGTTAATTTAGGGGAGAAAAAAAAAATGAGGAGCCCTTCACACGTTTGTGGGCAAGCCGCACTTACTTGTACGCGCAACAGTCCGAGAACTGTCGCTTAAACGTCTATAGGCTAATCAACAAAAGAAATGGGCAAAAACAAAAGCCTATACCCATGAACTGCCAAAATAATTTAATTACTTTAAGGGTGGGTGGTGGCTAATTTTAAGTTTAACATCTAATGTAAGCCTTGATAGTTACTTAGAACTAATTGAGAATATGTTCATATCCATTGAGATTAGAAATTATTCATGAAAATAAGGAAAAGCTAAAATGGGTTTACCACAAGAAAATTCCAGTGAATAGGCAAAAACTAGTCAGTAATCGGTTTATGACTATCCAGCAACGAACACCACACAAACGGTTATTATTTCCTTTTTCCAGAGAAACAAAAATACTCTATGGAGTGATAGATAGATTATATAGCGAAAAAGGTCTTTGATAGTGATAACGATATGAGAGAAAGGAAACTATGACGCAGAAATAGGAACCAGCTCCGTAAGTTTTAGGAAAATGGAAAAGTAATTGTTGGCCAGGATTGAACAAAAGGCATTTTGGCTTGATTGTTATATGATAGTCTATCATTCACGGAAAGACTCTACCAACAAAACATATTTACAAACCTCGCCACCCCCCTGTCGACTGGTTTCTCCATAAATGAAATAACAAGTGAACAAAGACTTAGAAAAAAACACTGCAAAAGCTCCAGGGCCAGATAATATCACAGCAGAAAATCCAAAAAATAACTAGCATCTATAACAATATCGCTACCTATTTGCCCTCATTTAAATAGAAAATATGGGAGAGCGGAACTACTGCAGTGGGATGGATCAAAAATCCTACCTAAGTAACTACCCAAAAACTAAGACCACAGAAATTTAAGGCTTATTGAGCTATAGCCATCACATCCTATAGCATGGAAAAAAGCATATCACCCACACCAAAAAATACATAAGTATATACAGGCCAAGAAAAGAAAATACTGGATCCAAAAATTAATTTAGAAAAAATAATCATGCAGAAAAACTGAGTACAAAACCCCCTTCTGCTTTACATTTGTGAATTATAACAGAGCTATTGATAATGTTAACCATGCAGTTTTTCCAGAAAATAAGATAAATAAAAGCTGAAGTCAGTGGAGTAAGTAATTCACAGAAAAGGAAAGACAAAATCAAGAGGTAAAATTGAGAGATGAAGAAATTAAATAACCTGAAAAATACAGAAAAAATTATGAGAGGTTTAGGTAATTCGATTTAATTTTTAGTAGTTTTTTTATAGATTTTTTGTTTTTATTTAGCCTTAGGAATTGCTTCAAATTTAAGTTTAGATCCATTATGTCCTTCAAGGCTCTGTAGAACCATAATGTCTTATATTTGCAATATGTTTTCCCATTAAAGGAGTATAACCAATTAATGGCATCAATAACAAGGCTATTGTTGCTATGATTTCTTAAAATATGGGCAAAGAAAGTAAGACGTTTCTTTTTTAAAGATAAGTGAACCTGGGTATGGTTAGATTTCTTCCAAAGATTTTCATTTGAGATAATATTAGGGTAGAAGATTCCATTTATTATTCTAAGGCATTTATTTACAAACGTTTGTAATTTCCTAGTTTCGGTCTTGGTAATCTCCCATGTATCACCGCCATAAAAGGGAATCGGGATGATGGTTGAGTTGAAAATACAGAGTCTT
This sequence comes from Gordionus sp. m RMFG-2023, assembly GCF_954871325.1. Classification (NCBI taxonomy): domain Eukaryota; kingdom Metazoa; phylum Nematomorpha; class Gordioida; order Chordodea; family Parachordodidae; genus Gordionus; species Gordionus sp. m RMFG-2023. The sequence goes on from NC_088775.1 coordinate 80,016,831, forward strand.
GTGAAAACGGATATCTCTCTAGCTTTCCACAGTTTAAAAAATTTATAAAAAGCCGCCCTAGCATTTTGTAAACGAATTTTTAGTTCTTCTTTACAACTACCTTTATTGTCAATGGTTACGCCTAGATATTTAAAAGATTCTACCACCTTAACCAACTTTCCCCCCACCACCAAATTATTCAGAAGAGGCGCCTGGGACGAGGGCATTATCACTGTTTTATCAAAGTTAATATCCAGGCCAACCTTAAGACTAAAGGAGTTTAATATAGCGATCAAATTTTGGGTTTCTTCCAAACTTTTTGTTATCAAAACTATGTCGTCAGCATAAGATATCACCCTATTTTCCAAGAAAAAAGACTGACTGGAACTTAATTCTAAGAGATTCGCAGTAGCCAGCGTATCTACTATGATTTTATTCATAAGTATATTAAACAAAAGCGGGGAAAGAACACATCCTTGTTTTACCCCTTCTTTTGTCCTAAAAGATGGAGAAACCTTATTATTGATTTTTAAGGAGGCAAAAAGACTACTATAATGTGTTTTAAGGATCCTTATAATATTAGAGTCAATGCCACATTCGGTTAGAATCTTCCAAAGCGCATCATGGTTAACATTATCAAAAGCACGTTTAAAGTCGATAAAAATAAAGTAAAAAGGTAATTTATACTTCTGACATTTCTGCATTATAATCTTTAAAGCTAATATTGGTTCGTTTATATTTCTACCTGGACGGTAAGCACAAATGTATTTAGACAAAAGGTTTGGTGTAGAGGAAAGAATGCGATTTTTTAAAAGAACCATAAAAACTTTTGATGCAATAGACGTGAGAGCGATGGCTCTATAATCCTTGAATTTAGATGGATTTGGAATTTTCGGGAAGTTGCAAAAGATAGTCTTATTCCAATCCGCTGGCATCATCCCAGTCAACCATATCTTGTTAAACAAAGGAAGTAAGAACCGAGAGATCGTTAAGGGAGCTGCTTTCAGATGTTCTCCTGTAATGTTATCTGTACCCGGAGATTTATTATTCCTAAGCTTCTTAATAGCGGCCACAATTTCCGCCGATGAAAAGTTTGCGTCCAATTGTCCAGCATTTTGACTAGTGGATGGGATTAAGGTAGGCCTCCTAGAATCAAAGACTCCCATATAGTGGTCAAGCCATAACGCTATCTGTTCGTCGGGGTCAGTAATTAACCTATTATTTTCCAATCTTATAGTTGGAAGTGTCTTGAACACTTTGGCTTTACAAAAATAATTTAGTTTCTTGTAGGCGTCGAAAGTTCTATTTTCCCTCATATCCCTGTCTATCTCAAAAGCCTTTTTAGCAATGAAGATCCTTCTATCTCTCCTTAGGAGTCTATGAATTGAGGTCCATAATTGACCATCGCGCTCACCTCGTAACTTGAGTTGAGCTATCATACGAATGGTGTCCTCGGATAGCCATTCCTGTCTTGGTGGAGAAATGTTGATGTTAGGGAGATGGTTGTAGGCATCGAACAAGTTGTTTTTGAAAGACGCCCAACATTCTTCGACAGATTGAGACTCCGACGAGGATAAGAAAGTTGCCTCCCTATCATTTAAGAATAGATCGAGCTGTAGTTTGACTGCAGGGCGTTGCAGGTGTGTTGCATTTCTCTTCCAGGACAGGTATCTCGGCTGGGGTTGAAGAGAAGGACGCCGAGAGTTTCCCCATAAATTTTTCACAGTAATACTGGCTCTGATTAATTTATGATCAGAAATATTAATATTTGGCATTACTTTTACATCGATAAACCAACTATGGATGTTCGAGATGATAAAATCAATCTGAGACTTGATATTATTTCTACTGAAGGTTAGGGTATTTAATTCACTGTGTGAAAAGAAAGTATTTTCGACCTTGAGGTTTATACTCCTGCACATCTCCAATAACTTTCTGCTGTCATCACTGTTTAATTGAGAGAGAGTTGCATTCCCAATTACCCCATCTCTAATAAAGGAGTCATCTTTTCCGATCCTAGTATTTAAATCCCCAAGGATTATCAAATTACGACTCCTAGGAAGAGAGTTTACAATGTTTTCAAGGTCATCAAGGAATGCGAGCCGTTCGTTTCTTCTAGGCGGGGCATAGACATTAACTAAGATTGTTTGCCTGAAGCAGGTATTCAGGTATAGTAAACAGCATCTCTCCGAAATGGGCACAAATTTATCCACGTATTTGCATAATCTTTTGCTGATAAAGAAAGCAACCCCCGACCAATTATTGGAAGTGGTGCCAGAACTATACATTTCAAAGTTATTAAAGGTAGCCATATTATTATCTTTTGAGTGGGTCTCCTGTATCGCGATCACATCCATTTTTTCGTCGACCATGAGCCTTAGAAAAATGGTTAATTTATTCATTAAACCATTTATATTAAGCGAGGACATGATAAAATTTCCTTTCAAACCACTCGGGCGCGGAAATCAAAGGAAAAAATATATCTGACCAATATCACAGAGTTGTAGTCATCCATGTCCATAATGCAGAAAGTCAAAATTGAAAAATTCCACTTCGTAATACTTGTTGGAACTCATATAGTTTAGATCCATGTTTGTGGCCATTTAAAATATTAATCAAAAAATTTTTTTTTTTTTAAATTTTTTATGGCAACCCGGGATTCGAACTCGCAACTTATCGTTCGGAAGGCATACGTTCTAACCATTGAGAAAAAGTGTGAATGTATCAGTAAATAAATATGATATCGCATTCATAGTTACCGATCGCGCGATTTGATACGCGAAAGCATGAAATACTTCGTTAAATACAGATTTTGGTGAATATAGCTCAAAATCTTTGATTTTGCGCAGCGCTAATTTTTTTATTAATTGAAATGAATTCAAAGACAACCTCTTTTGAAGATATAAAACTAAAGGATCAAGTTAAAATTATGATTTAAATTTAATTTTTTATTAGAAAATAGATAAAATAGCTTTTATTCTTTCTCTTAAAGAGTACGAATGTTTATATAATAAGCATAATCATTTGTATAAAAGTATTATATACAAGAATAAAATCTGGGAATTATTAGCCAAGCAGTATAATATGCCTGGTAATAATTTTGCATACATATTATATTTATAAATTTTTTTAGGTTCATCTCTCTGGAAAAATCTGAGAGATTGTTTTATAAAAGAGAAGCAAAAGCTAAAAAGTGGGTCAGCATGGCCATTCTATCAGGATATGCTATTCCTGGTAGAAACCTTAACACCTAGATCACAGAAATCCTCTTTAGATATAGAGGAATGTACTACTAAAGATGCAAATGATATATTTAATGAAATAACAGGGGGTATACATGAATATAAAATATCGCTAATTGATAAAATATATTTATTATTTAGGTGATCTCATTGATAGTGAGAATATATCAGATGATATATTTATTCCCAAAGATTCTGCAGCATTAAATCTTAGTAATGATTCTGGTAATTAATAATATCTAAAAATTTATATTATCTTTTATATCTATGTCCTGTGTTGGGTCACCTAATTTTTATTATAAATGTCCTAAGAGAAAGAACAATGATATGGGTAATTTATATTTATTGATAAATTTTAAATAGATGACTATAGGAAATTAATAAAAATAGAAGCAGATAAAGCATTAATAACCTTGGAAATGTTTAAAAATAAATCAACAGAACATGAAATATGATTAATGTTATAAGAAAAATTAGATGATTGTACCAAAGAGGAAAAAAAAGAAATAACAAATAAAATATTTGATATTATAAAAGATTATTGATTAAAATTATTTTGTATATATATTTTATTTGAAATATATATTTTGTATGTTTATTTGAAATAAACATTTTGTGAAATACATTGAATGATATAATTATTCCCAAAAGTCCTGCATTAATTAAGCTTTGTACTGAGTTTGATAAAATAATGTCTAAATATATATTATTTATAATGAATGATCTTTATCTTAGAGAAAGTTTAATGATATTGGTAATTTATGTTAAATTGCTTTATAAAAATATTTTCAATAGATGAATTTAGAACAACTATATAGCTTTTTTAGTGACATATTCCTACATATATATTTTATGAGTTTAGACCATATTAATAATAACTTTATTATTATAATATATATAAAATACAAAACAATATATTTATAAAAATCAGATGATTGTACCAATCAGGAAAAAAAAGAAATAACAACTACTTGATATTATAAAAGATTATTGATTAAAATTATTTTGAATATATTTTTGTTATTTGAAACTATATTAATAATAACTTTATTTTTATTATAATATATATAAAATACAAAACAAGGTATTTATATAAAATACAAAACAAGATATTTATATAACATACAAAATAAGATATGATTAAATCTAAAATATAGGACTTTTATATAAATATAAGCATAATCATGGAATGAATCAGAATAGCAGTGTTGATTTAATACTATATGAACCTTATGTTGCTAAATACCTAAATAAAAAATATATTTAAATAATAAATTGCTTTATTTTTACCTTAAACAAACCATAAGGCTTTTCTTCAACACTTATAGGATGTTTTATAAAATTGGTACATTTGGTATGTAATAAAGGTTTTACATGTTTGAGTATATAATAAAAGTTTTCCTAAATTAAAATGAATTAGACAAAATAGAATAAAATTACTTTAGTCATTCTCATATAGTTGAAAAATTTAAGCTCATTTTTTAATAGTTTAGGAAAGAGGACATAAAATTCGTTCTCTTTTGTTTTATTAATATTATGATGGTTTAATCTTCTCTTAAAGATCATTCTGTAAAAAATAATAATTTGAGGATGGATACCATTTTGAATTAATAACGCTTTGCACTGCACTATAATGAAAATCACTGCGATCGATCCAGCTGATCGGTCGCTGCGATATCGCGGCTAAATCGCAATCGCTCTTCACTATGAATTCATATCCATCCTCAAATTATTATTTTTTTACAGAATGATCTTGAATAGGAGAAGATACTATCTTTTAATAAAACAAAAGAGGGCGAGGTTGCGGGAAGGCATGGGGTATGTTAGGGTAAATTGGTGGGAGGGGTAAAATTTTTTATATAAAGGCTAAGTATATTGATGTAAAAATGCATTTATAGACCTTAAGATAGAGATATCTTGGGACATACCCTCTCCAATTAATGACATTTTTAGAAAGCATCCTGTTTTTAAATTTTACCATATGAAAATTTTATTAGAAAATAGAATATGAATTATTTGAGAAAATATTATCCATTCTTAGATTTTTAGTACTTTTTAACGAATATTTTAAACTAAAGTAAATATTTTCTAATAAAATTTTATAAAAATAAAGGAAAAATTTCAAGGAGGATATTTCATAAATTTAGAATAACATGATTTAATTATAATTATTGGAGGGAATTTAACATGCCAAACCGCTTCCCTCTCCCCTATTTTCATAAATATCAGTAAAGTTAAAGTATTATGAAATTCTGCTATCATGATCGATTCACAAATATCTTTAAGATAAGATACGCTGGGTTATAATATATATCACAAACATTGTGTTGCAACATAAAATAATCAATGTAAAACTGTTAAATATCTATTTTTTAAATTTTGTAATTTTATATTTTTAATTCTTTATTTGATTATTTTTTACATCTTCTTTAAATTTTTATTCTATATTTCACAATTTATATATTCAAATTGATAATTACATAAAAAAAATCGAAACGAGGGAAAAAAAGAAAATCATTAATAATATAAATTCTTATAACTATAAAAAAAAATATAACATATCTTAGAATAAAAATATCCTCAATATATATTTATCAATCAACATAAAAATAGGCATGTCAATTCAGCTTAACTTCCATAGCTAAACACGAACTTTCATACTCGCAAAGGGTTTTATAGTGAAACTTATATCACAAACTCACAATAACCAAACTTTTTATCGCCAATTAATAGCGAAACTTTCACAACCAAACTTTTTATTATAGCGAAAATTTTATAGCGAAATCATTATCGCAAAACCCAAATCGCAGAAGAAAATATTACGAAAACTATTTTTACGAAGATAATATCGCGAGGTCAATATCTCGATAATTACACATAGAGGCAATATTATTTTGAACATTTATTTTTATGATCATGTTAATTTGTTAATAATTATTTTTTACCGTAAAGTAACCTTTTACTTTGTCGATTGATTTTTGTTATTTCTTTTATTTATTGTAGTATTATCTATTAACTAATTATTTAATACTCTATTTTATGTCTTAGTGATACATTACTATGATTGCTTTAGTGAATTTAATATGATATTAACTATATGAGAAATGAAATGTAATATTTTGATATAAAATAATGTACGATATATTTTTTGTTGTAATAAAAAATTCTAATACCTCTTATCACATCATAACTAAATAATATTTTTTAAAAATCAAGATTGATTCAATGATAGAGTTTTTGTTATCTTTTAACCTTAATAAATTTATATAATCATTAAACTTAGATTTGATTTATAAAATCTATTATTGAATATTTTTTTTCAATCCTTTCAGATACCTTTCTTCTAAATCTTATTTTATAATAATCGCCCACAAAGGAACTCAGATTTTATAACCATTGATTTCTTTAGCTACAACTTATTTCTTATTGGTGAAATTATCTGGGCTGCACTTTTATTTATTATGATGACTACTTAATATTTATAAATTAATCAATCAGTTTTGTAAATTTTTAACCACAGAGTTATAAACTAAATAAAAACTATAACACTAATCATTATATTGTCTCTATAGAATTTTGAATGCATGCCGATTTAAAAATGAATTACATCCTAAGTAAAATAAAGTATTTTCAAAATATTTTTAAATCTTACATGATTTTATTATCTTTATAGATATTTTTTTTATCTTCTGTTTACTTAAATAAAAATATTATTTTATATTTTCAAAAGATTTAATATGAATATGAATATGAATCTAAAATTAAGAGGAAACCTTAAACACAAAGTTTGCCAAGCTTTGGCAGGCAATAATTCTGAAGCTTAAGCCAATGTGTAATGCTCAATTGCATTACATATAGGTTAGTGCTTTAATATAATATCCTTTTTTTTTCCTCTTAATTACTCAGAATTTACTTAAAGTAGTTTTAACTAATTCCCAAAAGATGATTTTGCTAAGTAAAAATTTTAATTTTCTCAGAATTGAATTTCTTTGAAATATAATATATCACTCAGAAAACTTTACTATTTTATTAATTTTTAAGTGCATTAGTAGGGTTATTGATGACTACTATCAAATCTAAGTATAGCAATTTTCTAAATACTACTAACCAAATTGGCTAAATATCGACCAAAATTTATTAAAATGTAATAAAACCCTTATTATTTAATATATTATAACGTATTTTCGTGGTCGAGTCCGGCCTCCTATATATCATCCCCCAAGGACGGAACCACCAAGTTAGATTAAGAAAAAAATATGGTCATTGAGCAGGACGAACCCATAACCATCGGATTCGTAAGCGAGGCTCTTGCCAACTATGCCACACTTTCCAAACGATTTTTTAAATATATATTATAAATAAATTTGGTAGTGCCTATCCAAATGAAAAATAATTTGGTAATGCCTATCCAAGTGAAAAATAAACAAAATACAAATTTGATAGGTATTACCTGGTAGTAAGCATCATTTACCCATGAGTAGTGGGTAAATTAATATTGAATATGTTGTTTTCCTTTAGATAAATGCATTCGCAATATATTTATAATCTCGCGGAAATGCGCTATCTATAATGACTTCGCGCGAATATATAATCGCCCCCAAAAACTCATTATAAAGGGTGCGCCTTAAGTGTTTCGCCATAACGGGTTTGTAATAAGGATTTCGTTAGGATGTTCTCTCTAAAGTATTCGCGATTAAGGTTTTTGCTTAAGTAAATTAGCGACAATGAAAGGTTTCGCTAAATTGTATTTGCTCTAAAGTATTCTCGTTTAGGATTTTCGAGGAATAAATTTACGATATTAATTTCACGATATTATCTTAGTCAAAAAACTGTTTAGCGGCTGCAAAGTACTCGTTTCTCAGGATACTTCGAATTGTTCTATAGGTGCTAGGTCTTGTCATATATGAAGATATATGTGGTGATAAATAGAAAGAAAAAAGGATATACAATAATGAATTGATACACAATAAAGAATTATAATAATTATAATTAATATAATTCTTATTTTCAAATATATATTATTTTTTGAAACATGAAAGGTCTGTCTTCTTGCATCAATACTAGTGTTTTAACTGAACCAACATTTTATATAGTACGAGCTATGAGCTATGAGCCACAATCATAGTATTTCTGCTGATCCGTGAATTACAATATTGACAACTCTAGACCAGTTTTTGTTAGGAAATTTATTCAAAACCCTATCCATAAGGTATTTATTGTCATAAATTTAATTAAAATCAAATCATCTTTACTGAAATTTTTTTTATTACTATCGTCTACTTAAATGTAAAGTTGAATATAAAAAAATTACTTGGTATATTCGAATGTTTGTTTAACTATGAATGTGTATAACTCTGGACCCTTTGATGACATTTGCAAAATACATTGAGGATTTATTATCCCTCTCTCAATATAAAATTTTAGTGAATTTACTTTAGAATTTACAGATTTATTGCTACAACAAAAAGGACCGTATATATGTAAGTAAGACTAAGAATAACTGAGAAATAAATAAAGGAAAGAAGGAGAGGGAAACGAAAAGGAAGGGAAGAAAATACGAATTTTGAAATGAAAAAAAATAATTAAGAAGGTGAGAGAAAAATTTATAAATGTTAGATGATATTCTTGAAATAACTTGGATCGGAAATTGTCGCCTGACCATATTATCGTTTATATTTCTTAATGTTTTAATTCATAAATGTAATAATTCTACAACTTTTTTTCTCTCTAAATATCGAATAAATTTTTTAATGTTTTAATTCACGATGTAATTAAATATCGAAATATATCACAACACAACTATTTCTTTTTAAAACCCTTTTTTTGTTAAGTATACTTATAGATTCATTTTAATATATTTATTTGTTTCCGATATTTTTTAAATTTTTTATTTTTTTTTCAAATAATATAAAAATAAAATTAATAAATATGATTTTTCCAAAATAAAATTAATATATTGGTAAATAATTGTTTGCGTAATAAATAAAACGTTAGAATAATATCAGTAATAAAAAATTAAAATATATTTATTCTACAAACAAAAAAAAACAAAAAATAATTATCAATTTTTTAACAATTTATATATGCTAACATCATACTAAAAAAAATTAAGATAAAACACCAATTATAAGCATTATATACATATACTAGCTAATAACCCGTCAAAAATGACAGGGTTGAGGGGCAATTAGTTAGTTTGTATATATGGTACTAAATATGTTTTATAGTAAAATTTAGGAGAAAAAGAGATAAAATTGTTGCAATGTAACCCGTGAGCATTAAGGGTATTAGAAATATCAAAATTTAAATTTGTGATAGGAATCATATTGGGTAAAATTAAAAATAGAGATGCTTTTAAATTTTTGTATGGGCTAGACATTGGTCTCAAAATTTTGTTTTGCAGACACAGCAGACCTGATCAAAAAACCACGTACATGCAACTTTCCCAATATTTTGCCATTTATTTCTATTGTAATTTAATAATAATGTCTTAAATTTAATTTTATATTTAGAATAAAATTTAAATTTGTGATAGAAATCATATTGAATAAAATTTAAAACAGAGATGCTTGGGAATTTTTTAATTTTAAATATGGGGTAGACATTGACCTGAAAATTTTTTTTGCAGACATAGCCAGGCCTGATCAAAAAACCAAGTCCCATGCAACTTTTATAAAATTTTGCCATTTATTTCTATTTCTATTGTAATTTAATAACAATATCTTAAATTTAATTTTATATTCCATTTATTTCTATTGTAATTTAATAATATCTTAAATTTAATTTTATATTTAGAATAAAATTTAAATTTGTGATAGAAATCATACTGGATAAAATTTAAAATAGATATTCTTGAAAATTTTTTAATTTTAAATATGGACCAGACATTGGCCTGAAATTTTTTTCTTAAACCTGGTCAACCCATAATAATTTTGTTAATTTTTCCCAAGGCTGGAGATAGGTAAATCTCTGATTGGGAAAATTTTCTCAAGCCCGCCAAAGACCATAATAATTTTGTTAGTTGATAACTGAAATAAAATATATAAAAGTCATAATTCAATTAAAAATAAAATCAATGAAAGTTGCATTGGCTTGGTTTTTTAATCAGACCTGGTCATCGTCTACATGACAGGATTTTCACTGGATGCAAACCCCCTTCAAAAACCTTTTCCTACCCCCTAAAAAATTCTACCGCCTTCGGCGGCGGTGTCTGTCTATTATTATTTTCACCTTTTTAATTTATTGATACTCTTTTCAGATAATTTATCTAGGATAACTTAAATTAATCTATCTCTACTACCAACTATCGATATTTTGTGAATGTACACAAATTATTTTTTAGATAATAAATTCAATTAAAACCTCCATTATTTACAATGAATTAATTATTATGGCATTATGAGCTTGCTGAAATATCTAAACATTTTAAATTACATTTAAAAGGATAGCAGAAAGTTTTATTTGGAAAACAATGTGTATGATTATTTGCAATATATAGATTTGGTCGATGAATTGTATTATAATAATTCTATAATAAAAGTATTAATTTTTACAGCAATAAATTTTGTCCTATTTCATCTCATAATTTAATAGATAACCCCCCAAAAAATTTATCCTACCCCCATTAAAGCAGCCTATCCCCTACCCTCCTCAAAAAAATAGGATGCAAACTGTTCCTACCCCTCCCGCTCATGTAAACGCTGGGCCTGGTGATTTCTGCTAAAAAAAAATTTCAGGCTAATGTCTAGCCCATATTTAAAATTAAAAAATTTTTAAGCATTTCTATTTTATATTTTACCCAATATGATTTCTATCATAAATCTAAATTTAAGTAATATTACATTGATCTTGATTTTTAGTACTACTATACTTTGATATTGATGCAATAAGACTTTGCTCTTGTCTTTTCTTGCTTCGACAAAGTTTCTGTCTTCGTCTGGCTTTCTCCTAAGTTATGCATAGCTTTTAGTGTTTATAATTTAAAATAGGTATTATTTTTTAATTTTAGCTGTCATGAAAGTCTGTTTTATTGCCTTCTTTACAATATCTAGATTTTTAAAATAAATTTAGACAATCATTATTATAACATACAACATTTCCTTGGATTTTTCTTCTATGGGGGCTAAAAATGATAATTTGCAAAAGTTATGCATAGCTTTTAGTGTTTATAATTTAAAATTTAAAATAGGTATTATTTTTTAATTTTAGCTGCCATGAAGGTCTGTTTTATTGTCTACTTTACAATATCTAGATTTTTAAAAAGATTAACTTTCAAATTTAGACAATCATTATTATAACATACAACAGTTCCTTGGATTTTTCTCCTATGGGTGCTAAAAATGATAATTTACAAAAATAAGTTATTCATAACTTTTTAGTGTTTATAATTTAAAATTCAAAATAGGTATTATTTTTTAATTTTAGCTGCCATGAAGGTCTGTTTTTTTGCCTTCTTTACAATATCTAGATTTTTAAAATAAATTTAGACAATCATTATTAAAACATACAACATTTCCTTGGATTTTTCTCCTATAGGGGCTAAAAATGATAATTTACAAAAGTTATGCAGAACTTTTAGTGTTTATAATTTAAAATTCAAAATAAGTATTATTTTTTAATTTTAGCTGCCATGAAGGTCTGTTATATTGCCTTATTTACAATATCTAGATTTTTTAAAAGATTAACTTTCAAATTTAGACAATCATTATTATAACATACAACGCTTCCTTGGATTTTCCTTCTATGGGTGCTAAAAAGGATAATTTACAAAAATAAGTTATGCATAGTTTTTTAGTGTTTATAATTTAAAATTCAAAATAGGTATTATTTTTTTAATTTTAGCCATGAAGGTCTGTTATATTGCCTTATTTACAATATCTAGATTTTTAAAATAAATTTAGACAATGATTATTATAACATACAACATTTCCTTGGATTTTTCTTCTATGGGGGCTAAAAATGATCATTTAAAAAAATAAGTTATGCATAAATTTTTAGTGATAAATCCAAGGAACTGTTATAATTTAGACAATCATTATTATAACATACAATAAGCTATGCATAACTTTTCAGTGTTTATAAGTTAATATTCAAACTATTTAATAACTTATTTTTGTATATTATTTTAGCCTTCATGAAAAATCTAAGGAACTGTTATATGTAAAAATTATAAAAATTAACTGTTTGTTAATGATCTTAAAACAATAATACATTTCTCTTGATTTTCAGTACTACAATGATTGTTGATTTTCAGCATCTTTTTTTGAAAGGTATCTTGTGCAGGAATCTAAAAATATAATAAAATAGTAATTAAATCAAAAAATTTACCATAGCCTATAACCTCTTCGTGTACCTTCTAAAAAAATGAAAATTAAAGGAGCGGTTAAAAACTATATATTATATATAAAAATTGTAAATTATGTATAATTGTGTATGAATATTTATTATTTTTCAGTTCAGTTTGGTTTGGTTTGGTTATTGAATGAATGTTTAATATGATTATGTGGTGATTTTTTAAAAGAATGTAAAAAATTTAAAAATATCATAATACCTATTTAATAGTTTGAATTTTAAAGTAGCTACACTTTGAATCGTATCTTCTATTTGATTTATTTTGTCAGATTAAGAAAAAAAAATATTTTACCAAATTAAGAAAAAAAAACATTTGCCAGGATTTGAACCCAAGTCGAATAATCCATCTAGATTTGTAAGCGGTTCTTGCCGATTGGGCCACCACTATTCAAAATTAACGATTTTTTGAATATATATTATAGATGAAAAGTGTGACATGAAAAGTGCGACATGAGAGCGTAACGCTATTTTTGTGACAAGGCTTTTATATATTATAGATAATTACTACGATAAATATAATACAAAATATAAGTAGGCTATAAATTTTCTGAATAGACAATATATAGGGAAAAATGAAATCTTTGAAACGAAGGGTAAATAATATATTTTTATAATGGGTTGAATATAGAAAAAGTTAATCAAAAGGAACACGTTCTTATAATGTAGTTGGCTGATCATATCTATAATTGGTTAACTCATTAGAAACATCCTTGATGTGTTGACGGAAGTGGGTGGTATGATAGTTCTAATACAATATGAGGACTTAAATTTAGTGTATTTAGGGGAGTGTTACGGGTACCGGCGAAAATTTACAATCAGAAAAAAAGGGATAGAGAAAGATGTTGGAGTTTGGGATAATTATTTTATATTATTATAATTGTTTTGATCCACGATATATTTATTAATATATAATAAAATTCTGGCTATTATATGAGCTGTGGTAGGGAAAAGAAGAGTAGAAGGAGAAGGGGGGAGTAAAAATATTGTCAAGATATTATGATGTGGTTTTATTTTTATCTAATTAATAAGATTTGGGGCTTAAGTAGATTTTATTTTAATTAAAAATAATAATGGAAGGAAATAAGGGAAATCAATATTATTTTATAAATATTTATAGGGAAGAAGGATTTAGAAAGAATAAGTTTACTATATCAAGAGGGTAAATTAGTGAATGAGAAGAGGAGGCACGTTACTATTTAGGGGAACAAAATTTAGAGTTATTATAAGTTGGGAAAAAGTATATCGGGATGGGGGGAGGGGAGTTTTTATATTATCTGATTATTATTTCATTTAAAAAGATTAAAGTTATTAAATAATTGAATTATAAAACTTTGTTCAGAAAAATTATTTATAAAAGAAAGGAAGTGAGATAGATGGAATTTGGTATATATATTGAATATGTAATAAATTTTATTATTATTATCTATATGGCGCTCAGCGTCTACATGACAGGATTTTCATAGGATGCAAACCCCCTTCAAAAACCTAAGCCTACCCTCCTAAAAATTTCCGCCGTCTTCGGCGCCGATGTTTCCATATATTTAATTTCACCTTTTTAATTATAATGATATTCTATCAGACAATTTTTAAAAAGTAACTTAAATTATTTTATCTCTACTACCAACTATCGACATTTTGTCAATATAAAGGAGTTACTTTTTAGATAATAAATTCAATTAAAATCCCCATCATTTACAACGAATTCATTATTATAGCATTATAAACTTGCTGAAAATATCTAAACCTTTTTAAATTACACTTGTAAGGATAGCTGAAAGTTTTATCAGGAAAATAATGTATATGATTGTTTGCAATATATATATTTGGTTGATGAATTGTATTATAAAAGGTCTAAAATAAAACATTAATTTTTACAGCAATAAATTTTGTCCTATTTGATCTCAAAATTTAATAGATAACCCCCCTCCCCCCAAAAAAATGTATCTTACGCCCATTAAAGCCGCCTACCCCCCTCAAAAAATAGGATGCAAACGGCTCCTACCACCCTCCCCTCCGTTCATGTAAACGCTGATGACGATTAATTCTCAAAAACGTTTATACTATATGCTTATTTGTATACAATGCTAATTCCACTTCGTCATTTATTATAAGTTAAATTGTAATTTGATATTGGATATCAATAAAATAAAGTCGTGATTGACTAATTCAGATATTCTTGGATTAAAAATTATCTCAAATAATAATAATAAGTGGTTTATTTTTCTAAAAGAGATCACCATATAATTGTATTTATATTTAATTGATTTTTGAATCGGGGGAAAAAAATTAATGTATTTATACGTAATTGTTTTTATGTATTTAAAAGTGTACAGAAACATAGATGTCGCCCCCGAGACGTATCCAGAGTATCTTAGACCCACCCCCTTTTTGGGCCTTCGACCCACCTTTTCCGGCTGGGTTTCCTGCCTATAATAATGAATTATTGATCAATAAATGATTATAATAAATTTTGCTGCAGAATCATCAATATCAAGTTCAAAAATTTTAAATTACATAATAATATTAAAATAGGCTACCTATGAGATCATAATGATTGGACCATACTTCTTAATCATAATCATTATTGTTTCATCATCTTTTACAAATAGCCTTGATGCAGATTGTATTATCACCTATTAAAATAATCAGATCAGAAGGGAAACTAGCCTTTATAATCTTAGGATGCTTAAAAATTATTTTAAATAATTCAAAATTACCTTCTTTTTCTTAGCTAATATTATCAAAATTATTAATAAAAATTCAAAATTTTGAGAAGGACCTTCAAATTTTGAGGGGGATCTTCAAATTTTGATGGAAGCCCGAGAATAATAAAAATTATGTTAATATTTTCAACACTAATCAATATTTTATTTGAATCAATGTCTCTTATTTTTATGGAATTATTATCACCTAATATAAACATGAAAGCAAATAACTTTATTAAAATATACCTTCATCAATCTTTTTCAAATTTTTTCTAATTTCGTTCTCTGATATATTTTTATGATTGTTACTTATTTCCCATTTTCACTTGAAATTAATTTAAAACTCATGTTATAATGGATATGATTAGGTTACGGTTCTTAAGATAAAGTTTATAAAGATTTGGTTCAGTTAATTATTTTCCTTACGGTTGTTGATGTGTCGTGGTCGTGTTGTTTAATAACAACAAAAACAACAAACAACAAAAACAACAACAACAAAAAAATATTTTAAAAAAAGAGAATCTATATTTTTTATTCCATTATTGTAATATACATCTATATTATAATTTCCCGATGTCCTCACTACGTCATCATGACGTCATGTCATCGGTACGTATTTATTTTTATTTTTTTTATTTGTTGATTTTATTTATTTATTTTATACAAACAGATGAATGGAATTTCGAGAATTGATGGTGTACACATACCTAACATGGATTGAGAGATTTGAAAAATCGTCTTTGAATTGATAAAAACAATATTCCCTCAACTTTGTAAATATGAATGAAACTTTTTATTTCACTTAATTCTTTCTTTATTCTTTAGATTACCTTATCAATTTTCATCTCATATTATCAATTATACATTAATGAAATCTCTACAAGATGCTCAACTTGTATATTTATTTTGAACATACTCACAATTTTTGTCAGTACTTACATTAATTTTTTATACTCATATTTTTCTTTCATAACCAATAATTAAGAAGATAACCAAGTATATTCAAATATTTAAATATTCTTATCCTAACCTATTTAAAATCTCCATCGCTTATAAATAACTCTTTCTTTATTTTTTTCCTCTCCCTTAATGAATTTATTTATTACTGAATTTTATTATCTCATTCTTTTTTTTCTATCTCTATTATCTATTAACCACTATTTCTCAAAATCTTATCAATTCCTTTAATTTAATTTTTATAATATAATAATTTATACCTTCTTTCCCCCCCCCTTTTTTTTATCTTATTTTTTAATTACCTTACAATTAATTAACCTTAATCTTAATAACATTACATTCATCATGTTATTTTTTAACTTTTAGAATATCATAATAGGCTTGATAAGTCCCCCAAAGATTTTTTTTGATGATAGCCCTCCAACTACTATAAATATGCATCTAATATTGACCTATCTACCAGTTTTACATTATTTTAATGTTTGTTTAATTTCAACAATAGTTTATTTATATTTTTGACTGATTTCTTTATTTGTCTAGGCTAACCCTAAACCCTCACATTGCTACAAAACATGATAAATCTATTATTAAAGATAAGCAAAGAAAATAGTGACGATTAAACAAATGCCTTACCCGTTCTAGAGTTACTGGTAGACAAATTAATAAAGAATAACGCTTGAAATGAACTCATCTGGAGGTTTATTTTGTTTTTTTTATCTTATGTTTTATATCTATGTTTATTTTATTTTCACCCAGTTCTCCAAATTATACTATCACCACAACCACAATCCCTATGTCTCCGCCTTTTTAACAAATATAAACATTTAATTCTGTACTACCATTCACTTCACTAGGAGTTAATATAAATATTACTTCATCCGATTCTCTGAGAAACTTTCATGAATATTTAGAGGAATGTTCAAACTTGAATGTACAGTACGGCCAATTTCATCAACTTTATTAATGGAAAAATATGCAATATTTCTGTCGTGGTCTTTATAACAATACTTACGACCGTTTTATGGTTGAGTTAACATTGTCGTTCATGATTCTATTTTAGAAGGGGATACCAATGCTGACATTGACAAAAATATCGTTTTGCGTGTTCAAACTTGAATGTACAGTTCGGCCAATTTCATCAACTTTATTAATGGAAATATATGCAGTAGTTCTGTCGTGGCCTTTATAACAAACTTACGACCGTTTTATGGTTGAGTTTACATTGTCGTTCATGATTCTATTTTAGAGGGGGATACCAATGCTGGCATTGACAGATATATCGTTTTGCTTTCTTCTTTTACCAGTATCCCAAGGCATAGGCATATCATCTTTATCAGGACGTAATGTGTTTTGTACACTGCTTTGTTAATCCGTCATCACTTTAATCTACAACCCTAAATAAATAAAATTATACATTAATTATTTCCTCTCCAGAGACCGCCCAGATTTATTTTGTCGCTTTTTCCATCAAAAATTAAAATGTCAACAAGGATTTGCTCTTAATTTTATCAAATACATAATAAATAATCCTCATTATTTTTTAAAAAAATTATCCTAAATTTATGTCAATAAAAAAAAATATCTTAAAAAATATATAAATAATTTGCATATAAGTTTCATTAGTGTTTAATGGCATTTTTGTAATTTAAATAGACAGCATTTTTTATTTTTACTAAACATAAAAAAATATATATCCCTTATCAAATTCTTTGACAAATAATTTCAGAAATGCAAGACATACATTAAATTTATCTGAAAAACAACAATAACCCTATATAATAAACAACATATTTTTTAGATAAAATTTTAATTGATCAGATTACAAAAAAGTATAAGAGTCGTTTATTTTAATTTTATTTGTCATGATTCTCTAATAAGTGGTTGCCCAGGCCTTCCCAGTTTTCCTTAATACGGAATTTACGTGTTTTTTTTCCATATTAGACTAATTGGTAAATCAGATATTTCCCGTTCATGTGATGATATTAAAAATTTAACTATCTCTGAGGTGGGAAAAAATTTTCAAAATTATAATAGGTAGGACTGGGCTTGGAACCTCAAAGTTAATATTAGCTTGCACCTGACTTGGGAATATCTTTTACAAATTATTAAGGGTTGAGCTGGGCTTGATAAACTTTTTTTAAATTATAATATCTTGGATGCTTCCTAATATTGTGAGCTTGAACCTGGCATGACATCTATCGTAAAAAATGAATAAAAATCTCATTCCCCGTCATTTTTGAGGGGCTTTCTACTAGTTAACTTAATGTTTGATATATTGTTTAATTAACATTTCGACCGACGAATATTGATAGATTGATATAATCGAGATGATATAAAGCGTGATAAAAAATAAGAGGATAAAAAAAATATAATTCATATATTTACTAAATAAAAATTCTTAATTTAAATAAACAATTTATATCTATACGTGCTATACGATTATTATAGGGTAAATTATTTTAAAAAAAACAAACAATTAAAATAAAATAACAATATGTTTTTTTATTTTTGCACAACCCTCAAAAAATAAATGACAATCAAATATATAATATATAACAAAACAGATTTAAAAAATACATACGGTAATTTTTTTGCATTTACAATTTTTATATAATTTAATTTTTTTTATAAAATACATACGGTAATTTTTTTGCATTTACAATTTTTATATAACTTAATTTTTTTTATAAAATAGAGTTTAATATTTTTTTCAAATGTTTAATATACGACAAATTTTATCTAGTAATACAAATTCATTTACATTAAATCCTGATCCTGTTTTATCTAATTCAAATTCAATACCTAATATTACAAATAATTTCCATATGATCAATTCTTCCTCTGTAAGTGGTGATTCTATTACTGATCCAACATCGGCTATTTCAAGAAGAAAATATACTAACTGGAATAAGGAAAAAATTGATATAGTAGAAAAAATATTATCGGTACCCGAGAGAGAGCGAATGAAAATGACAGATATCGCTAAATATATAGATATGTCGTTATCGTCTGTTAATAAATTAAGGCGAGAAACGTTTCCCGAAATCATCGGAGATCCTTTGAAAGAATATGTAATTGGAAAGAGAGGCAGAAAAAATAAAGACACCTTCGATGTAGAAAGAAAAATAATCGATCTTTTAATGGCGAACAATACATTCACTATTAAAGATATAATAGAAAATTTACCTCCGGGATTTCCAAAAAACGAAGGAACTATACGGAAATATATTAAAAAGATAGGATGGTCAAAAAAACGTGCAGGAAAAGAGCCAGATAGGAGAAACACATCCGGCACAATCAATATACGCCAAATTTATTGTATAAAAGTACTAAATATAGCCAAAGAAAAATTATTCTTCTTAGACGAGACAGGCATAAATTTGCACGTTGTACCTGTTTATGCCTGGGCCCCATATAATGTTACGCCAAGTGTTAAAGTCCCGCCATCTAAGGGTAAGAATATAAGTATATTATGCACTATGGGAATCGATGGTGTGATACTTTATCGCATCATTGAAGGACCTTATAATAGCCTTTTATTTAGAGATTATATGAATACACTAATTAATATTCTACCGAGTGATGCAGTTATTGTTATGGACAATGCATCCATCCATAAGAGCCACCTCATTTATTGTTTTAGAGCGCGAATAGAATATTTGCCACCCTATTCGCCGCAACTAAACCCGATAGAAAATTTTTTTGGAGTGTTAAAAAACAAATATAGGTCGATCAATCCCCGACCAAATACTCGAAACGAAATAATTAATAATGTAACATCAATTCTTAATGAATTTACTATTCCTTTTGATTTTTTAAATTATTATAATAAAATGCATCAATTTTTGGAGATTGGTTATCGAGGACAACCAATGAATTAAGGTAAATTTATAAAAATATAATTTACTAGTTGAGAATCCGTCAAAAATGACGGGTAATATTCTTTTTAATGAAACAATATCTCTTAATAGCACCCTAAATACTATCATTATTTACCAGAGCTCCTGTTAGTCAGAATTGTCAGCGATCATATTAGAAGACTAACCAGGTTCACCATGAGGGAATAGTAAAGGATAAACCATGGGGTCTAAATTTGGGCTCAATACATTAAGAATAATGAGATCGTTGTCATTAGATTTAGGATAGACTTTAATATCTCTTTTGAAAGGAGGCTCTCCATCTTCATTATTGAAAATCATAGCTACGTCATCCATAGATGGTAAATTATAACGGCGTCGATCGCTAGAACGATCTCCTTTAAAGATCATATTAATGGTTGGGAGTTTTGTATTAGAAGTAGTTGCTAATTCTAATGCAGATTGATGGACTTCACCTAATGTCTTAAAACTAAGAGCATAGGGATTAATTTGTCGTATTAACTGATCTAATTGCTTCATAATATCTTTATTACATTTACTATTTGCCGGATGGTGTATACGCTTATCTATAGCCTGTGTCGTATCTAACACATATAACTGGGCATAAGTAGGCAAAGCATTAGAAGGTGGGTATAAATTAGATGTGCGGTGATACGTGCACTTTGAAACAATAAGGGCCACTACCAGTAAGCTCCGAAATTTTTGCGCCCATCGATGCAAAAGCTACTGCTGAATTATAAGAACGTATGTTCTTCATAAAATTATTATATAACTTATCTTGAGGGTTTGATATAAGATTTTTTAAATAAGGTAGATATGGTATTTGGGTAAGGTTAACCTTCCCTTTATGACAGCACTGTGTGAATTTATCGTTGTTCGGTCTCTCAGCTATGAAATTCATGGAAAAACAAAATTGACATATGATATTCATAGGCCCGTGAATATCATTAGTATTAAAATGTGTTAAATTACTTCTATTTTTAGGAATAGATGTATAGGTGGTGGGGAAAATCTGTTTAAGCTTTAGATGAAAACGGACAGCACATTCCCGCATCCTAGCAGTTTTAGTTGATATATCAATAGGAAAAGGTTTATTTAAATTAATACTTTGAGGTGTAGGTACTAAAGCTACTATAGGTTTGGGTTTCTTGGATTTTATATGACTTGGCACTTTACGACCACTTTCCTTAAAATAAAAATATTTTATCTAAATTATTGGAAAATAAAACTTCTTTTGTTATGTTTAATCTTTTTCTATTTCCCAAAATAGAAGTGTAAGTGGTAGGAAAGATTTGTTTAATTTTTTGATGAAAACGGCTTATGCATGCGCGAATCATAGTAGTTTTAATTGATAAATCAATTGGGAGATATAAATTTGAATTAGGATTATGAGTTGTAGTTAATGAAACTAATTTAGGATTATTATATTTGGATTTTATGTGATTTCGTAATTTGCGGATACTTTCCTTTGATTGTTTGGGAGATTGTCTATTTTCCATAGTATTCTATTTATTAACGTTACAAAGAATAAAAATTAAATATTATTTTCAAATAACTGGTAACACAAAAAAATTCCTAAATCTAGAAATGAACGTTTTCGTATCTTGGTAATGTTAATTTTTTTTCTATCAACTTTCCTATCATCTTAACCTTAATTTTTCACTTTCCTATCTCCTAATGTTAAAATATTTTTTTTCTATTCACTTTCCTATCATCTTAATGTTAAATAAATCGAGAGCTATTATTATCTCGTTAATGGCAACACTGGGATTCGAACTCGCAACCTATCGTTCGGAAGAACTGAAATAACATATATCATATATAAAAGTCATAATTCATTTAAAAATACAATCAGAATGGAAAGTCGCATAGGCCTTGGTTTTTTGATAAGGCCTGGCCATGTCTGCGAAAAAAAATTTCCCGGCCAATGTCATCTCTATTTTAAATTTTACTTAATATGATATCTATCACAATTTTAAATTTTATTCTAAAATCTAAATATAAAATTAAATTTAAGACATTGTTATTAAATTACAATAGAAATAAATGGAATATAAAATTAAATTTAAGAAATTGTTATAAAATTACAATAAAAAATAAATGAAAATTATATAAAAGTTGCATGGGACTTGGTTTTTTGATCAGGTCTGGCTATGTCTGCAAAAATAAATATCAGTTCTATTTTAAATTTTACCCAGATATTTCTAATACCCTTAATGCTCGGGTTAATGATGCTTACTACCTTAAGGTACTATCTATCGAATTTGAATTTTGTTCATTTTTCATTTGGATAGGCACTACCAAATATATTTATAATATATATTTGAAAAATCGTGATTTTTGGAAAGCCTCTATGGCCTAGTAGGCAAGAGCTTGTCTTACTTATCCAATGGTCCCGGGTTCGAATCCCAGGAATGATCATGTTTTTTTTCTTATTCTAACTTGGTGGTTCCATCCTTGGGGGGATAATATATAGGAGGCCGGACTCGACCACGTGATTCCGTATTAAAATATTAAATAATAAGTGTCTTGTTACATTTTAATAAATTTTGGTCGGTATTTAATAAATTTTGGTCGGTATTTAACAAATTAGGTTGGTATTAAGAATATTTCCATGCATTCACTTGGTAGTAAGCATCATTAACTAGACAGGGATATGAGGGAAAATAGAACTTTCGACGCCTACAAGAAACTAAATTATTTTTGTAAAGCCAAAGTGTTCAAGACACTTCCAACTATAAGACTGGATAATAATAGGTTAATTACTGACCCCGACGAACAGATAGCGTTATGGCTTGACCACTATATGGGAGTCTTTGATTCTAGGAGGCCTACCTTAATCCCATCCACTAGTCAAAATGTTGGACAATTGGACGCAAACTTTTCATTGGCTGAAATTGTGGCCGCTATTAAGAAGCTTAGGAATAATAAATCTCCGGGTACAGATAACATTACAGGAGAACATCTGAAAGCAGCTCCCTTAACGATCTCTCGGTTCTTACTTCCTTTGTTTAACAAGATATGGTTGACTGGGATGATGCCAGCGGATTGGAATAAGACTATCTTTTGCAACTTCCCGAAAATTCCAAATCCATCTAAATTCAAGGATTATAGAGCCATCGCTCTCACGTCTATTGCATCAAAAGTTTTTATGGTTCTTTTAAAAAATCGCATTCTTTCCTCTACACCAAACCTTTTGTCTAAATACATTTGTGCTTACCGTCCAGGTAGAAATATAAACGAACCAATATTAGCTTTAAAGATTATAATGCAGAAATGTCAGAAGTATAAATTACCTTTTTACTTTATTTTTATCGACTTTAAACGTGCTTTTGATAATGTTAACCATGATGCGCTTTGGAAGATTTTAACCGAATGTGGCATTGACTCTAATATTATAAGGATCCTTAAAACACATTATAGTAGTCTTTTTGCCTCCTTAAAAATCAATAATAAGGTTTCTCCATCTTTTAGGACAAAAAAAGGGGTAAAACAAGGATGTGTTCTTTCCCCGCTTTTGTTTAATATACTTATGAATAAAATCATAATAGATACGCTGGCTACTGCGAATCTCTTAGAATTAAGTTCCAGTCAGTCTTTTTTCTTAGAAAATAGGGTGATATCTTATGCTGACGACATAGTTTTGATAACAAAAAGTTTGGAAGAAACCCAAAATTTGATCGCTATATTAAGTCTTAAGGTTGGCTTGGATATTAACTTTGATAAAACAGTGATAATGCCCTCGTCCCAGGCGCCTCTTTTGAATAATTTGGTGGTGGGGGGAAAGTTGGTTAAGGTGGTAGAATCTTTTAAATATCTAGGTGTAACCATTGACAATAAAGGTAGTTGTAAAGAAGAACTAAAAATTCGTTTACAAAATGCTAGGGCGGCTTTTTATAAATTTTTTAAACTGTGGAAAGCTAGAGAGATATCCGTTTTCACAAGACTCTGTATTTTCAACTCAACCATCATCCCGATTCTCTTTTATGGCGGTGATACATGGGAGATTGCCAAGACCGAAACTAGGAAATTACAAACGTTTGTAAATAAATGCCTTAGAATAATAAATGGAATCTTCTACCCTAATATTATCTCAAATGAAAATCTTTGGAAGAAGTCTAACCATACCCAGGTTCACGTGTCTTTAAAAAAGAAACGTCTTACTTTCTTTGCCCATATTTTAAGAAATCATAGCAACAATAGCCTTGTTATTGATGCCATTAATTGGTTATACTCCTTAAATGGGAAAACATATTGCAAATATAAGACATTATGGTTCTACAGAGCCTTGAAGGACATAATGGATCTTAACTTAAATTTGAAGCAATTCCTAAGGCTAAATAAAAACAAAAAATCTATAAAAAAACTACTAAAAATTAAATCGAACTACCTAAACCTCTCATAATTTTTTTTTTTTGTATTTTTCAGGTTATTTAATTTCTTCATCTCTCAATTTTACCTCTTGATTTTGTCTTTCACCTTTTCTGTGAATTACTTACTTCACTGACTTCAGCTTTTATTTATCTTATTTTCTGAAAAAACTGCATGGTTAACATTATCAATAGCTCTGTTATAATTCACAAATGTAAAGCAGAAGGGGGTTTTGTACTTAGTTTTTCTGCATGATTATTTTTCTAAATTAATTTTTGGATCCAGTATTTTCTTTTCTTGGCCTGTATATACTTATGTATTTTGGTGTGGGTGATATGCTTTTTCCCATGCTATAGGATGTGATGGCTATAGCTCAATAAGCCTTAAATTTCTGTGGTCTTAGTTTTTTGGGTAGTTACTTAGGTAGGATTTTGATCCATCCCACTGCAGTAGTTCCGCTCTCCCATATTCTATTAAATGAGGGCAAATAGGTAGCGATATTGTTATAGATGCTATTTATTTTTTTGGTTTTTCTGCTGTGATATTATCTGGCCCTGGAGCTTTGCTTTTTCTTAGTGTTTTTTTTCTTAGTCTTTTGTTATTTCATTTATGGAGAAACCAGTCGACAGGGGGGTGGCGAGGTTTGTAAATATGTTTTGTTGGTAGAGTCTTTCCGTGAGTGATAGACTATCATATAACAATCAAGCCAAAATGCCTTTTGTTAATCCTGGCCAACAATTACTTTTCCATTTCCTAAAACTTACAGAGCTGGTTCCTATTTTTGCGTCATAGTTTCCTTTCTCTCATATCTTTATCATTATCAAAGACCTTTTTCGCTATATAATCTATCTATCACTCCATAGAGTATTTTGTTTCTCTGGAAAAAGGAAAAAATAACCGTTTGTTGTGTGGTGTTCGTTGCTGGATAGTCATAAACCGATTACTGACTAGTTTTTGCCTATTCACTGGAATTTTCACCTATTTTAAACAATTTGTGGTAAACCCATTTTAGCTTTTCCTTATTTTCATGAATAATTTCTAATCTCAATTGATATGAACACATTCTCAATTATTTGTTAGTAACTATCAAGGCTTACATTAGATGTTAAACTTAAAATTAGCCACCACCCACCCTTAAAGTAATTAAATTATTTTGGCAGTTCATGGGTATAGGCTTTTGTTTTGCCCATTTCTTTTGTTGATTAGTCTATAGACGTTTAAGCGACAGTTCTCGGACTGTTGCGCGTACAAGTACGTGCGGCTTGCCCACAAACGTGTGAAGGGCTCCTCATTTTTTTCTCCCCTAAATTAACTATCCAGTTTGATGAATTTTTGAGGAAAACCTAGCGTAGCTCTGTTGTATCCACAACCAGAGGGCGAAAACGCTTTTATCACGTATCACGTAATTACATTGCAACAATTTTACCTCTTTTTCTCTTAAATTTTAATATTTTTATAAAATATATTAAAAAGCATATTTCGTATCATATACACCTAACTAATTAGTAATTACCCACAATAGAAATAAATGGAATATAAAATTAAATTTAAGACATTGTTATTAAATCAAAATAAAAAAAATGAAAATTTTATGAAAGTTGCATGGGACTTGGTTTTTTGATCAGGCCTGGCTATGTTTGTAAAAAAAAATTTTCAGACCAATGTCTATATCCCATATCTAAAATTAAATTTTCAAGGATCTCTATTTTAAATTTTAGCCAATATGATTTCTATCACAATTTAAATTTTGATATTTCTAATACCCTCTTAATGTTCACGTGTTACATTGCAACAATTTTACCTCTTTTTCTCCTAAATTTTAATATTTTTATAAAATATATTAATAAAGCATATTTAGTATCATATACACCTAACTAAATAATTACCCATCAACCCCATCATTCTGATTAAATTAAGTTAATTTTATAAAAAAAAGTTTCATATATATACAAATATATCAAAATATAATATTGAAGGGGGGGATCATTGGAAAGACGTTTGCCTTCCGAACGATAGGTCGCGAGTTCGAATCCCTGTTTTGCCATAAAAAATTTTTTAAAAAAAATTTTAACATTAGCGAGATAATAATAGCCCTCGATTTAGATCATTGGAAAGACGTTTGCCTTCCGAACGATAGGTCGCGAGTTCGAATCCCTGTTTTGCCATAAAAAATTTTTTAAAAAAAATTTTAACATTAGCGAGATAATAATAGCCCTCGATTTATTTAACATTAAGATGATAGGAAAGTTGATAGAAAAAAATATTTTAACATTAGGAGATACATTGGAAAGACGTTTGCCTTCCGAACGATAGGTCGCGAGTTCGAATCCCTGTTTTGCCATAAAAAATTTTTTAAAAAAAATTTTAACATTAGCGAGATAATAATAGCCCTCGATTTATTTAACATTAAGATGATAGGAAAGTTGATAGAAAAAAATATTTTAACATTAGGAGATAGGAAAGTGAAAAAATTAACGTTACGATGATAGGAAAGTTGATAGAAAAAAAATTAACATTACTAAGATAAGAAAACGTTCATTTCTTATTATAGCCGTAATTAGTGTTGTTAATTGGTTGGTTGTATAAAACCAAGACCCGGTGTTTTGGTCTAAAAATCGACTAAACCAGCTCTGAGCAAGAACCCCGAGCACAAACCTTTGGCTCAGACCCGTGGTCGGACCCTTGGTTCAGACCCGGGGTTGTTTTTATTGTTAGATAATATAGCCCTGCAAACAAGTCAGTTTCGGGATTAAAAAATTTATATCTGGTCGAGTTATGGTTTAATTTATAAAATCCAAAATTATAGTTTACTGAGAATAAACGAAAGAAGATACTATAAAATTTAATATAAAAATTAAAATGCTTATTATTTAAATAAATTTAAATATTTTCAGACTCAGGGCTAAAGAAAGGAGGAATGTGCTAGTAGTGCCTAAAATATATAAGGTTAGTAAATAATAGAATATTATATTAACAAACCTGAAACTGGAGATAGATTCAAAATACTAGCGATAGTAAAATTTGACATTTAAAAAAATGGAAATAAAGTTTTTTAAAAAAATTTTATAAAATATAGAAGTTTAAAATTAAAATTGTCGCAAATTTAAGAAAGAATTATTATAGGTTTTAATTTAAGTTAATTACCGGAAGTTTTTAAAAATATAATGTGTTTCTCAAAATTTTCTTTCAAGTTTTTAAAAATTTTTTTAAAAAATTATCTATTTTTCTCAACAAGTTTTTACAATAATTACGGAAAGTTAAATTGAAGTGTCGGGGCTTCCGTTATGGAATGGTTGGTGGCACATCTCGAAGATTTTTGGTATAAGTCATTTTAGGAAATTTTAAGTTTTATTTAATTTTAAAACCAAAAAAAAAATAAGAATTATCTGAAAACCCTAAATTCGAATTTTCTTTCACTTATGTTTATTAAGAAATTATCAAATTTCTTATCCTGATTTCCATTCTTTAGATAACTAAAAGTAACATTAATATATTGTAATAATACTTTAAATTTAAAAAAATTTATAATGTGCATTTTAAAAAAAAATTATTCTAAAAATCTTAGAAAATTTTTATCCTCATTTTCCCACTTAAACTTGGGTCCAAAACATAAAAAAAGTATATTCGATTTCATAACTTTTTGACTTTAATCTTCATTAAAGTTTAAAAACTCTTATTATTAAAAAAATTTAAAAAAAATTATATCAAAAATTTTTAAAAATTTTATCAAAATGTTTTTACAATAATTATGGAAAGTTATTTAACAATATATAAGAATGTTTTTTCACATAATGAAAATGTGTTACAACAAATCATATTATTTGTAAATTCTGTGGCCACTATGGCGAGGGTGAGGAGGGGTATTTTTACAGAATAAAACTTTTTATAAATATTTTTTTTAAAGATATTGTATATTATTATTTTATTACATTATGTGATTATTTTTTTACAATCTGTATTTATATAACACACGCTTTAAGATATTATAATAATATTTCATTTTCAAGGGTTAAAAAAAAATTATTGCTTTTTTATTTATAATTAGAATAAGATTAATAAATAAGGTTTATAATTTTTCTTAGTTTTCCTTATAAAAATTTCATTTTTGTATATTTCGCTACAAAGTCACACTAACTGTGATTAAAAAAACATGTTTACTCTACCCAAGTAGAGGCTATGCAAATTAAATTTTTATTTAGCCAGAGCCCATTGTAACTTATTCTAAAACCCTATCTCAGTTATTGATATATACCAATTGATTTTTAGGCACTACTAGCACCTTCCTCCTTTCTTTAGCCCTGACCTAAGTCTGAAAATATATAAATTTATTTAAATAAAAAGCATTTTAATTTTTATATTAAATTTTATAGTATCTTCTTCCGTTAATTCTCAGTAAACTATAATTTTGGATTTTATAAATTAAACCATAACTCGATCAGATATAAATTTTTTAATCCCGAAACTGACTTGCTTGCAGGGCTATATTATCTAACAATAAAAACAACCCCGGGTCTGAACCAAGGGTCCGAACCAAGGGTCTGTGCTCCGAGCAGGCCTGAGCACAAAATTGGTTCGTAAATTTTACAACCAAGCAAATTAACAACACTAATTATATATATAGATATATTGAAATATATTTTAAAGGAATTTAGAAAAAGGAGAATATATATATAAAGAAAAAACGAAAATTAAAATATCCAATTTTTAATGTATTTTTTAAATCTGTTTTGTTATATATTATATATTTGATTGTCATTTATTTTTTGAGGGTTGTGCAAAAATAAAAAAACATATTGTTATAATATTTTAATTGTTTGTTTTTTTTAAAATAATTTACCCTATATATCAGTAACCAAAGAATGAATTTAATAATAGATACTACTCAGCAATCTATCATGAAAGAATACGACCTCGACACAACAACAACGGTTATAAAAAATAAATTATCTATATTATAATTTTCCGATGTCCTCACTACGTCATCTCATCGCTACGTGATGTCAACGCTACGTCATGTCATCGCTAAGTATTTATTTATTTTTATTAATTTATTTATTTTTTATAAAAACAAGACTCAATAAAAAGCAACTATTATATCCTGGTAAATAATATTTATAATTTATAAAAAAATTTATTTATTTACTTTTTTTATAGGTGAAATATTTTGAGAAGAAAATCCAAGAAAGCAAGACTCAGATAAAAAGCAACTATAATCCTGGTAAATAATATTTTTAATTTATGATATCAAAAATTAAATATCATTCATTTATTAATTCAACCCATATTCATTTTGAGAAGAAAGGGTAAATAATATTTTTTATTTATAAAAATGAGTTTTTACAAATCAAACAATCATACACCCTTATTTTCCAAAAAATAAGTTTTTACAAGGGCTAATATCAAAAAATAAATATCATTCAATTCTTTCAAGTAAATTAAATTATAAATGCTTATATTTTTTTTACATTTAGAATACATCAATTTTAGCTTCTGATGATATTCTCACTCTTTCTAGAGAGTTGAACCTAATATTGATTCCTCTTCAGGTTTAATACATTATATTTTTAAAATTATTCTTATGTTTTTATTCTAGATAACAAGCCCTGTCTTAACCTCTCTTAATGATTGTACAGATGCTGATTAAGCAACTATTATCCTGGTAAATTATTATTTTTTATTTATTAAAATGAGTTTTTACAAGGGTTGATATCAAAAAATAAATATCATACAATTATTAATTCAGCCCATATTTATTTTGAGAAGAAAAGCAAAGTAAGGGTAAATAATATTTTTAATTTATAAAAATGAGTTTTTACAAATCAAACAATCATCATACACCCTTAGTTTACAAAAAGTATAACATAACATCAATAATTTAAACTTTCTCATTCCAGCTACACACATTCAAAATTATTATAAATATTTATGAAAATAGTTTCAAAACACAAAAGAT
Organism: Gordionus sp. m RMFG-2023; assembly: GCF_954871325.1. Taxonomy (NCBI): domain Eukaryota; kingdom Metazoa; phylum Nematomorpha; class Gordioida; order Chordodea; family Parachordodidae; genus Gordionus; species Gordionus sp. m RMFG-2023. Next base: position 80,047,267 of record NC_088775.1, read on the forward strand.
TAATCCTACCTTTTTTTAAACAAAAATGTAGTATAAAACAAGGATGTGCCACCCCTCATTTTCAATCTACTAAGTGACATCACAAATACCAGTACAAAATGTAGACTGGCTATGCTACGCCGACAACATATATGTCATTATTGAAGATGTCACTAACATTAATTATTTTAACAATAGTCTTAAATAATATTTGAAAAATCCGCCTGATAAAAAATTTTAAAAAACTATTCTATCTTCCTTCCCTTTTAATTTCTTTTATTATCTTCACCTTTCTCAAACTTTTTAATTTCCTATTTCTTTCTCTTTAGCTTCCTTTCCCTTTTAATTTCCCTATTTTCTTTTCATTTACAATATTTAATATGATATTTTTTATAATTTAAATAAATTTATATATCCATTTTAAGCATCCTACGTATTTTTAAAGCTATCCATTTTGCTGGGCCGCACAATATGTCCTTTTATCTCTGATGAATATTTTGTCTAACTAACAGAGAAATATCCAAAGTTCATTATTTTTAGTATTTAACTAAATTAATATATCAATTTTTAAGGATCCTATTTTTTTAAAAGCTTGCCATTTGTCAGATCCACAATTGCTCTATTCTCCATGCTAATTATTTTGTATAACTCACCAAAAAATAAGTAGATTATTTTTATTATAAATAATTTTATATAGGATTTTATATCTATCCAAAAAATCGATATATATATTACAATATTTTTTTTATTCAATTAAAATTATATATTTATTCTTAAGGATTCTACCTTTTAACAATACTCCTTTTTATTTTTAGTATAACTCAATAAAAAAGAAAAAACGGGGTTTTCTATCTTTAGGATTTTAATTCCAAAACAAAATACATACTATGACATTTATATTATTTAAATTATTCTATATCTATTCACAAGGTTACTATTTTTTTTTAATTTGCCAATACTCTCCGAATGGTATTTTATTTTAATCCTACCTTATAAATTAATTTGAGAATTGTTTTGTTTTTACTTTAATTAACTATCCCCATCTTATTTCCTCTTTATAATTGTTCAAATATTGATATATCGGTCATTAATAATGAACAAATGCAAAATAAACCTTTAGAAGAACATGATAGGCTTGATAAGTTCCCAAAAATTTTTTTTTGATTATAGCCCCCCAACTACTAGAAATATACTTTTAATATTGACTCCTCTACAGGTTTACAGAATATTAATGTTTGCTTAATTTCAATAATAGTTTATTTATATTTGTGGCCGATTTCTTTATTTGTCTAGGCTAACTCAATCTTAATCCCTCCCATTGTTACAAAACATGATGAATCTATTATTAAAAGCAAAGAAAAAAATACCGATCCAACAAACGCCTTACCCGTTCTAGAGTTACTGGTGGCCAAGATAATAAAGAACTATGAACTCCTCTGGAGGTTTATTTTGTTTTTTTTCTAATGTTTTATATCTATATGTTTATTTTATATTCACCCAGTTGCCTCCAAATGATATTTCTATCACCACTACCACAATCCCTATGCCACCTCTGCCTAATTTTTAACAAACATAAGCATTTAATTCCACTATCATTCACCTCACTAGGAGTTAATATAAATAATACTTTATCCGATTCTCTGAGGAACTTTCATGAATATTTAGAGGGATGTTCAAACGTGAATGTGTAGTGCGGCCAATTTCATTAACATTATTAATGGGGAAATATTCGGTAGTTTTGTCATGGCCTTTAAAACAATACTTACGACCGTTTTATGGTTGAGGTTCATGATTCTATTTTATAGGGGGATACCAAAACTGACACTTTGGCAGCAATATCATTTTGCGTTCTTCTTTTACCATTAGCCCAAGGCCTCAGCTTTATCTGGACGCAATGGGTGTTGTACACTGCTTTGGTAATCCGTCATTATTCATTACTTCACATAAAACCCAAAATAGGATGATATTATACATTAATTATTTCCTCTGTAGACGACTGCCCAGATATATTTTGTCGCTTTTTCCATCAAAAATTAAAATGTCATAAAGAATTTGCTCTTAATTTTATCAGACACACAAAATAATAATTAATCCCCATCATTTATTTAAAAAATTACCTAAATTTATATGGCAAGAAAAACAAATTTCCTAAAAAATATATAAATAAATTGCATATAAGTTTCATTAGTGTTGAATGGCATTTTTGTAATTTAAATAGATAGCATTTTTTTTGTACTTAACATAAAGATATAGATAGCCCTTATCAAGTTTTTTGATAAAAGGAGTTAATCCACTAATTGGTAAATCCGAGAGTTCCCCTTCATGTGATGATAAATTATTTAGAAATTTAACTATCTCCGGGTTTGGGAAAAAGTTTTGAAAATTAATATGGGTTGGACTGGGCTTGGAAAATATTCCTCAAGATTAATATTTGCTTGCACCTGACTTGGGAATATCTTTTACAAATTATTATGGGCCGGGCTAGGAAAAAATTTTCAAAATTATTATGGGTTGAGCTAGGCTTGAGAATTTTTTTTTAAAATTATAAGTTCTTGGACGCTTGAAAATTTTTTCCAAATATTATGAGCTTGAACCTGGCTTGTAATTTTTTAATGTTAAATGTTAATCTTATGTAATCAGTAATATATTAACAAAAAATTTTGATATTAGGTAAAAGCTCATTTAAATATATTTTGACTCAAAAAATAGTTTCCATTCATAGTCCTAATGGGTTGGACTCAATGACATTGGTTGGACTTGACCTAAATGGGGAGGGAGCAGTGGCGTAGCTAGGAATTTTCCTTAGAGGAGGTCCATACATATAAAAGTTCGGCCGAGTTTATCTTACAAATCATAACCATATCTTCGATAATATATAATATATATATTTTTTAAATGCATCAATAATATGTTATTATAATTTAGTAGATTATTCTCAATGACTTTATAATAATACTATCCAGAATAATTTCAATAGTAATATAATTGATATAAAATCACTTTTAAGTCTTTTGAACGTATAATCTAAAAAAAAATTTGCTCTGGGAGGGGTCCAAACCCGAAAACCACCCCCGTAGCTACGCCACTGGGAGGAAGGAAAGTTAAAAATAATATAAATTGGATATGATTTTTAAATAAAAGGTAACATCTTTCTTAAAAAAACGAATAAAATTCTAATTCTCCGTCATTTTTGACGGGCTATCTACTAGTTTTTATTAAAGCAACATCATTGTAAGGGGTTATCTCGAATAAAAAAAGGTAAGATTTGATATTTCTTTTAATAATATTAGGGCAGAAGTAAGATTTGATATTTCTTATTGTCATGATTCTCTAATAAATGGTTTGCCAAGGCTTTCAGTTTTCCTAATTACGGAATACACGTGATTTTTTTGCATATATAACTAGGAGTTAGCCAGTAGACTAATTGGTAAATCGGATATTTCCCCTTCATGTGAGATAAATTAATTAGAAATTTAACTATCTTCAAGGTGGGAAAAAATTTTCAAAATTATAATAAGTTGGACTGGATTTGGAACCTCAAAATTAATATTGGCTTGCACCTGACTTAGAAATATCTTTTACAAATTATTATGAGCCGGGCTAGGAAAAAATTTTCAAAATTATTAAGGGTTGAGCTGGGCTTGAGAAAATCTTTTAAAATTATAAGGTCTTGGATGCTTGAAAATATTTTTCATTGTGAGCTTGGACCTGGTTTGAAATTTTTTAATGTTAATATTAGTCTTATGTACAGTAATATTTTTACAAAGTTTTTGATATGGGGTACATTTAAATATATTTTGATTCAAAAAATAGTTTCCACTTTTAAACCTAATGGGTTAGACCAAATGCATTGGTTTACACTTGACCTGAATGGGGGGGGGGGGGTTAAAAACTTCTTAACCTGTTTAAAAATTGGATATGATTTACATCTATCGTAAAAAAACGAATAAAATTATCTTTCCCCGTCATTGTTGTCAGGCTTTTTACTAGTTAGTTTAAAGGTTTAATTTCTCACTTCTAGGAAATAACAAAAAAATATATTTTAATTTGAACTTTACAAACTTGCATTTCAGCAACACAAAACCTATTTTAATAAAAACTATAACAATACGAATGCTTCAAAATGTACCCAAATGTTAAAATTTGTATGGGAATTATGACCCTTCATCTAACTAATCATGGGTAGAGGGGCTATATTATACTTTAAATTAATCAAATAAATGCAAATAAATTAAAAATAGACAGATTTTTTTTAGATACTTTGCAGAAGCAATTAAAAGATTTTAGATCAATTTAAGTCAGTCCAAAAAATTAATACATATTTCTTATTACTATTAAATAAATATTTTGATAATTTAGTAATTATAAAATAGATTGATATCTTAAAAAGGCGGATATAATAAAATATATACCATAAGGAAAAGAATGTAAAAAATGTAAAATTATTTATTTTATTATAGTAGAAATCGGTTTTAATCGGGTTAACCCAATGAAATAATCAGCTGGACCCGCCATTTTGACACATATAGTAATTATTCTCATGTTAAAAATTATTATTAAATTGATAACTTACTTCCCTATTATCTCGTTGATCCGGTAATTCTTTAATAAAGTTTGCATCAGATATAGGAGTAAATTAGGCTCTCGTTTAAAATTTTAATAATGATTAGTGTAACCAAGATGGCGTCTTCAGCTGATTTGCATTGATGTACACTTTTAATAAATGAATAGTCAGTTTAGGTATTATATAGATCATTGGGTAAAACTAACAGAGTTGTACGCTAGACATCACCTATCCTAATAGCGGATCAACACTCAACGATTTTCAGCACAGCCATTTTGCAAAATGTATATGTTTTTTTCATACCTTTAAATTATGCTCTTTAAAAAAAAAATTATAATTTTATTTTTCTCAACTATTTTCATATGTATAATATATATCCTTAAATGCTTAAATTTAAGATTTAATAGGGAATTTTATTCGAAATTTAAAAAGGAATCTTATATATCTCAATGTTTTTACAATCGATTTGATGAACATTTTCAATGTGTACACATAGATGATGATGTTTATATCTCCTTTAATTTTTTAAAAAATAAATACGAATTAGTTGGAAATCATCAATATGTCAATGGGACTAGTAAATTTCTGTTGTATCATAGTACACAAAAGGGATTATATGAAATTAAGTCCTACTCATGGCATGGAATTTATCCATCTTTTGAATATTTTAATGTAGAGAGTAGAAAAAGAGTAAAGTGCATTAGTGGTATAGAAGGTATATTAAAGAATACATTGAAGTTTATTAATATATTTAAGGAGTTCCTGTATCAAATCAATGGAACTCTAAAGGACATTTTTATCCTATTCAAATAGCTCAATATGGGTTATCTCATTTTAGTAAATCTTTTAATAATGATTCAAAATTTGTGAATATTATGGACCAAATGTTGAATAATAAAAATTTTGAACAAACATATATTAATCCCAAGATTTATTATTACAACATTAAAACAGGTAAATTTTTATTATCTAAAACCATTTTTAAATATTTTTTGCATATTTGAGGATATAAAATGAATACACATTAAGGAGGTGGTAACTATTTAGACTAGTCAGCATGACCTAGCCCAAAGCCTGATGAATATTAAACTGGGTTAAGTTACCTTGACAAAATATTTTTTAGGTTAGACAGGACATGGTTCAAGTCACTGACCTCTAATTTATAGATAAACATGTATTTCCAAATTTTTGTCTTTAAAATATAATTAAAAAATTTAACACATATATAATATATAGTATTCCCTTATATTATTTATACAAATTGAGATTTAGTGTGGCATATTTAAGAGATCCTTCTTGAACAGGGATGTGAGCCCTCCTAAAAAAATGAGTTTGGGTTCAATGAAAAATAATTTAGATGGTTTCAGAGTTCAGAGACTAGAAAAATAATTTAGATGGTTTCAGAGTTCAGAGACTAGAAAAATAATGACTTATTAAAATTAGTTAAAATAACAGAAACATCATTTTTTTTTAAAATTATTTTTATTAGTAATGCCATAAAGAATTTATCATCATATAATACTACAATACAATTTAAAAAATAACATATTTTTATTTTAAAAATTTTATTTAAGCGAATTATAATATCTTCTAAAATATCATTGTTAATATTTCCTTCTCTCCTTTCAGATTCATTTAATAATCTTATAGACTTAATTTGCACTATTATAAGTTGTTACAGTGTATATATAGGTTGTTTTATGGAATGTCAAATTTATTCTGGTTTCTAAAATCATTTTTTAAAATTTATTATCTCATGTAGCTATTTCTTTCATCACCAAATTTCTTAATTCGATAATATTACATCAAACATACTGAATATTTATTCCCAGAATGCTTCTATCTAATTGTTTAGCAAAATTAATTTATAAACTAACTAATTTAATTTTTGTTTCTTTTTTATTTTTTCTCCCTATTTTTTTAGACTCATCTGTAATCAAGTCTCTAATTTTATAACGATTCCAAGGATTTAGTACAATAATTTTTTTAAACCCAGAGTTTTCAATTATTGAAAAAGGGTCACCATAATGGTCACCATCTAAACCAAAGCATTTGTCAGATCTTCTAACATTGAAATATGATTAGATTTTTTCGTCCAATATCTTTCAATTTTATGAATTTCTTTTTTATCAGATTTGGTAGTGTTGGATTATGCAAATTTAGTTAAAAGATAATTATGGAACAAAATTAATTTAAATGATGGATTTTTATTTTATGTGTTTATTTCTTCGAAAAATTATATTTGTATATGCAAAATAAATTTTACATTTTTTTATAGTTTATGGAACAAAATTAATTTAAATGATGGATTTTTATTTTATGTGTTTATTTCTTCGAAAAATTATTATTTTAATATGCAAATACTTATAATGTTTAATGGCTATAAAAAAAATATATAAATAGCTAAGAAAAATAATTATTTTTTAACGGATGATATTTTAAAAATTAATTTAATAAAAGAATTACAGACGATATTTTGTTTCTTCAAAATTTGTGTGAAATTTAATAAAAAGGAAAGATTTAATACAGAAAAAGTAAGTCTACAATTTAATAAATTAGAATTATTTAAAAGAGTTACATTATATATTTTAGGTGTGCTCAAAAGTAAGTAGTTAGCCATCGTTATTATTAATTTTAATCCTTTATTTTAATTATATAGATTTAATACACCTTTGATTCTTAATTAGCTCTCCCAATACTGTGTTAACACCCTGAGTTAAGTTCGGACTTGTAACAATTTGGACCGAAGTAAATCAGGGCCTGTTAGATATTCACTTAGGAATTCAAAGGTAAAAACAAATTTATTTTATGTTATTTAAATTATTATTACTTTTATTTATTATAGTAGTAATTTTATATTTATACAATTTTTTTAAATTATTTTAATCAAGTGGTTATTGAGTACACTGTAATGTATATTACGCAAATAAATTTATTAAGTTTAATACTTGAAAATATAAGTATAATTATATTTTTGGTGCTAATTTTAAGTTTCACGTTAGGTTTAATTATAGGAAGAAATACGACTTACGTTAAGATAGAGATTAAAGAGTTAGAAAATATTAAGAATATATTAAGAGAGGAAGATAAGAAAAGAAATATAAACAACTTCATACGAACGGATAATTACAGACAGATAAGTTGCTATAGCTGTGGTCAGCCAGGCCATATGTCGCGTGATTGTGATTTAACAAAAGATTTGAAATGCGCGAGATGTGGCAGGAATGACCATTTAGCTATAAGATGTAGGTTAAACAATATAATTGTGAGATGTAATATTTGTGGCCAGGATGGACACACTCAAGAAAAATGTAACAAATGACTAAGAAAGAAATATTTTGATAATGAATTTAATAATTTTTTTAATGTTGATAATTTAGTAGAAAATAAGAATAAATATTTTAATTGTAATAATAAAGTTGGTAATAATAGTTTTTCGAATTTTAGTTCAGGTAAAATTAAGCATTTTAATTTTAATGATAGATTAGATCATTATAATAATTTTGTTAATGTTAATAATTGTAGTAAAAATAAGTATTTTAATTTTAATAATGATAAATTGGATAATGTTGATAATGCTAGTGCAAGTAAGAATAATTATTGTAATAAGAACGATAAATTTTGCGATGATAAAAAGTGCTTTAACGTGGATAATTATAATTCAAGCGATATTAATAGAAGTGATATGAAAATAAAAAGTAGAGATTTTGAAATATATAGAATTAAAAAGGCAACTAGTGTAGACGTACTAAAGATGGAATTAGAGAATTTTTTAATGAAAAATAGATGCCCTAGAGTAAAGATAAACATGGAGGAAGCAGAAATTTGTTTTTTATTAGATACAGGAGCAGAAATTAGTTTGATAAGTATAAAGGATTTTATGAGATTTTGGCCAGAGAAAGAATTTGTTACAAAAAAGATAAGAGCCAAACAATTGGATGGTAGCATGGTGAAAATTTTAGGGTATTATAGGGTAAGGTTACCAAGAGCTAATAAAAGTATAAATTTGTGGATAACTACGTTGAAGATTGAACCGATTTTAGGATGGTATGATATAAGAACGTTAGGTCCAGTTTATAATTGGTGGAAATTTTTCGATACTATCCCTGTAAGTAATGATGAAAATAGTGAAATGATAGATTTCGATAGAGTTAAGTTACCTATTATAGAGGGTAAACAAGAATTAGTTCGCGAGAAACTTAGAAATCGAACAACAGAATTTATTGAGAATAGTGAAATAATAAGGAGTGATTTCGATAGATTTAAGTTACCTATTATAGAGGATAAACAAGAATTAGTTCTCGATAAACTTAGAAATCGAACACCAGAATTTTTGATTAAATATAGAAGCAACTTAGAAGAAAATAAGAAAACAAGAGATATAAAGACAATAGAGGTAAATTCAGTCGAAATTAAACAAGAAAGTAATAATATGGTAGATCAGAAGGTTGTTGAAGATATTTTGGACAAAGAGATAAAGATTATTTTGAATAGGTATAAGGAAGTCTTTAAAGAAGAATTAGGTACTCTGAAAAATTTTGAAGAAGATATACGATTAGAAGAAAATTATAAACCTAAGTTTTGCGGAATAAGAAGATTACCGTTTTCGTGGATAGAAGAGATAGATAAAGAATTAGATAAATGGTTAAAAAACGGAATAATAAAACCAATAGTGCATAGTGAATGGGCAACACCTTTAGTGCCCATAAGAAAACCAGATAACAGTTTAAGATTGTGTATAGACTATAGAGTAACAGTGAATAAGTTCGTAATAAATGAAAAGTATCCACTACCTAGAATAGAACAACTGCTAGCGAATTTAAGAGGAGACACCCTGTTTTCAAAGATTGATTTTTCGAATGCTTATTTGCAAATTAAGGTGAGTGAAAAGACAAGTAAGATACTAACGATTACAACTCATAGAGGTTTGTTTGCATTCTGCCGACTACCTTTTGGTTTGAAAATATCAGCACCAATATTTCAAAGAACGATGACGGCGTTATTTCAAGGAATAAAAGGAATAATGTATTATTTAGATGATGTTTTGATATCTGGTAGAACAGAAGAAGAACACAATTCGAGATTAGTTAAAGTGTTAGATATTATATTAGAAAATGGTTTAAAAGCTAATTTGAAGAAGAGCGTTTTTGGAGTAAAAGAAATAAAGTATTTAGGACATGTTATAAAGGGAAATGAGATTACGCCAATTGTAAAGAATATAGATAAGATCATGAATATTAGAGCCCCGAATAATAAAGCGGAGGTGCAAGCGTTTTTAGGAGCAACAAATTATTATCATCGGTTTGTTCAAAATTTTGCAGAAATTGCTACACCGTTGTATGATTTATTAAAGAAAAATAAAAAGTTTGAATGGGGAGAAGCACAGGAGAAAAGTTTCGAAAAGTTGAAAATAAAGATGGTAGAGAAGCCTATTTTAAGTTGTTTTAATGAGAAATTAAATATTATTTTAGCAGTCGATGCTTCTAATGAAGGTATATGAGGAGTTTTGTTGCAGATGATAGATAATGTGGAGAAACCTGTTTTATTTTTATCGAGACGATTTAATAACACTGAGAAAAATTACTCAACGATAGAAAGAGAGGCTCTAGCAGTGAAATTCGGGTTTACGAAGTGTAAGGAATATCTGATAGGAAAAAGGTTTTTATTGTATACGGACCATAAGCCGTTGGTAGATTTATTTAAGAAAGAGAATAAGGAACTTATGATTTCACCCAGGCTGCAAAAATGGCTAATTTTAGTTGGTAATTTCGATTTTGAAATAAAATTCAGAGAAGGTAAACAAAATTGCTTACCGGACATTTTATCAAGATTGTTTAATAAAGATATTGAAGACAAAGAGCCAGTAATCAATAGTTTAGAATATATAGAAGAAGAAGAAAATGTAAAGGGTAATATTATAAGAGCGGTGAGAATAGATACAAGAGAAAAACCTATAACATTTGAAATAGTAGATAAGATATCCCAACAAGATGAAGAATTAATAAGAATTAAAGCTTGTTTAAAAGAATATAGAATGGAAAAATGAAGATAAAGCGTTTAAAAAAGTTAAGAGTGAATTAAATATAGAAGACAATTGTTTATTGAGAGGATATAGATTAGTGATACCGAATAAATTAAGAAAGGAAACCTTAAATGTAATACATTCAGGTCATCAAGGCATAGAAAGAATGAAAAATAAAGCAAGAGAATATATGTGGTGGCCTAAGATGAATAAGGAAATAGAAGAGTTAGCGAGGAGCTGTGAAACCTGTAACATGTGGGCTAATGTTCCAGCAAAGAATAAGGAAGATAAATGGCCAAAAACAGATATTCCATGCGAAAGAATACATGTAGATTTTTTAGAATATGAGAAGAAAAGATTTTTTATCATGGTAGATGCAGATTCAAAATGGATAGATTGTCAGCAAGTTTCGGGTTTATCAACAAGAGTAGCTTTAGATAAGATAAAGGATTTTGTAGGCAAATATGGTTTAATGAAGACGATAGTATCAGATGGAGGTCCAGCTGATAAAGATAGAGCATTTGATAAATTTTGTGATAGGTGGAATATTAGACATTTATTATCACCACCTTATTACCCAAGAAGCAATGGACAAGCGGAGCGAATGGTAGCGTTAGTAAAGAGTTGGTTGAAAAAGGAAAAATATGGAGAAGGTCAATGGTGGTTATCATTATTAGCATACAACAGTACGGAAACTGCAAAAGGAAAGTCACCAGCTGAAATATTTTTAGGAAGAAAGACGAGATCAGAATTAGATTTTTTAAAGGAAAAAGTGATAAGGAGAGAACAAGTAGAGAGTGAAAGATTGCCAGTAGGAAGTTTGGTGTGGGTATTGTTGTTTGATGGGCCTATTAAATAAGGGAAGGGTGTAATAAGCAAAAATATAGGAAAGAAAAAAGTAGAAGTAAAGACTGAAGGACAAGAAGGAACCTTTACAAGGCACCTGAAGCAAGTAAGGTGTAGAAGCTTAGGGCCTTAGAGAGAAATGAGAAATATACGAAGAATTAGAAAGGAATAAATTGATGATAGACATAGTAGGAGAATCATAATTTAGAAAGGAATAAATTGATGATAGACATAGTAGGAGAATCATAATTTAGATAGGAATAACTTGATGATAGACATAGTAAGAGAATCATACGTTGTAGGAAATAAAAGGGATGTTAGACTAAATTATGAGATTTATATTTTATAAAGAGTTAGAGAAGAAATTGTAACCTAGTATAGAGAAATAAGAGTCGAAGAATATATATATATGTGTATAAAGTATTTTATTTAGATGGCCTCCTATGTTAGAGTGGGTAACAAGATAATGAGGATAGAGATAAGAGACGTCGACGGTTCAGAAGAATCAAACAGATGGGTAGAAGCAGCTAGGAACGAGGCGAAACAAAGATACGGAGATTGGCTACAAGAAGCGCCGACGAGAGGGGGTCGCAGAATAGCACCGTATAGCACAAGAAGGAGAGTGGAATGCTGGGCGTGCGGGGGTGAACACAAATTACGGTTTTGCCAAAGTATGGAGTTGACCACGAATAGTAATTCGAGTGCACCAGGGAGGAACATGGTAGCATCGGCAAACACGATGGAGTTAAGGGAGAATTAAAGGGGGGAGATGTTGGATTATGCAAATTTAGTTAAAAGATAATTATGGAACAAAATTAATTTAAATGATGGATTTTTATTTTATGTGTTTATTTCTTCGAAAAATTATATTTGTATATGCAAAATAAATTTTACATTTTTTTATAGTTTATGGAACAAAATTAATTTAAATGATGGATTTTTATTTTATGTGTTTATTTCTTCGAAAAATTATTATTTTAATATGCAAATACTTATAATGTTTAATGGCTATAAAAAAATATATAAATAGCTAAGAAAAATAATTATTTTTTAACGGATGATATTTTAAAAATTAATTTAATAAAAGAATTACAGACGATATTTTGTTTCTTCGAAATTTGTGTGAAATTTAATAAAAAGGAAAGATTTAATACAGAAAAAGTAAGTCTACAATTTAATAAATTAGAATTATTTAAAAGAGTTACATTATATATTTTAGGTGTGCTCAAAAGTAAGTAGTTAGCCATCGTTATTATTAAAATTAATCCTTTATTTTAATTATATAGATTTAATATACCTTTGATTCTTATGTTAAGCATTATCCTAATTAATTTTTTGAAAATATTATGATTTGACCGAATGGCGAGCTCAAAACCGACCACTTACTATATATTCGATCTACCAAATTTGGTACTAATATTATTTGGAAAATGAATCATTTTTGGTTTATTTATCTATAAATACGTGAAAATCATTATCCCAAAAAATATTTTTAAAATATGGTGATTTGACCGATAACCGATTTGAAACCGATATACTGACTTGCTGGCGTTATACATAGAAAATCTCTTCATTTTTGGTTTATACGTGTATATTTAGGTGGTAAACATTATCCTAAAAAATATTTTGAAAATATTATGATTTGACCGAATGCCGAGCTTAAAACCGACCAATTACTAAATATTCGATCGAACAAATTTGGTGTTAATATTATTTGGAAAATAATCATTTTTGGTTTATTTATCTATAAATACGTGCAAATCATTATCCCAAAAAATATTTTAAAAATATCGTGATTTCACAGAAAATCGATTTGAAACCGGCCCAAGGACTAAATACTATCTTGCTGGCGTTATACATTAAAAAATCTTTATTTTTGGTTTATACGTGAACAATAACGTTTTAAGCATTATCCTAATTAATTTTTTGAAAATAATATGATTTGACCGAATAATGAGCTCAAAACCGACCACTTACTAAATATTCGATCTACCAAATTTGGTAGTAATATTATTTGATAAATGTCCATTTTTGGTTAATTTATCTATAAATACGTGCAAATCATTATCCCAAAAAATATTTAAAAATATCGTGATTTGACCGATAACCGATTTGAAACCGAAATACTGTCTTGCTGGCGTTATACATAGAAAATTCTTCATTTTTGGTTTATACGTGAACAATAACGTGTTAAGCATTATCCTAATTAATATTTTGAAAATATTATGATTTGACCGAATGGCGAGCTCAAAACCGACCACTTACTATATATTCGATCTACCAAATTTGGTACTAATATTATTTGGAAAATGTTCATTTTTGGTTAATTTATCTATAAATACGTGAAAATCATTATCCCAAAAAATATTTTAAAAATATGGTGATTTGACCGATAACCGATTTGAAACCGATATACTGTCTTGCCTATCGTTATACATAGAAAATCTCTTCATTTTTGGTTTATGACGTGTATATTTAGGTGGTAAACATTATCCTTAACCAAATGCCGAGTTTGAAACCGACTATTACTAGATATTCGACCGACCAAATTTGCCGTTAGCATTATTTGGAAAATGTCCATTTTGACCAATTTATCTATAAATACGTAAAAATCGTTATCCCGAACAATATTTTAAAATATGGTGATTTGACCGATAATTGATTTGGAACCGATATACTGACTTGCTATCGTTATACATAGAAGATCTCTTCATTTTTGATCTATACGTGTATATTTACGTGGCAAATCATTATCCCAAAAAATATTTTGAAAATATCGTGATTTGACCGAAAATCGAGTTTGAAACCGGCCAATCACTAAATACTCGATCTTGCAAATTTGGCGTTAATATCATTTGGAAAATAATCTTTATTTTTGGTTTATTTATCGTGATACAATAACGTTTTAAGCATTATCCTAATTAATTTTTTGAAAATATTATGATTTGATCAGAATAATCGAGCTCAAAACCGACCACTTACTAAATACTATCGATGCTGGCGTCATACATTTAGAGTGTTAATATTGGTATACGTGAACAATAACGTTTTAAGCATTATCCTAATTAATTTTTTGAAAATATTATGATTTGATCGAATAACGAGCTCAAAACCGACCACTTACTAAATATTCGATCTACCAAATTTGGTGTTAATATTATTTGGAAAATGTTCATTTTTGGTTAATTTATCTATAAATACGTGCAAATCATTATCCCAAAAAATATTTTAAAAATATCGCGATTTGACCGATAACCGATTTGAAACCGAATTACTGTCTTACTGGCGTTATACATAGAAAATCTCTTCATTTTTGGTTTATACGTGAACAATAACGTGTTAAGCATTATCCTAATTAATTTTTTGAAAATATTATGATTTGACCGAATGCCGAGCTTAAAACCGACCAATTACTAAATATTCGATCTACCAAATTTGTTGTTAATATCATTTGGAAAATGTTCATTTTTGGTTAATTTATCTATAAATACGTGCAAATCATTATCCCAAAAAATTTTTTAAAAATATCGCGATTTGACCGATAACCGATTCGAAACCGAAATACTGTCTTGCTGACGTTATACATAGAAAATCTCTTCATTTTTGGTTTATACGTGAACAATAACGTGTTAAGCATTATCCTAATTAATTTTTTGAAAATATTATGATTTGACCGAATGCCGAGCTTAAAACCGACCAATTACTAAATATTCGATCTACCAAATTTGGTAGTAATATTATTTGGAAAATTCATTTTTGGTTAATTTGAAACCGAAATACTGCGTTGCTGGCGCTCTCCATGTGGAATTCTTCATTATTGGTTTATAAGTTAACAATAAGGTTAAGCATTATCCTAAATTATTTTTTGAAAATATTAAGAGACCGAATACCGAGCTCAGATAATCTTAATTATAATAAATTTTTAATCTCCAAAAAAAAATAATTTCTATAAAAAATCATCCCTCCCCTCACCTCCATCGAAAATTCTCGGGTTCCTGTTATTTTTTTATTTCATAAAAATTAAAAATTTATACAAAATTATAATTTTTTAAAAAAATAATTTTTTAAAAAATAATTTGGCATATTCCTAAAATAAATAAAAATTAATGTGCATAAAAAAATAATAAACAAATAAATAAATAATTTTAAATATTTTCCGTTAAAATTTATTATTATTATATAATTATAAATAATCTTTTTGTGAAAAAATGCCTGATTTCCTGCCCTATATGAATCGTTAAATTTTATAAAATTATAAATATTAAATTTTTTTTATATTAGATTAATTGAGAAGCCATCTCCTAATGTGGCTCTCGAAATTCTTAAAGAGATAAAAAGTGAAGATATTGTGCCTATGATGTATCATTCTTCAAATGGATTAGTCGGGTATGTTGATGTAATTACTAAGCATATATTAGAGAGAATTCAACCAACAATATTGTTGAAGTAAATATAAATATATATATATATATTACAAAAACAATCAGAGACTTTTAACCTTACCTTAGCCCCGGGTATATGTAGCAGGCCATGTTTTAATTTTTAAAATATAAAAAAGACAATGGCCCTACCGAAAAATTTTGTAAAATAAAAATTCTATCCGGGTTGGTATTTTTAAAAAATTCGGCCAGGCCGTTTAAAAGGAAAATCTGCTTTTATATGAATATTGATTAGATAATATGAACTATATTAAACTTTTATTTGAATCATTTTTAATTGTTTAAAAAATAATGAATATTTTTTTAAAAACAAACTATATTATTAAGATTTTCACCAAAGAAAACGATTGGGGATGGAAATTGCCTATATCGTGCTGTGTCATTAGCAATTTTCGGTGAAGAAACGTACCACATTTATTTACGTATTATAGCCGCAATCGAGGTCATACTCAATAAAGACTTTTATGATTTACAAAATATTAATTATATTGTACCAGTTTCCATGAGAGAACGTGTTTTATTTTATTCTTATAATCATACTTTAAATAACATACTTAAAATAGGGGATTGGTCGGGTATGATTATTATTTTTGTTTTAAGTGGTGCTTTAAATACGCCTATTAAATCTTTTTGTCCCCCTTTATCATTTAATTTATTAAGCCCAAGTCCTTATAGCCTTGATATATATGGTCGGGATGTTAGCAGATGTTCTGATATAAAAATTAACATAATGTGGACATCTTGTAGTATACCCGATGATATTTTAAATATTTTTATAAATCATTTTATTTATTTACAAAAGCTTAATTTCAACCCACATGATAAAATAGTTATTATTGACAGTTCATTTGATAACAGGAGAAAAAAGCCCTTTATAAAATATGGTACAAATCCAAAAATGCAGATGACAAGTCAAGATACAAAAAATCCAAGAGATTAGCTACAAAGGCGGTGGCTAGGGCCAAATCTATGGCATACGATGACATGTACGAAGATCTACATACCAAAGAAGGGCAAAATAAAATATACAGATTAGCCAAACAGCGAGAAAAGAACTCTAGGGATATAAACGGAGCTCCGAAAGTAATCAAAAATAAAGATGGGAAATTGATAATAAAGGAAAAAGAAATAATGAATAGATGGAAAGAATATTTTCAGGAGCTTCTCAACTTTAATTCCCACATATTGCATCTCGACGAACACTCCCCTTGTCAAAACCTTGTACAACCTATAACAGAACAAGAAATAATCACATGCCTCAAGCATATGAAAAACAACAAAGCTAGGGGTCCAGACGATATTCCAATAGAAAGCCTTAAAGCACTAGGAGATGATAGAATACATCTCCTCACAAATCTGTACAATAAAATACTTGGAAATGAAGAGGTCCCCCAAAAATGGAGGCAGAGCTATCTAGTTCCTATCTTCAAAAATAAAGGGGATCCACACAATTGTCAAAATTACAGGGGCATAAAACTAATGTCACACTGTCTAAAACTATACGAAAAAATAATAGAAAAAAGATTAAGAGATATAATTGAAATAGGAGAGACACAGTTTGGCTTTATGCCTGGAAGATCAACAACCGATGCTATCCATGCAATTAGGCAAATGAGTGAAAAATACAGGGAAAAGAACAAAAAGCTACACATGGTCTTTCTCGATCTAGAAAAGGCCTTCGATAGAATCCCAAGAAAACTTATCTGGTGGGCGCTACGCCACAAAAAAGTTCCCGAAAAATATATAAGAATAATAGAGGATATGTATATGGGACATACAACAATGGTCCGTAGCACAACAGGTACTTCAGCAGGCTTCACAATAGCCGAAGGAGTTCATCAAGGGTCGGCTCTCAGCCCACTTCTCTTCATTACAGTAATAGATGTATTAGCACAGTCTATACCTCAAACAGTCCCGTGGAATATGATATTTGCAGATGATATTGTGATACTTGCCGAATCCAAGGATGAAATGAAAGAAAGGTTAGTGAATTAAATAAATATCCTAGAAACGCACGGATTAAAAGTAAATAGAGAAAAGACGGAGTATATGGTGATAGGAGGAGATGAAACGGAGAGTATTGATATAAATGATTGGCAGATATCCGCAATTGAAAGCTGCAAATATTTGGGCTCCACTATACAAACAAACGGCACAATAGAAAAAGAGATAAAGAATAAGATTAATCAAGGGTGGTTAAAGTGGAGATCTTTATCTGGAGTGCTATTTGACAAAAGAATCCCACACAAATTAAAGGGAAAAATTTACAGTTCCATAGTACAACCAACTATTCTATATAGTTCGGAAACATGGCCAACCAAAGAATCAGACGAGAGAAGTCTACAAACTATGGAGATGAGAATGCTGAGGATGATTGCTGGGGTAACAAGAAAGGATAAGGTGCGCAGTACAAGAATACTAAATAGTTTAAAGGTAGTGCCCATTAAGACTAAGTTAATGGTAAACAGACTTAGGTGGTATGGGCACACAATGAGAAGGCCTATGAACTACATAGGAAATAAAGTTGAAAGATTGGAAGTGATGGGCAAACGTAAAAGAGGAAGGCCAAAACTTCAATGGGGCCATAAAGTTAGAGCCAATATAAAGAAGTATAAAATAGATAAAAGAGATTGTACGAATAACATAAAGTGGAGAGAGATGTTGAAGGAGCTTACCACCAGAAAAGGTGAAAGCTAAAAGAGAAAAAAAAAAAAAAAAAAATTTGATACTATATCTATTAATGAATCCCATGATTTTATAACTATTACGGATAATGTTAAAAAATCGAATTTAAATTATATAAACTCTTCCCCAATTAATGATATCAGCGGTAATTATGATAAAAAATCTATTAATGAATCGCCTAAATTTATAACTATAAAATCAAATTTAAATAATATAAAATTTTTCCCAATTAATGATAATTATGATAAAAAATCTATTAACGAATCGCCTAAATTTATACCTATAAAATCAAATCTACATTATATAAACTCTTCCCCAATTAATGATATCAGCGGTAATTATGATAATAAATCTATTAACGAATCGCATGAATTTACTCCTATAAAATCAAATTTAAATAATATAAAATTTTCTCCAATTAATGATAATTATGGTAATAAATCTATTAAAGAATCGCATGAATTTACACCTATAAAATCAAATTTAAATAATATAAAATTTTCCCCAATTATTGATAATTATGTTAAAAAATCAATTAACGAATCGCCTAAATTTATACCTATAAAATCAAATTTAAATTATATATTCTCTTCCCCAATAAATGATATAAGCAGTAATTATGATAATAAATCTTTTAAGGAATCGCATGAATTTACACCTATAAAATCAAATTTGAATAATATAAAATTTTCCCCAATTAATGATAATAAATATACTAATAATCAAAAATTCACTAATTTTTCAATAAAAAACATTTTATCATCAAACTCTTCACAAAATAAAAATTTTTTACCATGCGATAGTAGTGATATCATCTTAAAAAATTCATTTATCGAGACTACACAGGTAATACAGCTTTTACTAGATCCTAAAAATATTTTAAATTCTATACCAATAGGTATCAAAAATAATAAATATTATATAATTAATAATACTAATAATATAAAAAATATTGGATATCGCAATGCATATGTTGATGATTGTGGTGCTTGGAGTAGTGTCAAATCCAGTTTAAAAAAATATATTTACTTCTTAGATAAAAATAATATATTAGGCCCATATGTTTTTAATAATAATTGCCTTTGCAAGTATACTAGGAGGAATAATAAACCTATATATGACATAATAATTAAATCACCAGATGAAAGTTACATGTTTATATATAATATATATTATACTTATTTAAAAAGGGATGAAAACTATAAAAGAAAAATTAGTATTTTAAATAAATTTGATAATACCTCTAAACTTAATTTAAAAAACGTGTATTTAGTTGAATATCTAGGTTTTTATCCAGTAAATGTTATAAATGAAGATAAATATGAAAAAGAGTATATACGTACCTATCCAACTATTTTAAGGGAAATTGAGAAAAGTATTAACATTGAAAAAATTCCTAAATTATATAAAAATTTAATTATAAATAATGATTTTAAAACGAGTCCTCATAATATTAAGCAGCTCCGAAATGTAAAATATAATATCAATCGAAAAAATAAAATAGTTTGCTCAAATAATTTTTCTGATAATATATTAAATATAATTTCTAATATTGAAAAGCACCCTTTAGTGTAATACATAAAAAAAATAAAATTACTTCTATTATTCTTTATACACCCTTAATGATTAAAAATATAAAATATATGTGTGCAGAAAATAATCCATCAATCCTTGGTTTCGATCGTACATTTAATCTCAGTGATTTATATGTTACGGCTTCAGTTTTTAAGCATAAGTCTATCAAACTTGGGTCTACTAATGACTATCCAATTTTTCTCGGCCCAGTTTATTTGCATGGGAATGCAGATTATCAAACTTATAATAATTTCTTTTCAGATTTAGAGGGAATTTTTAAAAAAAATCTAATTAATAAAAACAATATAATTTTTGGGACAGATGATGAAAAAGCTCTACATACCTCCATAAAACAAAATTTTCCGAATTCTGTGCAATTATTATGCACAAGACATATAAAAGAAAATATTAAAAATTATTTGAGAGATAAAGAGGGGGTTCCCGAAATAATAAGAAATAAAATAATATTTTTAATTTTTGGTAAAACAATGGCTTGATATTTTCCAATTCTGATGAGATTTTTGATAAACTTAATAATTTACGAAAATTTTGCGAAAATAATCACTACTATTTTTTTATAGAATATATATTAACATTTATTTAGAATTGAATTTGTACAATCATGTGTTTATCCCAATAAAAAATAAAATTATAAGTGATTTATGGACCAACAACAATTGTGAGTCCATGAATCATGTATTTAAAAGTTATACAAATTGGCAATCAAGTAATTTAATTAATTTAATTGATATAATATATAATAAAGTATAAATACAAGAAAAAGATCTCGAAAGAGCTTTGATAGGAAGAAGAGAATTTTATTTGGCTGAGGGGTATAAGTCATTATAGATAGATTTATCAATTTGGGAGAAATTTAGTGAGGAAGATAGGTAGAAAATTTAATAAAAGGAAGTAAAAAACGGGAAAGAGAAAATGTCATGTCATCATGCGGGGATTAATACTTTTAAAGCCTAAAAATTCTAAAAAGCCATGTTAAAAAATTAGAATAAAAAAAAAATAGAACAGTATCAATAAAAAAATTAAAATTGAAAAATAATAACACCTTAAACGTCGTACTCTTTTTCATATATATCAAATCAATTTTTTAATTTTACAATAGATTTTTGTATCGAAACAATGCTTCATCCTAATCATAGTTTTAAAAAAAAATTTATTCACATCGCATGCAAATATTAATTTTTTTTAAATTTTTATTCATATCGTCATAAATACCAAATTTTTTAAATATTAATTTTTTGTAACTTTTATTCATTCATATCGGCACAAATACCAAATTTTTTTTAAATTTTTTTATTGACATCGCATACAAATATTAATTATTTTTAATTTTTATTCATATCATCACAAATACCAAATTTTTTAAATATATTTTTGTAACTTATATTCATTCATATCGTCACAAATACCAAACTTTAAAAAATTTTTTTTATTGACATCGCATACAAATATTAATTTTTTTTAATTTTTATTCATATCATCACAAATACCAAATTTTTTTAAAATATTTTTTTTTTACATCGCATAATTTCATTGATTATTCATAATTTCTATTTTGTTAAATATTTTTTAAAATATATGAGGAAATGATGATATATATATAGATGAAAATACTAGGGATATCTGATCCTCGTTTAATTATATTTATTTTTCGCTTTTGTTTTTGGTATAATTATTGTATCAAATGTCTTTTATCGACATTAATTTAATAAAATTATATTTTATTTTTTGGATTAATATGATATTATATAATAGATAAAAAATAAAATATTTATTATGATAAAGAATTTTCTATGTATAACGCCAGCAAGACAGTATTTCGGTTTTAAATCGGTTATCGGTCAAATCACGATATTTTTTAAATATTTTTTGGGATAATGATTTGCACGTATTTATAGATAAATTAACCAAAAATGGACATTTATCAAATAATATTACTACCAAATTTGGTAGATCGAATATTTAGTAAGTGGTCGGTTTTAGGCTCGGCATTCGGTCAAATCATAATATTTTTAAAAAATTAATTAGGATAATGCTTAACACGTTATTGTTCACGTATAAACCAAAAATGAAGAATTTTCTATGTATAACGCCAGCAAGACAGTATTTCGGTTTTAATCGGTTATCGGTCAAATCACGATATTTTTTAAATATTTTTTGGGATAATGATTTGCACGTATTTATAGATAAATTAACCAAAAATGGACATTTATCAAATAATATTACTACCAAATTTGGTAGATCGAATATTTAGTAAGTGGTCGGTTTTGAGCTCATTATTCGGTCAAATCATAATATTTTCAAAACATTAATTAGGATAATGCTTAAAACGTTATTGTTCACGTATAAACCAAAAATAAAGATTTTTTAATGTATAACGCCAGCAAGATAGTATTTAGTCCTTGGGCCGGTTTCAAATCGATTTTCTGTCAAATCACGATATTTTTAAAATATTTTTTGGGATAATGATTTGCACGTATTTATAGATAAATAAACCAAAAATGATTATTTTCCAAATAATATTAACACCAAATTTGTTTGATCGAATATTTAGTAATTGGTCGGTTTTAACTCGGCATTCGGTCAAATCATAATATTTTCAAAATATTTTATAGGATAATGTTTACCACCTAAATATACACGTATAAACCAAAAATGAAGAGATTTTCTATGTGTAACGCCAGCAAGACAGTATTTCGGTTTCAAATAGGTTATCGGTTAAATCATGATATTTTTAAAATATTTTTTGGGATAATGATTTGCACGTATTTATAGATAAATAAACCAAAAATGATTCTTTTCCAAATAATATTAACACCAAATTTGGTCGATCGAATATTTAGTAATGGTCGGTTTTAAGCTCGGCATTCGGTCAAGGAAAATGTTTACCACCTAAATATACACTCATAAACCAAAAATGAAGAGATTTTCTATGTATAACGAAGGCAAGACAGTATATCGGTTTCAAATCGGCTATCGGTCAAATCACGATATATTAAAAATATTTTTTGAAATAATGCTTTTCACGTATTTATAGATAAATTAACCAAAAATGAACATTTTCCAAATAATATTAGTACCAAATTTGGTAGATCGAATATATAGTAAGTGGTCGGTTTTGAGCTCGCCATTCGGTCAAATCATAATATTTTCAAAATATTAATTAGGATAATGCTTAACACGTTATTGTTCACGTATAAACCAAAAATGAAGAATTTTTAATGTATAACGCCAGCAAGATAGTATTTAGTCCTTGGGCCGGTTTCAAATCGATTTTCTGTGAAATCACGATATTTTTAAAATATTTTTTGGGATAATGATTTGCACGTATTTATAGATAAATAAACCAAAAATGATTATTTTCCAAATAATATTAACACCAAATTTGTTCGATCGAATATTTAGTAATTGGTCGGTTTTAAGCTCGGCATTCGGTCAAATCATAATATTTTCAAAATATTTTTTAGGATAATGTTTACCACCTAAATATACACGTATAAACCAAAAATGAAGAGATTTTCTATGTATAACGCCAGCAAGTCAGTATATCGGTTTCAAATCGGTTATCGGTCAAATCACCATATTTTAAAAATATTTTTTGGGATAATGATTTTCACGTATTTATAGATAAATTAACCAAAAATGAACATTTTCCAAATAATATTAGTACCAAATTTGGTAGATCGAATATATAGTAAGTGGTCGGTTTTGAGCTCGCCATTCGGTCAAATCATAATATTTTCAAAAAATTAATTAGGATAATGCTTAACACGTTATTGTTCACGTATAAACCAAAAATGAAGAATTTTCTATGTATAACGCCAGCAAGACAGTATTTAGGTTTCAAATCGGTTATCGGTCAAATCACGATATTTTTTAAATATTTTTTGGGATAATGATTTGCACGTATTTATAGATAAATTAACCAAAAATGGACATTTATCAAATAATATTACTACCAAATTTGGTAGATCGAATATTTAGTAAGTAGTCGGTTTTGAGCTCGTTATTCGGTCAAATCATAATATTTTCAAAAAATTAATTAGGATAATGCTTAAAACGTTATTGTTCACGTATAAACCAAAAATAAAGATTTTTTAATGTATAACGCCAGCAAGATAGTATTTAGTCCTTGGGCCGGTTTCAAATCGATTTTCTGTGAAATCACGATATTTTTAAAATATTTTTTGGGATAATGATTTGCACGTATTTATAGATAAATAAACCAAAAATGATTATTTTCCAAATAATATTAACACCAAATTTGTTCGATCGAATATTTAGTAATTGGTTGGTTTTAAGCTCGGCATTCGGTCAAATCATAATATTTTCAAAATATTTTTTAGGATAATGTTTACCACCTAAATATACACGTATAAAATAAAAATGAAGAGATTTTCTATGTATAACGGCAGCAAGTCAGTATATCGGTTTCAAATCGGTTATCGGTCAAATCACGATATTTTTAAAATATTTTTTGGGATAATGATTTGCACGTATTTATAGATAAATTAACCAAAAATGGACATTTATCAAATAATATTACTACCAAATTTGGTAGATCGAATATTTAGTAAGTGGTCGGTTTTGAGCTCATTATTCGGTCAAATCATAATATTTTCAAAAAATTAATTAGGATAATGCTTAAAACGTTATTGTTCACGTATAAACCAAAAATAAAGATTTTTTAATGTATAACGCCAGCAAGATAGTATTTAGTCCTTGGGCCGGTTTCAAATCGATTTTCTGTCAAATCACATATTTTTAAAATATTTTTTGGGATAATGATTTGCACGTATTTATAGATAAATAAACCAAAAATGATTATTTTCCAAATAATATTAACACCAAATTTGTTCGATCGAATATTTAGTAATTGGTCGGTTTTTAGCTCGGAATTTGGTCAAATCATAATATTTTCAAAATATTTTTTAGGATAATGTTTATCACCTAAATATACACGTATAAACCAAAAATGAAGAGATTTTCTATCTATAACGCCAGCAAGACAGTATTTCGGTTTCAAATCGGTTATCGGTCAAATCACGATATTTTTAAAATATTTTTTGGGATAATGATTTTCACGTATTTATAGATAAATTAACCAAAAATGGACATTTATCAAATAATATTACTACCAAATTTGGTAGATCGAATATTTAGTAAGTGGTCGGTTTTGAGCTCGTTATTCGGTCAAATCATAGTATTTTCAAAAAATTAATTAGGATAATGCTTAAAACGTTATTGTTCATGTATAAACCAAAAATGAAGAGATTTTCTATGTATAACGCCAGCAAGTCAGTATATCGGTTTCAAATCGGTTATCGGTCAAATCACGATATTTTTAAAATATTTTTTGGGATAATGATTTGCACGTATTTATAGATAAATTAACCAAAAATGGACATTTATCAAATAATATTACTACCAAATTTGGTAGATCGAATATTTAGTAAGTGGTCGGTTTTGAGCTCGTTATTCGGTCAAATCATAGTATTTTCAAAAAATTAATTAGGATAATGCTTAAAACGTTATTGTTCACGTATAAACCAAAAATAAAGAATTTTTCATGTATAACGCCAGCAAGACAGTATTTAGTCATTGGGCCGGTTTCAAATCGATTTTCTGTCAAATCACGATATTTTTAAAATATTTTTTGGGATAATGATTTGCACGTATTTATAGATAAATAAACCAAAAATAATTATTTTCCAACTAATATTAACACCAAATTTGTTCGATCGAATATTTAGTAATTGGTCGGTTTTTAGCTCGGCATTTGGTCAAATCATAATATTTTCAAAATATTTTTTAGGATAATGTTTATCACCTAAATATACACTTATAAACCAAAAATGAAGAGATTTTCTATCTATAACGCCAGCAAGACAGTATTTCGGTTTCAAATCGGTTATCGGTCAAATCACGATATTTTTAAAATATTTTTTGGGATAATGATTTTCACGTATTTATAGATAAATTAACCAAAAATGAACATTTTACAAATAATATTAGTACTAAATTTGGTAGATCGAATATATAGTAAGTCGTCGGTTTTGAGCTCGCCATTCGGTCAAATCATAATATTTTCAAAAAATTAATTAGGATAATGCTTAAAACGTTATTGTTCATGTATAAACCAAAAATAAAGTAGTTTCCATGTATAACGCCAGTAAGACAGTATTTAGTCATTAGGCCGGTCGGTTTTCTGTCAAATCACGATATTTTTAAAATATTTTTTGGGATAATGATTTGCACGTATTTATAGATAAATAAACCAAAAATGATTATTTTCCAAATAATATTAACACCAAGTTTGGTCGATCGAATATTTAGTAATATTCGGTTTTAAGCCCGGCATTCGGTCAAATCATAATATTTTCAAAATATTTTTTCATAATATTTTCAAAATATTTTTTAGGATAATGTTTAACACATAAAT